>NC_091741.1:86771123-87089873 GCF_043380555.1 Nothobranchius furzeri
AAAATCCTTATCAGACAAACAAAAAGGCTAACATTAACCTTCGTTCTACTGAGAACCCAATTATGACGAGCCTTTAGTTCAAGTGCAATTACCAATTTTCTTCTTCAGTCTGGGAATCACAAGCAGCCCATTAACAATTCCTCATGAACAGTCTCCTGCTCAACATGGTGCTCATTAAAACTGCATTGGGAAGGTGCCATTTTCACTTATTAGCTTAATTGTCAGGTCATGTAGATTGGATGGATGACAGTGAAGGTGTCTGTGCCAAAGTACATGTTAGTTTCAGTGGGCCACTGCTGCTGCAGACTATAGGTCATTAATTGTTGAATACGCCACATATATGGGCCACATTAAGCCTCAGACAAATTAAACAAGGCTGCTCATAAATTATAAGAGAGGGATGGGGAACTCTACATATCATGGCCCTAATAGTCATCTATCACCGTGAGGCTAAAACTCTTCCACATCCCGTCTCATGGATGAATGAGAGTGTTATTCTCTCACCTACTCATTCATTGTCCTTTTATCCTCGGATAAAAGTGTGGCGTCACAGTTGATCTGACTGCTAAACTCTGTCTAACCAGCCCCAGACTCGCTACATTGCACTGCTAAATTTATGATTATGTATTTGAACACAATATTTGGTTCCAATAAACCTGTCGGGGTAGGTAATAAAATATTTTGAAAGGAAAAAGCTCAGGCCACACTGACCTTGTGAAGAAAAACAAACTGAACCAAACCTTTGCTGTGGTGCTGATGATTAGAAATATGTGTGACTTCTTCGAGGGTCCAAGTACACTGGAATGGCATGCAAATTGTTTATGTCTTATTTTTCTGATCATAAAATAAACAATTGATGTAATGTCATTGATATTAACATCCTGCTAGTACCGGGACCTTATGCTTGCCTTCAGGTTTGCTTTGATTCTTCAAGATCCTAAAAGGACTTGAACACAATCCCCAGAGGTTCTTATTTATGATCACAGCTTAACAGATTTGTCACCTCCACGTTTATGATGTGGAACTCCTGTTCCACCACTGTCCAAAGGTTCTGGACTGGATTCACATCTGGTGTCTGTTTATGGTTCAATAGGGCAATGCTCTCTCAGGGGTTAGGAGTTTGCCCGGTGGGTTGCTGGTTCGAACCCAGGCTCCATTTGTCGTGTCAGTTGTTGTTTTGGGGCAAGACACTTCACCCTCCTTGCCTGCCGGTGAGTGTCAGAAAGAATGGTGGTGGCTCCCACAAGGTAGGTTGTGTGAGAGGGCGTCACTCTAACCGGCCAATCAGTAGGTTGGTTCAGTACGAAGAGAACCGCAGGAAAGCAGAGATGAAGAAAGTGGTCCGTCTTCTCACAAACAAAGCAAATGGAAATGCATCAGGTAGAGTGGGGGTTCTCTGAGGGCCAGGTTCCAGCATGTTTTAGTTGTTTCTCTGCTCCAACACACCTGTGCAGCAGCTCATCAAGCCGTGCAAAAGCATGCTAGTCACCTGCTGACTGAAATGAGGTGTGTTGAAGCAGGGAAACAACTAAAACAGCTGGACACTGGCCATCCAGAACCAGGATTTAGAACCCTTGAAGTAGAGGGTGAGCATACCCAGGCCAAGTCAAGCTGATCATCGTTTAAAAGGGACAAGGAAGACCAGAACATCTCCCCCACATCGCTGCACCACCAGAAGAAGCCTAAAGCCTTGACGCAAGACAGGGTGGGTCCGCACTTTTATTTTGTTGAACCAGTCATCTAAATGTTGCAGCAGGAATCCAGACTCATCAGAACAAGAAACATTTTCCAGTCTCTTCTGGTCCAGTTCTATTGATCCTGTGTGAATTATAGCTTCAGGTTCTGTTCTCAGCTGACAGAAGAGAGACATGTGGTTTTCTGCAGCTGCTGCTGTTGTTGCCAGTGATAAATGTTCAGAGATAATATGCTGCTAACCTTGCCTGGAAGGAGCACGTTGTATCTAATGTTGCCCGTTTACCATCTCAAACCAGTACAACCAGTGACCTCTGACCTCACAATTACCAACAACTGGATGTGTTACCTCTTTTTTAGACTAAGTATCCCAAAAGGATGGTTGGGGTCAAAATCCCAGTAAATCAGCAGTTTCTGAAGTACTCAGACCAGCCATTCTGGTAACAACAACCGTGTCACGCTCGGGCTCGGGTGTAGGCAGGGGCAAGGAGGGGCAATGCCCCCCTAAAAATAGTGACTGCCCCCCCAAATGCGATGACATGTAGAAATCCCAAATTTGAAAAGATTTGATTAAAAAGGGTCAGAGTGCTCTCCTCTCTCTTTCTCTTATTCAAAGTAGCTGCTGATTGGTAGATGCACAGGGAAGGTGTGGCCAGCCATTGCACTTCGTTCTCTGTCGTGTCACTCGCTTCACACGCTCCCAGAGTCAGCAGCAGAACACAAAGATGCACCGTTGTTATCTGCGTTCGGCCAGTGGTTGAAGTTTTCTTCTGCTGTCGGTCACTGGAATAATTTGTTTACTGTTTCTCAGGGTTTCAGTTTGCCTCGTTCTCTTCTTTCATTTGTTTTTGAAGTGAACCGAGTCGACATGCGCAGGTTTCTGGTATCTAAAACTAGCTACAGTGCTAAGGCACTAGCGGCAGAAGCCGGCTCGTCAGGTGCTGCTTCTCAACTCGCCACAACTCCCCTCTGTTCAGAGCAGTACTGTAACAACCAGTTGCACAAGCACCACAGCCCCTCCTGCTGTCCCCGTCGCTATCAACCCAGCCATCGCTGTGGGTGACACAGGCCTGAACAGTTGCGCACCGTCCCAACCCACCTCTCTTGTTTTCCCCAAGCGCCATTTTAGGAAGAACATGCGCTCATTTTGCCCTGCCTGGTATCGTGGGAGACCATGGCTGGAGTATTCAGTAAAGCTGGATGCGTGCTTTTGTTTCCCATGTCGTAAATTTGGGGGGAAGAACAATGATAGGGATTTGGTTTTCACAAAACAAGGATTTAATAATTTGAAAACAGCACTGGAAAAGGACAGGGGATTTACAAAGTATGCATCAAGTCAATGCCACATAAAAAATGAAAAAGGCTGGTCTGAAATGTCCCAAAGAGTGGCCACAGGGGAAACGATAGGTTATTTAATAAGTCCCACACAAATCGAAAAAATCAAGATACTATGTAAAAACTATTGGAGAAGTACTTCAGTTCCTAGCAGTAAATGAACTGCGGAAAGCTCCAGTGGTGATGATTTCTCTGCAGAACTCTGACTGTTCTTAAAAATGGTCAACTACACACTGGCCAAAGCCTCCAAATTGAATGAAATAAACAAACCCATCCCAGAAAATGCGAAATTCACATCTCACAACATACAAAAAGAAATTATTCAGACACTGGCAAAAATGGAATTGAAAAAAGATAATTATGACAAAGCAGATTATGCTGGGTTTTGCATTAAAAGTGATGGATCTAGGGACAGATGCAATGTGGAGTGTTACGTCCCCGACATGTGTTGTTAAAACGTGAAGGGGGGGGGGGGGGGGGGGGGGGGTAACATAAGAAATGTGACAATGGATTTAAAATGGGTTTAATTGCCATAAAATGTTTTAAAAACAAGCGAGCAAACAGATGGAGAGCATAATTAAAATAATGCCTAGCAAAAATCGAGACTAAAAGTTTAACATTTAAAGGACCACTTATCAACATTAAAACACCTGGTTAAAACTTTGTTAAAAATTTTACCAAAACAGAAGGTGTTTTTAAAAACACACGTTGATAATAAAAATCGACGCACTATGAACACACTGAGCATTTTAAAATCCCAAAGTCAGTAAACTACGATGTTAACCTTAAAATCAAAACACAAACCAAAAAGATCGCATGGATCTTCTAAAGCATGCAAAAGGGGTTTAAAACAATGCGTAAGGCCCGGAGAACAGCAGAACCCCTAGACTGCTGCCTCCCAGACTGCTGAAGGCACAGCCTTTTTATCCCAGGTGTGGGTCGTCAGAGAGATTCAGCTCAGCTGTGGTCCTCAGCAGCCTGGAAGAGAGGAGGACGAGGGGTGTCAGGCTGATCACCAGGGCTGGGTGATCCTGGCTCCTGAATCCAAAGTGGCCAGGCTGGTGGCCACAACATGGAGAATCAGTCAGTCATGGTTAGATTTGTCTGTAATAGCATTCCAGAAGAACACGTGATCGGTCTGCTTGACCTCAGTCAGTTATATGCTGAATTCATTACCACCCAAATTCTTGAGCATCTCCCTGACTCAGGCTATAGTGTAGCTGAAATGATCAGTTAGTGCTATGATGGAGCTTCTGTCATGAGTGGGGTCAGGGGTGGGGTTCAGGCCTTACTGCAGAAGAAGGTAGGGAAGGACATTCCCTATATCCACTGCTACAACCACCAGCTGCACTTGGCAGTGGTCAATGAAATGCAAGCAGAGCCATATGCCATCCATCCATCCATCCATCCATCCATTTTCATCCACTTATCCGGATTCAGGTTGCAGGGGCAGTAGCCTAAGGCGAGAGGCCCAGACTTCCCTCTCCCCAGCCACTTGGGCCAGCTCCTCCGGGGGAATCCCAAGGCGTTCCCTGGCCAGGTGAGAGACATAGTCCCTCCACCGTGTCCTGGGTCTACCTTTAGGTCTCCTCCCGGTTGGACGTGCCCGGTAAACCTCACCAGGGAGGCGTCCAGGAGGCATCCTGACCAGATGCCTGAGCCACCTCAACTGGCTCCTCTTGATGTGGAGGAGCAGCGGGTCTACTCCGAGCCCCTCCCGAATGACAGAGATTCTCGCCCTATCTCTAAGGGACAGCCCAGCCACTCTTCGGAGAAAACTCATTTCGGCCGCTTGTATCCGCGATCTCGAACTTTCAATCACTACCCAAAGTTCATGACCATAGGTGAGGGTAGGAACGTAGACCGACCGGTAAATGGAGAGCTTCGCCTTCTGGCTCAGCTCTCTCTTCACCATGACAGACCAGTACAACAATGCAGCACCAATCCACCAATCCGCTCCAGTTTTTCCTCATCGTGAACAAGACCCCGAGATACTTAAACTCCTCCACTTGGGGCAGGACCTCATCGCTGACCCGGAGAAGGCATTCTACTCTTTTCCGAATCAAGACCATGTTCTCAGATTTAGAGGAGCTGATTCTCATCCCAGCTGCTTCACACTCGGTTATGAACCGCACCAGCGAAAGCTGAAAATCAAGTTCTGATGAAGCCAACAGGACCACATCATCTGCAAAAAGCAGAGACCTGATCCTAAGGCCACCAAAACGGATGCCCTCCACACCTTGGCTGTGCCTAGAAATCCTGTCCATAAAGATTATGAACAGAGTTGGTGACAAAGGGCAGCCTTGGCGGAGCCCAACTCTCACTGGGAACAAGCCCGACTTACTGCCGGCAATGCGGACCAAGCTCTGACACCGGTCATACAGGGACCTAACAGCCCGTATCAGAGGGCCTGGTACCCTATACTCCCGGAGTACCCCCCACAGGGCCCCCTGAAGGACGCGGTCAAATGCCTTCTCCAAATCCACAAAACACATGTAGACTGGTTGGGCAAATTCCCACGCACCCTCCAGGATCCCCCTAAAGGTATAGAGCTGGTCCAGTGTTCCACGGCCAGGATGAAAACCACATTGCTCCTCCTGAATCTGAGGTTCAACAATCCGACGGACCCTCCTCTCCAGAACCCCTGAATAGACCTTACCAGGAAGGCTCAGGAGTGTGATCCCCCTGTAGTTGGAACACACCCTGCGGTCCCCCTTTTCAAATAAGGGGACCACCACCCCGGTCTGCCAGTCCAGTGGACTGCCCCAATGTCCACGCGATATTGCAGAGCCGCGTCAGCCAACACAGCCCCACAACATCCAGAGCCTTAAGGAACTCCGGGCGAATCTCATCCACCCCCGGAGCCTTGCCACAGAGGAGCTTTTTAACCACCTCAGTGACCTCAGCACCAGAGATTTGGGAGGCCAACCCAAAGTCCCCAGACTCTGCTTCCTCACTGGAAGACGTGTCGGTGGGATTGAGGAGGTCTTCGAAGTATTCTGCCCACCGATCCACAACGTCCTGAGAGACATGTGCAAAAAACTTTTTGGATCTATCAGGATCTCTACACTCATTTTTCCACCGCCATTATGTTTCACAGAACTATGACGTTCCCTCCCTGAAACGACTGTTGGAGATCAAGTGGACAAGCCACCATGATGTGACCAAGTGCCTTGTGGAAAATCAGGATGCTATTATGAGTATCCTGTCAGAGGTTACAGAAGACAGTGCTGCTGCTGCTGTTGATATCTGTACAGAGGCATCAGGACTGTTGATGATGTTAAGGAGGCACAATTTCTTTGAAATAGGAAAATTCCTCCTAAAAGTTCTGGGTTCCTTGAAGTCTGCAAATTCTACACTGCAGTCTCATTCTGTTGACCTGTGCTGTGCTTCAGAAGTAGTCAGTGCATCTCTGCAGGCTTTGAAGCAGATGAGAGAAGAGGAAAGCGAAATATTAACCAGCACACCTGCACCAGCTGCTAAAAGACAAAGAAAAACAAGCTCACTAACAGGTATTGTTGTACTGTCTGCTGTGGGCCACGCAGAAGACTCCACAACCCCTAGCCAGATTCTGAAGAGAGCTCTTCTCAACATTTTGTACATCGTAGAGATGGAGACAAGATTCTCCTAAAGCAATCTCGATCTCATGAAGGCAGTTAACTGCCTTCAACCTCAGTCTCCCTCTTTTCTGGATCCTGGCATGTTAAGTCCTCTGCAGAAAACAACAGGAAGTGACAGTGACAAACTTTCCAATGAGATTCTTGTTGCAAAAATGATGTTGGAGACAGAATTCAAAAAGACTGATGATGATAACAGTGTAAAGTTTGTAGACCTCTCCACCGTTTGCAAATACGTATCTACATGGGCATAAGAATGCCTTTCCTCAACTCCATCGCATGTATGTGACCTCCTTTGTGATTGGAATATCAGCAGCATCATGCGAGAACCCTTTCTCCACTTTGTCTCGTGTCCTTACCCCGTTCCGTCGTACTACACTACATGAGAGAAAAAGAAATTTAGTCATTCTGGCTCACAAGAAGGCCATAACAACAGGCCTAGATGTGGATGGATTTGTTAGGCCTTTAGCACAGAAAAGCGGATGGCTGATGCTGTAATGACTGATAAAAGCCATAAAGAAATAAAAACAACAACAATTCTAAAAAAGAAAAAAATATATATTAGTAAAATTAAAAAAATGGAAGGATGGACAGATACGAAAGATAAAATAGATTAAAGACATAGAAAAGAAAAAATCCATAAAAATTTAGAGATAGATAGATAGATAGATAGATAGATAGATAGATAGATAGATAGATAGATAGATAGATAGATAGATAGATAGATAGATAGATAGATAGATAGATAGATAGATAGATAGATAGATAGATAGATAGATAGACAGACAGACAGACAGACAGACAGACAGAAAAATTTAATGCAGCCCCAATAGAGCTCCGGACCCCACGTGACTCTCAGTTAGTAGACGCCATTTTGGCAGGTAAAAAAAGGTAAACAAACACATGAACGTGAACGGGATCAGCTTGGATTTTACTTCGTTGGAGTTTACTTCACACTTTAAAACCGAAGAAATCGTTTTATATAGTCAGAAATTAAAGAGACTAAACATCTCCGACCCTTACCGTGTCCCTGGGATACTTTTTAAAAACGCCAGAAGCTGTCGGAGCGGACTTCTTACTGGACCTGGCCGGGGAACCCCTTGGGATTTACCCGGAGGAGCCGGCTCCGGCGGCTGGGGAGAGGGAAGTCTGGGCCTCTCGACGCTACTGCCCCCGCAACCCGACTCCAGATAAGCAGATGAAAATGGATGGATGGATGGACAAATAACAGATTTACACGTAAGTAGTTTAAATAGAGTGCTGTGCTGTTTGAATGTATAAACTGAACACCAAGAGAAATCACTAGTTTGATTGTTTTCCGTGAATAAAATAAATATGTCAGGCAGGAGCGTCTCAGGATCTGTCTGAGATCTGTCTCGATGAGACAGATAATAGCAATCCAAAGTGCTTTTTATGTGTGATCTGACAATTGATCAACCATTGCTTAAAAATTAAATACAGCTTAGCCGGTTAATTGCTGTGATCATAAAACACGTAAACGGCAGCACGCAGAAATCACGAGGCAACGTTTTACGTGATGTTTACTTGCTGCTATGAGTAATAAGACAGAAAAAGCCACGCCAAAATAAGTTTAGGAAGCCCACTAAGAATCGTAATAAAAACATTTCAAATAAATACCATACACAGTTGAGGAAACGTTAGTTTAAGTACCTGATATGAAGTGGTTGCTGCATAAGTGAAAACCTTTACTCTCGGGGTCCCACAGTTTCATTTTAGCCCGGTCACTAGCGCGTTTTATTACAATCATCCAACGTTTGCGGCACTCCGGATCTTGGGGAATCCTGTAGAAGGATCTTCCCTTGACTTGTCCCCGTCTGTTCTGGCATCCTGGGGCACAACAGGAATCGACCATATTTCCCGTGTGAGATTTATGACAACAAATAGTCTAGCTGCCGGCTTCTGCCTGCCAAAATGGTGCCGTTTCGATTTGAACTGTTGCATGCTGGGAGAAATGACGTCAACTCCCGGAGCTCTATAGGGAATAAGCCAGTGTCCCATTTGTGCCGGTCCCAAGCCCGGTAAATGCAGAGTGTAGTGTAAGAAATGGATCAGAGGAAAAGACAGATATATGGAAAGAAGAACTGTAATGATGATAGCATAGTTTTCTATGCATTGTAGGGATTTGGGGGTATGAGACACCCGAAACATTATTTCCCAGACCTGCACCCCCTGATAATCTACCTGCCCCATTTTGTAGGGCTGGCTAAATCCGGCCCTGGTAACATTCAAACTCACTTAAATCTCTTTTCTCTTCTTTTCTGATGCTTTTTTGAACTTTTTTACATGCCTGAGTTGCTGCAATGTGATTGGATGATCATTTTTGTATTAACAAGCAATGATGTTATTTTTATTTGTTAGCAAGAAAATGGAAAGTCAACTTTAAATCCCAATCGGTAAAAAAGTGAGCCTTAGCCCGGTTTCCCACTGGAAGAATCAGCGGCGCAAAACAGCGGAACGGTTTACTCGGGTATTTCAAAGCTGTCCCTTTCACACGGGGCAAGTCTTGGCAGCGGCGTGGCTTCCTCACTGTGCTCTTCGCTGGACTCGCGAGATCACACAATCCCTCGAGACTTCAGGTCACGGTTTGTTTATGCATTCCGCCATTAAACCAAGAAGAAGGAAATCACATTTGATATCGCTGTTTGATATCATATATGATACTGGTCCTCTCCACTGCCAGGATTAAAGCCACGAAAAATATACCGCTGTACTTCTGGAACAATGTTGTTAGTAAATAAGTCTTAAGGTCACACGTAAGCTTCAGAAATATGACATTGCATTGCTGTAGTACTTTAATTTAGAAAATTACTGGGGATTTTACACTGAAACAGTGTGTGATTTCCTGTGTAACCCTATGTTAACTTCGGAAATTGACGCAGCCCAGAAGCGTCTCGCTGTAAAAATACCCGATCGTATCTCTAGCGGCTCTGTAATTGCCGCGTTGCTGCTGGTTTGAAACATTCCAGAGAACATAATGGAGTCTATTTGAAGCAGTGACGTTCCGCGCCGCTGATGCTTTCAGTGTGAAACCGGGATAAGTAAATGACATCTTTTCACATTTTTCAAGCAAATGTAAATTTACTTAACTACATCATCTCAAGTTTCTCTTATGTGTAGTCATGATTGGGTAGTTATCAGATTTATTTAGTTAGTTAGTATGTTATCACTTTCAGATACTGAAGTGTGTTTTATTAATTCCAAAATAAGGAAGAGACTACTTTTAGTGTAATGTTATTACTTAACTGAAAATGCCTGTGCTCATGGTTCAAGTAATCACAGTGATGGAGCGGATTTAAATCCTACCGATGTCCACAAATGATTTCCTTGCCTTACCTTACTTGGCTCATCTGGACTCAGCCGAATATACATTTTTACTGATGCGAGTGTGTGTGTGTGTGTGTGTGTGTGTGTGTGTGTGTGTGTGTGTGTGTGTGTGTGTGTGTGTGTGTGTGTGTGTGTGTGTGTGTGTGTGTGTGTGTGTGTGTGTGTGTGCATACTGTATGTCTGTTAATGTTTTCAAATTGTTATGGGAATTTGGGGTCATTTTAATTCTGTAAAGCACTGCTTGAAAAGCGCTTTATGAATAAAATCTGATTGATTGATTGATATCATGTTTGCTACAAATAAAGAGAGGATGGAAAAGTAAGATGAAGTAAGGTGAACTCATCCAGCGAATGAAACATCCTTGTGTGAAACTTTATTTTTATCTGTGGCTAAATGTAACTGCTTCAAGTGTATCTTTCAATATGGCTCTGGATTTCATCAAAGCCTAACTCGCCAAGCTGTAGTTCCCATCACACATTATTTATTTTTCTTAGTCTTCTTTTAACATGCACAGACAGATTGATCTAATTATGAATATGAGATGCCTTTTACAGATAATCTATTTATGCTGGAGTCTCAAAGAGTGACAATTAGGGGGAAAGCAGATGAAAAAGTAAAGATTAGACTCAGCTGTCTGGAATACAAAAGTGGTGATTAAACATCCAAATATTAAACTGAGATATGGAACCCTTAAACAAACAATGACAAACAAGGAAACATCCTACATTGTGTGTCTCTTAAAAAAATTGTGCAAAGTGGGATTATTTTGAATTTGATGCAGCAGCTGCTTGAGAAATGAAACACAACAGCTTTCAGAACAGAGTAAGGAGCTAATTTTGTTGTGTTGGCAGTAACAACAAAGCAATCACAGGTGTTGTACTCCATGCTCTCCTTAACCTGCACAATGGCTCTCCAAAAATATGAAAGAAAGGAAGTGAGAGGGCTGTGCACGATGCTTCTCAGGTGAACAGCTGGACTGTGGAATATTTGGCGGGCTGAAAGTACGAGACACATCTGGCTTTTAAGAGGAAGAGCTCCCCTGGAGCCTCTGGGAGGTCACAGCCTGCTAGGCCGTGAAGCGCTGCTCGGCAGGAGCCGTGTGTAAAGGCAGAAGGCCTGTGCCACTGTGTGCAGATGTTCCTCCCGCTCTGCTGGCTGCCACAAAACACACACATCATACACAGTCCTGGGTGTGAGGATAATTTAACACATACAGCTGACTGTATACAGCAACACACACACACATTCACTCTCCACCAACCACTTCACGATCTTAACTCCTCCATAGCAACAACCACCACCTCGCTGCTCGAGATGCTAAGAAACAGTCAAATAGGGACGAAATGAGCTCTCCAAGGTCTGAAACATGCAACCTAATAGGAAGGTGCCCCCTAAATGCTTCATAACAGAGAAGCCCCCATTCATTACCCAGAGGAAGAGCAAAGACACGGGACAACGTAATGATAAAACTGCTCCAATCCCTCGGTGTTTTACCCTGTTGTGCATGGCTCTCACCATGCCACATTTAAATAACACTCTGCAACAAACACAATCAATAGCGGGGGGTGGGGTGGGGGTGGGGGCTTTAATCCCTGAGCAGTTTGTTTTTATCGACCTCAGCGCTCCTCGGGGATATTTCCGCAAGGGATGAACAATGCTGTCCGTGGAAGGCATATCCAATGTCTGCGGTATCATCACAACATAACTCATTGAGTAATGTCAGTCAAAGGCTTGGGAGATTGAGGGATATTTATTTCAGGTGCAATGGGCAGCATGGGAGACGGCACCAGCGGGACAGTTACAGTCATGAGACACCGGCACTGTGCAGACTCCTGGCAGTGATAAATAGAGAAAAAGACAGAATGACTGGCAGGTCCCGGTGAAGGACAACACCTCGCTCTGCAATCTCCTCAGTCTGTCCACCACGACAAACCCTTCCTAACCTGGGAGACAAATCCTCCTGCTGACACCAATGGACAAGCACATCTGGCAACTAAGGTGCACCAGGGTTCACATTGACAGCCCCAATCAGCCACTTGGTATTCACCGTGTTGGCTTAACATTCTGTCAGTGTGACACCAGAGAGAGGGAGAGAAAGGGAGTAAAAAGAGGGGCGGGGAGGGCATTTAAAGAGGAACTCAAATATTAATCGGCTCAATCACAGGCATGTCACCATAACTGCAGTCTGACACTGGAATTCAATCAATCAAAGGGCCCAATAAAGGAGATCACAATGAGGACAACAGAGGAATAGAAAGTTTGGGGTGAGTGATTAGTGCACAGCCGTGAATCCATGAATATTGTAACCTCAAATGAGAATGGTGACAAAGTCTTCCAGATCGTCTCGGTTCATGTAAAGAACGTGTTTTTATATAAACTAGCATGCATCTAATATAATCAGAGCCTGCAGAGTTAAAACCTGAACAGAAAGAGCAGCAGGAGTCGTTAGTTCTATTGCCCCGCCATTAATTATGCACCAGAAAGTGGCCAAAGGCTATATTGTTGTCTACAGTGAAAATTAAATATTGATAAAGCTCCGGCTTTCACCCCAGATTTCATTGTGTTAACAAATATGTTTTGTTTGCAAAACAATTTGAATTTAATAATTCATCAAAAATGGGAGAGGCTATTATCATTCAGTACGAGCCCTGAGCGAGCGCCAGATGTCAGGGATCATGTCTTCGCTCTGAACACACATGCCAAGCTCGTGCCCTCATTTATACATTATTTAAACCTGATTCAATGTGAGGGGGCTAGACATGGACACAGGGATGATACGTAACATGTGTAGAGGTGACCCCAGGTAGCTGTCAGGAAATAATCGTGATAAAGTTCCAAAAAACACTTTTGTGTGCTCATTCTGCCCGATTTCTGAATCCTTTCCATGCTTGTGTACCTTTCTTAATGGAGTTTCTGTATTTTTTGGTCACAAACTTGCAGATCCCTAATAAACACGACCCAATTAAAGGTTAACATCCATAGGGCCGCACATCCAGACCACAGAGAGATCATGACTTCCCAGAGGGCTTGAGCATTAGTCACCAGCTTCATGTTGGTCATAAATCTGCTGAAACCCTTCTTGGCCAGGTGAAGTGAATGTGTTCCACAAAACTGAAACGACTTTGATCCGTGCACACTCGCGGCTGAAAGCAGGTGTAAACAGTGCTAAATAAAATCCAACCTGGAAAATCAAGACCCAACTGACCATGCTGTCAGCCTTTGGAAGCAAAGCTTGACTGGACATGGTGTTAGCGGAAGCACTCGGGTCCTCTGAATAGACTGAAAGTGGTGTGTGTGATAGGCGTGACGGGGAGAGAGAGGGAAACGGGGGCTGCCTGTTGTAGATTTACAGCGGTGGCGCCTTCACCTAACGCCTGATTGTACTTCTTTACAGGTCAGCCGCTCTAACTGGACTCCATTAATACACCGGTCCACCTTGTGGCACACTTTATGCTCCACCGCACCCACTGCCTTGGGGACAACTTCACCGGCACTCAAGTCTGGAAAAGATTAAGGACGTCAGAAGGCCTCAAGTCTCCGAACAAAAATAAAACATATCTGAAAATTAAAGAGAGGTAAAAGATAAGTCAGAAAGTTGGAAGAGTGGCTCTTCGTGTGCTCTGCTAACAACATCTTACAGGGGCTTCTGATTTCATGGAAAGTAGGAAAATCAAAGAGTGTTATATTTTGACTCATGTTCATCTTTTATATCAGGATCTACTTTTTTGGCTCAGTGGCCTGAAGCACGCTTTAGGGACAGGCACGGACATCATGGTGTAAATGTGTTTTATGGTTAGGCAGCTGCTGGGTGCAGGCTGTTTTTTTATGCTTTCTGGCAAAGTCGAACGTGGCCACCTGCCTGGTATTAAAACCCCTCAATGCTATGCTGGGCTTTATGGGCACGCTCGCCATTGATACAAAGATATACAAGGGCATGTGCACGGAGAGCTCCTGCTGCATATGGTGTGCACTTATGCACTTCACTGGTGCCACGAGCAACGGCAGGAGCGAATCTTCAGCTCCAGAGCTCCACGGGACCTGGGGGATGCTGCTCGGTTCACGAACCCACTGATGAATTACTTTTCTCCTCCAGTCCGTGTTTCCCTTAGGCGTGACTGTATGTGTGGCTCTTCTGACAACTCCGTTTGACTAAGCTCTCCATCGCTCACTGATAGCAGTGCAACCCGGTAGGGATTCACAGATGATCACCCCAAGGATCCACTAGGGTTCTGGAGGGAGGTGAGTGGCACTCAACCACCTGGTCGTCAGATAAACACGTTCATGTATGAGGAAGAGCAGAAATTATTATTAGAGGTATTTCTGAGTGTCATCCCTCTCTCTCTCTCTCTCTCTCTCGCTATCTTGCTCTCACTGCAAATGGCCGAACAAAATTACTCCCCGCCAGTGAATAATAAGGAGATTTATGAAACGTGACGAATGCGATGGCGCTTTACATGAAATACCAATGAGGGAGGCGCCACAGCGTAGCAAATGCTACATCCTAATGTCAACAGTCACCTTGTGCTACTCCCTCTGCTCCCCGGAAGGACACATGGACAGAGTAGGAACACGCAGCGTGACGCGGCCAGGCTGACAGTCAGAGTTGGCAGGCAGGTGAGCGGGGGTGTGTGGGAGGGAATCATGTCCACCTGTGGACTCTCGTGCTGCGAGCATATTCAACCACAGAGGGGGGTCAGAGAGTGTGTGTGTGCATGGTTCAGATACAGTTGTCACTCAGTGTGTCGTAGTGGGAGTCAACAGTTTGCAGGAAATGACATCAGTGGGACAAATGTGGATGATGATCAGCGGTTAACTTAGACACAGGAAAAGGATCTGGCACTCAAGATGACTGATTTGAAATATGTCCAAAGAAGAAGAAAAAAGCGTGTATTCGGTTTTTCCAGCTTGTCAAAATTTTGAATTTACTGGTTATTTCAGCATCGCAGCAGCAGAGAAAATTGAAATCCTCTGAGTGGTGTTCAGTATTAATTCTATTCTTCTGGCGCAATCATTGTGTAACAGGGGATTTAATTGGGACAGCGCCGTCTGGGGCTCAGCCCACCGCTCAATGTCGCTGGAGTCATCCATCATCACAAGATTTATCTCTACTTATAAAGATGTTGTGACATTTGGAGAGTGGGTTGTGATGGTGAGCAGTGAATCCTTTTGACCTTTTCTTCACCTTCTACACATTTTCATACATGATAAACACGCTACGCTTTCCTCATCACCACATGTCAGTTTGCCGTCACATTCACTTCTAATTAACAACCACGCTGCGTTGGTTTAATCACAACAGAGATAAGTATATATGTATAAATATAGTTTTGAACACACTTCCACTTTAACTATGTTTTCAATCAGTTTGTTTAACTTTAATATCACCAAAAGGTCAACAAAGGATCACACTCTTTTCTTAAAGGCATGAACAGCATTTAAGGCATGAAGTAAAGCTAGTGGAGAAACGGTTTTTAATGAAGGGAACACATTTTGACATAACACCAGTGTTTCACAACTTTAGAACAGAATTTGCACTTTAGCACTCCCAGCATTTACAGATATACAAAACTGTGGAGAAAAGCGAACCAAATGTCTCAACACTTGGGAGTTAGGCTGCAACAAATTAGCCGGCATTAGCTTCCTACATCTTTCACTGTTTATTCTCTGGACAGATTACTAATGGAAATGTTCGAGATTCCCTATGAAGTTATAGTTTTTATTAATTAAATTTGGCTGCCACAAAATGCACATTTAGGTGCCTTTTTACAAATACAAATTTCAAGTCATCGTCTCCACCATCACATCTTCTGTGTTCCGGTTTGAAGCTGGCGTATGAGTTAATGAGCGACCTGCACGGCATCAGCAAAGCAGAAACTGCTTCATCACTGTAGCAAAAGTTTGTTCACCAGGATTTATGTTTATTTGAGAATTCATTTAGTCTATTTTTTTAAATAATTGCACATTCTTTTGGCACATTCAGCAAAAACTATGAATTAAGGAGCGTTTAATAAGAACCTTGTCACCCCCCTCAGCAGTGGCAATGCCTACATCTAGCATCCAAGTCCGAGACAGGAAGTGCACTTTAAGGCATGATTTGTTATCAGCTCTGCACACTGCCTCGTTTAGCTGTCACTGAGATAATTTACTTTGTGTGCAATTAGTCATTTTGTGTAGTAGATGTTCTTTGAAACATCTGCAGAATTATTTGTCCTTTTTTAAATGTGGCCTTCTGTGTGTGATAATTCCTACCCATCACTGTCGAGGCTTTCAGGTGTGTGACAGCTGACAACGAGACCATTAAACTTTGTTTAATACACACACCTACTTTACCCATTAATGCTTGAATTATGAACGAATTAGCCATAATCTTTATGCACTTTTAGGAATGAAAAACCGAAATAAAAATGTTATCTTGATTAAACCTTCTAATGTAATCATCGGGGATTTCATGCAATGCTGACAACAATGCAAAACTTTGCATAACTTTGTTTTTGTATAGAGAGGTTTAGCACACTGCTCACTGGGTGTCCCTTGTTATTCCTGCAAACATGTCCTACTGGAGACATCAGAAGCGTGGAATGGAAATGGAACGTCGCCGTTTGAGATAGAATCCATTATAATCTTGTCATGTTTTGGGGTAAGTGTCTAACCCAAGACATACAGAATCAGACATGGAGACGAGGTAAAAGATGAAACAATAATTTTATTTAAATGATGAGAACTGAGGGCGCACTGCGGCCCAGCGGAAGGTAAAATCCGGAAGCGGCAACTACAGGAAAACCAGAGGTGAGTAATGGGTATTGTAGTCCAGAATGAATGTTTGTAGGCAGGACTTACGATGCGGAAGTTCAGGATGAATGTGGAGGTGAGATGAGCCGGGGTGATATCCAGAGGAGAATTGTAATAATCCAAGTGGGTGGAATGGACGAGGAAGATGATTACGGGGAAACGGAGAGAGAGAGAGCGTGACCACGGTGGAGAGCGGGACGGCTGAGCGGAGTAGGAATCCAGGCAGTGAACCGGTGAATTATCCTTACTTCTCCAAGACGGGAGAGGATCCAGAGGTGAAGCAAGCCTGGAGGTGGGTATCCAATAAAAGAAAAAAGAAACGAGTTCCAGTTACAATGAGTTCCAAAAATCTTACAAGTCAAGACGAGGTTTCCAAATTACGAAGGGCTAGAGACTACCAGTCAGTAGTTAATCATCCGGCGTCGAGTCAGGATAACCGTCCTCCTTTTAAATCCGCCCCGCTGATCAGGCTGATGAAGATCAGCTGCGCTCCCTCTCCTGCAGGCAAAAACTCATAGATGGTGAGATGATGGGCAGAGTACTCACCCCGGCTCATGACAGTACCCCCCCCTCCAACGGACGCCACCTGGCGTCCCAGCAGAGGCAGCTTCAAACTCTCGGATGAGGGATGGATCCTCGATGAAGTAACCAGGCACCCAGGAACGTTCCTCCGGACCGTAACCCTCCTAGTCAATGAGGTACTGAACTCCACGCCCCCGACGACGAGAGTCCAGGATCCTGAGGACCGAATAAACAAGGCCCCCCTTGTAGAGGCAAGCAGGAGGAGGAGGCAGAGGAGAAGGACAGAGGGGACTGGAGACGATAGGATTTATCAGGGAAACATGGAACACAGGGTGTACACGGAGGGAAGAGGGAAGGTCCAGACGAACAGTGGTGGCCAAGGGGACGTCCAGGACTTTAAACGGTCATATAAACCGTGGGGACAACTTGTGGGCGGAGGCCTTAAGTGGTATGTCCTTGGAGGACAACCACACAGTCTGTCCAGTGAGTAGACAGGTACCGGGCGCTGCCGGCGATCCGCCAGTTGTTTATTACGCCTGGCCATGCGGTCGAGAGCTGCTCTAGTGGAGATCCAGGCTCTACGGGCCCCACGGACGAAATGAGGAATGGAGGGTGACACCGGGGATTGCTGGGGAAAAAGTGAGGGTTGATAACCAAGGGAAGATTCAAAGGGTGACTGACCTGTAGCTGTGGAAACGTGTCTGTTGTGTGCTTATTTGACCCATGGTAGATGTGTGCTCCAGGAGGAGGGATGTATTGAGCAGACACAGCGCACCATGGCTCCGAGCTCCTGGTTCATGCGCTCACATTGTCCATTTGTTTGTGGGTGGTGTCCCGAGGTGAGTGCCACCTGAGCTCCAAGGGTCTCTGCGAACACCTTCCATACATGAGACACGAACTGGGGACCACGATCGGACAGGATCTCCTCAGGAATTCCATGGAGGCAAAAGACATGTTTTACCAGGAGATGCGCTGTGTCTGCAGAGGAGGGGAGAGACTTAAGAGGGACAAGTTGACATGCTTTGGAGAACCGATCAACAATCGTGAGAATAACCGTGAAACCATGTGAATTGGGGAGACCACAAACGAAATCCAGGGCGATGTGGGACCAGGGACGAGAGGGAATGGGCAGGGGTTGCAAAAGCCCTGCCAGAGGTCGATGGTCCCCCTTCTGCTGAGAACACGTATGACATCCAGAAACATAGTCCTTGGTATCTCTATACATGGATGGCCACCAAAACGATCTCTTAATGAGGGCCACCGTTCTTCTCACCCCAGGATGAAGGGAAAACCTGCCTGTGTGTGCCCAGTGGATCACCTTGCTTCTCGGTGGTTGGGGTACGTACAATCTGCCCAGGGGGAAGTTATTAGGACCGGGGTCAGTCTTGAGACCCTCCAAGACTAGATCTTGTATTTCCCACGTGACTCCACCTATGACACAGTTTGGGGGAAGAATCGTGGCTGGCTCAACCTCCCGATCTGAGGCGTATTGCCTGGAAAGGGAATTGGGTTTTGTGTTTTTGGAACCAGATCTGTATGAAAGTTGAAAATTAAACCAGGAAAAGAAAAGGAACCAGCGGTACTGACGGGGGTTCAACTGTTTTGCCTCTTTTAGGTAAATAAGGTTTTTATGATTTGTCCATATAAGAAAGGGGGTCTCTGCTCCCTCCAGCCAATGCCTCCACTTTTCGATAGCCAGTTTTACTGCCAGTAACTCGCAGTCTCCAACGTTGTACCTACTCTCAGCTGGGGTTAAACGACGGGAAAAGAATGCAAAAGGGTGAAGCTTCTTGCCCCCTTCTGCCACTTGTGAGAGTATCGCTCCAACCCCTGTGTCAGAGGCATCGACCTCCAGAATGAACTGGCGCTGCGGGTCAGGACGGTGTAAAACTGGGGCATTAGTGAACTTGTTCTTGAGTTCTTTGAAGGCCGGCTCAGCCTTGGAGGACCACACAAAAGGTCTGTTTATGGAAGTTGGGTTGGTTATAGGAGCTGCGGTCTGAATGTAGTTTCTGATAAAGCAGTGATAGAAATTAGAAAATCAAGGAACCTCTGAAGTTGCTTTCTGGTGGTGGGTGTGGGCCATTCGGTGACTGCCTGCACCTTCTCGGGATCTGCCTTCAGCCGCCCGCTCTCAATAACAAATCCCAAGAATTTTACAGTGGAAACATGAAACTCACATTTTTCCGCTTTTACGTAGAGACGGTTCTCCAGCAACCGTTGTAACACGGCCCTCGCGTGCTGGATGTGCTGTTCCTGGTTCTGGGAGAAGATCAATATATCATCCAAATAAACTGTGACAAACCGGTTTAGGAAATCACCTAATACAGAATTAACCAGGGATTGGAAAACGGCTGGGGCATTAGTGAATCCAAAGGGCATTACCAGATATTCGAAGTGTCCTAGGGGTGTTTTGAATGCTGTTTTCCACTCATCTCCTTCTCTTATCCTCACCAGGTGATAGGCGTTACGGAGGTCCAGACGGCTGAAAACGGAAGAGTCCTGGATGGGTTCAATGGTGGAGGAGAGTAAAGGCAGAGGATATTTATTACGGACAGTGATCTGATTCAAACCTCTGTAGTCAATGCATGGTCTGAGAGTTCCTTCTTTTTTAGGTACGAAGAAGAAACCCGCGCCCAAAGGAGATGAAGATGGACGAATGGTGCCAGCCTCAAGACAGTCTTGTATATAGCGCTCCATGCTTTCAGTCTCAGGTTTAGACAGGTGGTAAAGACGGCTTGATGGTAAGGGAGCTCCAGGCAGGAGAACTATTGCACAGTCAAATGGCCTGTGGGGAGGTAGAGAGGACGCACAATCTTTACTGAATACCTGCTTTAGGTCATGGTAAACCGGTGGAACAGTGGACATGCCTATGTTTTCCAAAGGGGGAGTAGGATGATCTTGAATGGCGGGTGAGGCTGATCGTAAGCAGAGTAGAGAGCATTCTGAACTCCAACCATGAATCTTGTTCTCCTTCCAGTCCATTGTGGGATTATGACGGACCAACCAGGAATGTCCCAATACTAAGGGGGACTGAGGAGAGGGAAACACATAAAATGTTAATGTCTCTGTGTGGTTACCTGAAACCAACAGGTGAAGCGGAACAGTCTGGTGGGTGATGGTGGACAGGTTACGATTATCAAGCGAGGATACTGAGAGTGGTGTAGACATTTTGGTGGTGGGTATTTTCCATCTTTCCACTAGATGAGGGTCCAGAAGGGACTGTTCACATCCAGAATCCAAAAGGGCCTCAATGGTAATCTGTCTGGAAGGAATTGATAGCACACAAGGAAAGAAACACCGGGAACCTACAGAAGAAGAATTACCGCCCACCAATAGTCCCAGCTTTATCGGCGGGCTTTGCCTTTTACCAGAGCCGGACAACTGTTAACAAAATGTCCAGCGGTTCCACAGTACATACATAATCCAAACCTCTGTCAGTGCTCCTTTTCCTCTGAGGAGAGACGCGTCCTTCCCATCTGCATGGGTTCCTCAGAGGATGGGGGTTCAGGACCAGGGCGTCCAGAAGATCTAAAAGTACGTTCCTGAGCAGGAAAGGTTGAGGGCTCGGATTCATGTCTCTTCAACTCCCGATGGCATTTATCTATTGATATGGCCAGCCTGATGAGCTCCTCCAAAGAGCTAGGTTCAGGACACAAGGCTAACTGGTCCCTAACCTTATCATTAAGCGCTTCGGTGAAGGCTCCAATGAGGGCGTCCTCGTTCCAGGAGGTCCTGGCTGGCAAAATGCGGAAGTCCAACGCCAAGTCTGCCACAGTCTTTCTTCCCTGGGAGAGTCTCAAAAGTTTTTTTCTGATATCCGAGGAGGACTCATAACAGCCAAAAGTGAGTCTAAAGTCTGTTAGAAATTGTTTAAATGATCCATGTAAAAAAGAGTCATCATGGCTCTTTGCTTCAGCCCACCTAAGAGCCCTTCCTCGCAGAAGGCCCACAACGTAGGAAATTTTGGCTGAATTGGAGGAGAAGGCTGTAGGGCAACGTTCAAAGGCCAATTTACATTCTAAAATGAAACTGTGACATTCCTCGAACTCACCCCCAAAGGTCACAGATGGTGGTGATGGAGCAACGCGGAAAGGGGTAGCCTCCACTGGGGTAGCCCCCTCCGGTCTCGGGGGTCCTGTGGTTTCAGAAGCGGCAGATGGTGGTTCTGCTGGTGGAGATGGTCGGTGAGTCTGGGACAGAGAGTCATGTATCTGACGGACCAGGGTTTCCAACTGTTGATAACGTTGATTAGTTGCTGAAAGTTGTTCCATTAACAACGGTAGAGTTTGTTCCTGTTGGGTCAATCTATGTGAAATGTTAGTGAGTGCTGATTCTGTAGGGTTGGAGTTTTGGCCGGATGATTCTGTCATGTTTTGGGGTAAGTGTCTAACCCAAGACATACAGAATCAGACACGGAGACGAGGTAAAAGATGAAACAATAATTTTATTTAAATGATGAGGAGAACTGAGGGCGCACTGCGGCCCAGTGGAAGGTCAAATCCAGAAGCGGCAACTACAGGAAAACCAGAGGTGAGTAATGGGTATTGTAGTCCAGAGTGAATGTTTGTAGGTAGGACTTACGATGCGGAAGTTCAGGATGAATGTGGAGGTGAGATGAGCCGGGGTGATATCCAGAGGAGAATTGTGATAATCCAAGTGGGTGAGTGGAATGGATGAGGAAGATGATTACGGGGAAACGGAGAGAGAGAGCGTGATCACGGTGGAGAGCGGGACGGCTGAGCGGAGTAGGAATCCAGGCAGCGAACCAGTGAATAATCCTTACTTCTAAGACGAGAGAGGATCCAGAGGTGAAGCAAGCCTGGAGGTGGGTATCCAATAAAAGCAAAAAGAAACAAGTTCCAGTTACGAGTTCCAAAAATCTTACAAGTCAAGACGAGGTTTCCAAATTACGAAGGGGTAGAGACTACCAGTCAGTAGTTAATCATCTGGCATCGAGTCTTCTTCTTCTTCTTCTTCTTCTTCTTCTTCTTCTTCTTCTTCTTCTTCTTTGAGTTTAATGGCGGGTGGCATCTAACTGCTAGGTGCATTTCCGCCACCTACTGTGCTGGAGTGTGAGTCGGAGTCAGAGCGGAAACCCCCCCAAAAAAACTAAATTCTATTCAACAGACCACTGTGTTTTAGATACCAAGCAACCTACTTATATTTCCTTTCTTCACCATTTAACAAATTCCTTACAGTCATCACTCCACCTCCTATGTTTTTTAATTTCTCCCTGAGTTGTCCTCTACTTTCCTCATATTTTATGCAGTCACACAAAACATGTTCCTCCGGCATCGAGTCAGGGTAACCATCCTCCTTTTAAAGCCACCCCGCTGATCAGGCTGATGAAGATCAGCTGCGCTCCCTCTCCTGCAGGGACAAGTCTACAGGGTTAATCCAAACAGGCCATGGCACGGAACATTTAAGATGTGTCCCAGATGCAGTGTGCCATGCTGCTAAATATGGGATTGTAGTATTATTTTGCCACAAGATGCTTTTGGGACACGTCAGTTTCCAAAGTTACCATAGAGCTAGACAGGAAGTCACACACGGTTTCAGTGTGAAACTTCTGGTAATTTTCAAAATTCAAGTCTATTGTAGAGATGCAATTTCTTGTCAGTGTAGATTGCATCTATACATGTGACCCGATGGCCTATTTACTACCAGCATCTTTCGAGAAGTGCAGCAGTGTGTTTTTCATGGCTTTAATCCTGGCAGTGAGGAGGACAGCGAAGATGCCGCTCAATGGCTGAGACTTCCCCGTTGTGGATTGACGTGCCGCGAATCACACTAGTGAATCGTCCCGTGCCGCTATGCTCTCAGTGGGGACCCGGCATAACATCTCCAGGCTATATCATTGTAACAGACGCCGTCTGTTTGTGGCCACTGGGTGGCCTCAGCATGCGCTCCTGGCTCCAGCTGAGCCAGGTGTAGCTGATCCAAATCAGGGATGCTCCTTGTTAAAAGGGAGCGCCAGGTGATACAGAAGTGAGGGGGGGGGAGTTCAGAAGAGAAAAGACGCAGTAGAGTTTGCTCTCCTTTTTCCCTCCTCGACCAGACGTTAAAGTCTCGCTTTGATTACCTATGGGGTATAGATAAACTCTTCCTAGTCTCTAGAGCTCGTTTGTGTTTCTTTGGCATTCTCGTTAAAGAGATCTAGCTCACCCTTTTGGTGGAGCTTTTTGTGTTAACCTTGCTCTTTTCCTTACCCGGTTTAAACCCCGACTCTTTGTGTTTACTATTATCATTAATTTAGGAAACCCCAGTTTTGGATGTCTTTATGTGTCTGTGACCTTTTATCCTTTTCCTGCATAAAGCAGTGACCCTTTTAGTTAAATAAACTCCTTTAAGAGAGTGAATCTTGGTTTGTTCCTATTCACAACCACCTTTCTTTACGCCCTCTAACCAACATCATCTCCTAGTCATGCTGGGGGCCGTAAAAATCATCAATCCTGTTTTGGACAACAGCCATTACCTCCAGTCATTTTTAGATAAAGAGGTATTTCACTCATCCATTTGCAGTGGTCTCCAGTAGGAATGAATGCCTTGTAATTTGTATGGAGAATGTAGCAAGAGGAGAAAGTAGCTTTAGATGAGAGGATTTGGATTTCTTGAACATCTCTCTTCTGATTGGGTAACTGCAACGCGACTCTACCACCGACTCTTTTTGTAATGTTGATGTTTTATCTCCACAAATAACACAAGTCTGGAGGAGTTCTGCTACGTTGTGGAGTTGCTAATGCTAATGGTTAGCTTCTATTAGCCGAGACATTTTCTGCTGTTTCCTGGATGCCAAACCAACAACAACCTTCCCCGTTGTGAGTCAAGATGGGTGAGTCCATGAATGTTAAGTGACAGTGTGACGTAGATCTGTGAGGATTTTCTAATCCTAGAGTTTCACGTCTATTTTCTGTCAGAAGCTAACGCAGGAGGTAGGTGTAGGAGACTATTTTCATGTTTAGCTTGCATGAAAAACTCAAGAGTGACTGATGATGGTCAGAAACACCTCCTTAAACTCACTTACAGATGGGAGCATCCATGAAAACAGGCTGATGATTTTAAAAGAGAAAATGATGCTAATTAATGACGTTTCAGTGTTGTTTATGAAACTGCAGATGTGAAGGTGGGTCTATGTGTTTTTATGTGATCAGAGTATTTTATCACTGGGGTGGCTCATGGGCAGGTATACGTTCAGTAGTTACATAAACACCTAAACTGGTGTCTGACACAAAAATGGTCACAACTCAAATTGAAGTTGAAGTTTGTAAAATTCTAAATAAGTTTAAACATTTTCAATACATTTTGTGTACTTTTGTTTTAGGAAAATAAGAGTGTATTATAGACATAAAGACAGTGAACGTTGTTTATAATCTCCCAAGCGAACTCATTTAGAGAAAAAACACAAAGAACAAACTGATACGAGTTACTTCCACCCGAGGTCCTACACTAAACAGTGTAGCTGGTGTTTTTATGTTGTGCTGTAAGTTTGTCTTCAGGTTATGGCGTCTTCTTGTCGTTTTTACACTCCTCAAGAGCTGAGTGACAAAGTCTCTCCAGAGTGAAGTCATGCATTTCCTTGTTTTTATCTCTGATGGGCATTTCTCCAGCTTGCGGGTCATTATTTATTTCGGGGCCTGACAAGGATAAAAAGTCTACCTTGCTGCCTTGCACATGTGAAACCTGTCAGTACAAAATGAGTTGTTGTGTTTCAGCTGGGGCATTATTAATAATCCTGGATGGAATACCCTCTATTTTTCATGAGCAGTTTTTTGCCCTGCATGTGAAAAAGAAGAAGAAGAAGAAGAAGAAGAAGACGAAGAAGAAGAAAATATCATTTCTATAGCGCCTCTCAAGATAAAAATCACGAGGCGCTTCACAAAAACAAAAAATGTTAAAATATAAAAAATAATTTAGAAAATGGTTAAAATATATTTAAAATGAGCAAAAATAGACAATTGTGATTAAAAAACAAAATGTTAAGAAAGCGAGAGAGAGTGGATCCTGAGGAAGGTGGAATAGGTGGGGAGAGCAGAATAAAGAGAGAGTGGTTGAAGAAGGTCATACAAAAACCAGCTTGAACAAGTGAGTCTTCAGCTGCTTTGTCCACTGAGTCCACTGATATCAGGCTCAGTGTGTGTGTGTGTGTGTGTGTGTGTGTGTGTGTGTGTGTTTATGTTTGTGAGGTCACCCCTTTTATCCTCGTCTTTCAGGATGGAGTGTGTGAGTGTTTGTGTGCTTTTCTACATTCTCCATAGGGACCATTTCAGTTGAGGGCAAAGAACACAGAGAAACTTTGAAAGAGCTTTTATGTACTTTTGAGTGAAACGATCCTAAGAAAGGCTTTTTAGCAAAATAGAAGGAAGAGGAAAAAAAAGTATTTTTTCAGGCTTCCACATCCAGAAGGGCACTTACTCAATTACCAAGCTCCGTTCCTCCCTTTTTACATCCATCAATCCCGCCTCTATTCTTAGGCTCGTTTCTGTGGTGTGTATGCAGGCAGCGCCTTGGGCAAAGAGCATGAGCTTCACTTGTAAGCAATGTAGGGCATGTCAGTGAGTGTGCGGTGAGTCAGTGATTTGTAACCACTTTTTGGCCATATTGTAACTTCAAAAGACCGTAGAGTCAGAAAAAAAGACAACATGTTGGCTTGCTAATCTTATTCATGTTGACTAATGAAATAAAAAAGTTCTTCAGTCTTGTAGTTTTTGTCATTTTCATGATGTTTGAGGTAATGTTTGCCATGCACATAAACCCTATAGAGCGCGACAACCTAAGTGAATAATAAACAAAACTCATTCTGTCTTCCTTAGTTTTGCATCTCAACTCCCTTTTAACTACTGCCATGTTACTCAGTAGCCGGAGAGGCTAGACCTCACGCAGGTCTGACAGATGAAAGTCTCCCCACTTCATCCTTACAGTCTGACATTTTTACCTCCCAGAAAAAAGTTTCAGCCTCTCTCCTCCCCTGCTTCTTTCCCTCCTTCTATGTCATAAACACACACATATACAGAACTCTTGCCAATATGGGTCCATCTTCTCTCCTCCTGTCCATCTGCCAGGCAAAATGGGGCCTCAGACAAAGAAGACGGAGGCTAACTCAGTGATTTGAATCAAATGGCAAGAGGAAGAGGGTAGCAGGGGAAGAGAGGAGTGATGGGTGCCAAGGAGGGAGCATGGGAGATGTGAGAGACAGTGGGGAAGGATGGTGAAGGGAGGCATGAGGGGCTAGATGTGAATATTTTCTGACAGGTTGAAGCCTCCTCTGAGCTGACCCTCTCCCTGCTGGGAGACATGTCTCCTGGATGTGGGTGGGGTGAACCAGAATGGAGAATAGGAAAAATAAGAAGGAGCAATGAACTGTTATGTTGGAAAAGCCAAGCTGAATGCGGTCGTGCGGAGGGCAACAACCCGTGAGCGAGGATGCGCATTCATTTGACCCAAACCGAAGGCCAAACTCGCCGCTTCTATTGAAAAGTTCCAGTTTAGATTAATACTGTAGTCACTCAGAGGGAAGCGGTTACTGTCCAAGTCCTCAAGAGTACTGACACCAGTGCCACGTCTGAGTCATTTTAAAATTTCATGTTGTAAAGAAGAGGAAAAAATATATATTGATTTGTAAGCAGTAACACTCCAGCAGAGAAAACCGGACAAGCACAGTGAAGAGAGACTTCCAGGGAAGAAAACAGTATAGATCAAGAGGGCAGATCTTCGGTTTGTACGGTCCATGCAGCAGCAGAAGGGTTATAATTTGTTCAGATTATTTAAACTGATGTTGATTTGGATTAGATAGATTTCACTGCATGAAACCCTTACAGAACTGCTAATAACTGCAAAATAATTAAAAAGTAAAAATTTTCATTTGGCTTTCAGATAATGTGTACATGTTTATACGTTTCCATTCATGTCCTCACTTCCAGTAGTCTGTTGTCTTTTTCCAGTGTTTTATTTCTTAAAACGTGTACAAATCCTATACTTTGAATAGTTTTAGTAGGGTTGTTTTCTTGTTCACTGTAAATAATTGTACTCTTTATTGGTTATTATTTACTCTCCTTTGGTTCCTGTTGTTTTCTCCAGTGTTCTGTTTTGCTTTGCTGCTCTGATACCAACATTTCCCACTGAAGGACAATAAAAAAAAAATATTCTATCGTTTCTATTTCCACTTCTTCTTGGGTATCATTAG
Source organism: Nothobranchius furzeri (assembly GCF_043380555.1). Classification (NCBI taxonomy): domain Eukaryota; kingdom Metazoa; phylum Chordata; class Actinopteri; order Cyprinodontiformes; family Nothobranchiidae; genus Nothobranchius; species Nothobranchius furzeri. The sequence continues at coordinate 86,798,607 of NC_091741.1, forward strand.
GTTGCTTTAGTGTGTAAATTCAGGTTTTCTTTGTAATATTTTCAAAAAGAAGTTCCTTCTAATTTCAATCAAGTTCACGTGAACAATTTTTTTTCCCCACAATTTTTCTTTTTTTGTGTGTGTGAATTAAACAATTTGTGGTTTGGAAGTTCTTGCTGAACAAAATAAGGATCTCTTTAGTTTTTGTATGGTGGCCTGATCTGCATTGATTAGTAATTTGAAATTGATGCAACGATCCAACAACTTTGTGATGTTGGACTTAGCAGAATCTTCAAAGTAAGCCAACAGTCATAGCACAACACACAAAACACCACACGAATTGAACAACTGAGCAGTTTTGCCTTGTTAACAGGAAAAAAAAATACTTTTAAATACATGACACTGTTCGTCCGTCTTTTCCATGTACCGGAACTCCCGAATCGGTCCCAACGTGTCCATTCCAAAGTCCTTCTACTCAAGTCTCCACTCTTCCCGCAGCCTGCCGTCTTTCCCAACATGCTTCAGCACTTGTCCGCTAGCCAGTGGCTAAATAAGCGTTGTTAACTTTATCTCCACAGCACTTTACTAACGGCGATGTAGTTCTCCACGCGTTACAGAGATGCTCCAACACAGAGGGCTTCTTCTCAAACATGACCTTTAGACTTGGGTCTCCTTTTCTGGTAATCCGTGGAAGTTCACGCACAGCATACACCGCGTGTCCCCCGGCTTTAGCCATGGCTAACTAGTAGCTCATGACGTCCATCTCCACCATGCCAGCCGTGAGCCACGATTAGCTGGTGACTATGTCAACATCGTTTACTTGACCTCCACAGCGTGTCCCCAGCTCGCCAACCCTTCTTCACCAGCCGTGGCTAACGAGCAGCCAGTGATTGCTCCATAGATTGTAGCGGCAGCCAGTTTGTTTACATCGAGCGCACCATGAGCCACCTGAAACGGGTGTTGTGGGAAACAATGTCCCCCAGAAATATGTTGTTCTCATTAGGCAGCCAAGAGCAAATATTTCCAAATCCACAGGACTTATTGTCCATTATGAGGACTAAACTACCTAAAATAAAAGATGGTTAAACTGAGTGAGATTACATCTATTTACATAATCTTCAAATACGATAAATAAGCTTGCTGCCAAAGAGTGAACAAGAATGTTTTTACTGTATATTTTTATCATTTTTAGGAGAAAATACAGATAAAAAAAATCACAAGAATAACATTATTACATTACATGACATCATTTTCCTGTAAAAGTTGATCATGAATATTGTGAAGATAGCCTGAAGTGCGACCTCCCGACATGGGGGGACAGAATATTTCAGGGGAACAGAATTTCTCACAACACCTGACCTTCCGGCTGACGTCACCCCTCCTCCATGTGTGAATCGTGACAGCTTCAAGAACAGAACTAGCTTCTTTTGTACGTTCTTGCTGTGTTTGTCCTCAAATTCCATTTTTGGTTATTTTTAAACACAGACAATGTTTCTCTTTACCTTGCTGACGGTTTCATTTGCGGCTGCAAACATCTTCAGAGCTGACGCTGATGGTGGCGTCACTTCCTACTCCGTTTATCCGCTGGCAGCAGAGGACATTGTCGCCCTCTGCTGCCCGCTCTCCCCTCTCCGATGATGCAGTCCCATGAGTGATCCAATGAGTAAACTCCATTGTCTCTGTTCACGGTCCCACATCTATGTCTTCTTATCTCTATAGCTTCTTTTATCCATCTTTTGTATTTTTGTTGTTCTGTGTTTATGATCCTTGTGTTGTCTCAGTCCATAAATGGTTTTCTCTTGTGCAGTGATCTGTTATGGCCGATTTCTTTATTGTACTTTCGGTTTCTTCTTTTGCTGCTCTTGTGTGTTTTCGACTTGTTTCTTTCTCACACTCCTTTCTATGTTCTATTGTTCGTGTGTTGAGTTGGCGTCCGGTTTCTCCTAAGTATGCTTTATTGCAGAGTTTGCATGGGATTTCGTAAACGACTCCACATTTTTGTCCAGCTGGTATCTTGTCTTTTGGGTGTACTAGTCTGTGTCTAACTGTTGTGTATGGTTTTGTTGGTGTGTTTATGTTGTGTTATTGTTATGTTGTGAACTAGCTTGCTTCCATCAGAACTGGTAGGCTGATAAAACAGTCATGATTATAAATGCTTTTTTAAGCTTTGTGTGGGTTAGGCTGCACAGGTTGGAAATTGATTATACAATCAAACTCATGAGTAGGCCACCGTAGCTGCAATACTTTCTCTGAACTGCATGGCGCTAAAGAGTCACATTTTTTCATCACACACGGGGCCTTGTAGGGTTTGGCAAATTGAGTGCTTTAAGAGCTCGATATATATTACCTCTACTTATGACCAATAAGCTGTGATACTCTATATAAATATAGAATATCAACCTGCTTGGTCTTTACTGTGCTAATTAGAAGATTCTAGGATTCTTTATTTATTCAGGGATTGTACACACTTCATTTTGATTCAGAAAAGAGTCAGGTTTATAAAAGTAAGAATTTATTTTACCAACAATTAAAACATGACAAGTTAACTAAGCATTTACTGTGATAGATGGAACTAGATGTGATGTATGAACCCATGTGTGAATGCATTGTTAGTCAGAACTTCCGTATCTAGGAGAGCTGAGTTCTGGATGTAAAAGAATTTGGTTTGCGTTAAGCTATGAAGTTGATTATTATCAAAAACACATCAGACGCAATCTGTCTTGTCTACGAACCCACTCGAAGACCCTTGTTATAGATCCGGAATGACGAAGTCCTCGGACTTCCAGGCACCGAGGTCCGTAGAAGAAACTGCGGCACTACTAGACCGGTCCTAGAGTTGTTTCCAGGTCACAACAGATGGATGGAACCGTGCGTCTGGCGGACTCTTTAAGGAGTCTGAACAATGTCAGCTTGTTCTGCAGTAACTGTTTCTGTATCAGCTTCGCAGGTGCAAAAAGGTTTTGACGACGTGTCAAAAGCTTTGATCGTTAAAAAGGGTTTTGCTTCAGGTGGCCGGTCTGAAACTTTCTCTAGAACTGAGAGATCACCCGAGAGTGATCCAGTTTTGATGTTCTCATGTTATGATTTGTGTAGCCAACCAAAGGTTGACAAGTTTGAGAAATATTTCCAAGACAACCCAGAAACACGCCTCCTTTGATACGTAGGCTCTGATCTGGGATAAGGGACTATCTATGGGTCATGGGTTGAACTTAACCTTACTTTGTCCTTGTGTGAGTGCAAATGGTGATGACCTTGTCTTATCAACATGCTGAAACATATTTCAATCACTGTAATCATAACATAACATTCATTTCAAGCTTCAATCATTGAGCACAGATTAATGAAACATTTCATTATATTATAATTATTATAAGTAGCAATAAACAAATGTTTATTTAATGGTTATCTAGCTTATAAGTTGTAGAAGTTCATATGTGATTTAGGAAATCATTCTCGATTTAGCAATTGATCTGAGCTGGAGTGTTCCTTATATGGAGGCAGACTTGAAAAGATTGGACCTTGAGGAGAGAATGTTATTGTTGGCATGTCGTTATCTGTGTCCAGAGCTGCAGACTGAGCTCCAGCTGGTGGGATGAAGGCAGGCTGATTTAAAGGGGACACATGCCGTCTCGTGTCTCCTTTTTGACCAGATGTTGGATGGCCAAACAGTACCTAAAAACTGACTATTGCTGGACGTTACAGCCTTTAATGTAACTCTGTTTAATTTCATGTTACTATAAGGAATTCTTGATCCGTCAAATAATTGCTGTGTCCTGTGTACATATTATTTTTTAAGTGCAGTTGGTTAGCATTTTTTCAAGTAAGCTGAACAATCAGATTTTACAGTGTATATTTTCATATTTTCACATTTCTTACAAAAAATGCCAAATGTTAGTCTGGTCTGCCAGACTCCTCCCCTGTTTAATTCTGCACAGAGAAAGGGTCTGGGAACTCTCCTATTCAAATAATCCCACCCCCTGAGAATAATAACCGAGCCAATCAGCGCTGAGTAGCGTACGTCACACACCATAACACAGAGTTTGTCATAAACATGGCGACTAAAATGGAGTTCATTGCGGCTCTTTCCTCTGTTCTAAATGACTTGGACATGTCTTTAAAACAACAAGTAGAAGCGCTAAAAGCCTTTCTTCTAAAGAAAGATGTTTGCCCTGTTGCCAGACATTATTTTTGACAACAGCTAAAAAACGACAGCGTCGCGGACGTCACACACTCAGTTTCTCATAAACAACGAAGACAGCGGCGGAGTTCGCTGCGACTCTTTCCTCTGTTCTAAATGACTTGAATGTCTTTAAAACCACAACAAGTAGACACGCTAAAAGCATTTCTTCTAAAAAAAAAAGAAGTTTGCACCGTTGCCAGACGCCTTTTTTACTACAGCAAAAAATCTACAGCGTCGTGTGGTACAGTCGGCATTTCTGTCTATTATCTGATTGCTTTCTTTTTTGAGCTGCCTAGTCCCGCCCCTCATGTGCCTCTCTGCCTGTGAGTTGCCAGACTCTTTCTCTATGCAGAATTAAACAGAGGCTGAGACTGGCAGGCCAGGCTAGCCAAATGTTGTAATTTAACCCTTACCGACCAGTGGAGACACCGGTGTCATGACTCATTTCATGTTTGAAAATCTCAAGTGACATTCCATCCATACATATATTGAAAATGATTCTCCGGGTCAGGGATGAGGTCCTGCCCCAAGTAGAGGAGATTAAGTATCTCGGAGTCTTGTTCAAAAGTGAGGGAAAACTGGAGCTTGAGATCAATAGGCGGACTGGTGCTGCATCTGCAGTGATGCGGGCCTTTCACCTGTCTGTCATGGTGAAGAGAGAGCTGAGTCAGAAGGCGAAGCTCTCGATTTACCGGTCGGTCTACGTTCCTACCCTCATCTATGGTCATGAGCTTTGGGTAGTGACTGAAAGAACGAGATCGCGGATACAAGCAGTCGAAATGAGTTTTCTTCAAAGAGTGGCTGGGCTCTCCCTTAGAGATAGAGTGAGAAGCTCGGCCATCTGGGAGGGGCTCGGAGTAGACCCGCTGGTCCTCCACATCGAGAGGAGCCGGTTGAGGTGGCTCGGGCATCTGGTCAGGGTGCCTCCTGGACGCCTCCCTGGTGAGGTTTTCCGGGCACGTCCAACCGGGAAGAGACCTAAAGGTAGACCCAGGTCACGGTGGAGGGACTATGTCTCTCACCTGGCCAGGGAACGCCTTGGGATTCCGCCGGAGGAGCTGGCCCAAGTGGCCGGGGAGAGGGAAGTCTGGGCCTCTCACCTTAGGCTGCTGCCCCCACGACCCTACTCCGGATAAGCGGATGAAAATGGATGGATGGATGGATGGATTCTACTTCTTTATTTGACTTAATTTTTTTCCTACATTTTGATGTATTTATTCTAATCTGCTTTCTAATTGAAAAGGGTTTGGGTTCTAAAGGGTTAAACACACACACACACACACACACACACACACACACACACACACACACACACGCACGCACGCAGACACACACACACACTTGGGTTTAATAGTTGAATAAGGTTCCTGCTCCGACTCAATTAGCTCAGGTGAGAAGGGAGTCGTTACCGTCTTCTTGGTCTCATCTCCATGTTTGTGTGCTCCATTAGGTGTAATGAAGAATGAAAACGATGTTGTACCCAGCTGATCTGTCACCGGGCACATTAAACACACAACAAGGTGTAGAGTGAAGGAAGACGGTGGAAAGACAGAAAGTACATAAACAGAGAACCTGTGTAGGCCCGGCTCATCTCTGAGTTTGACAGGGCTACTTACCTGAAAGGTAGTTGAAAAAAATCCTGCCTGGAACACTTCTGCAACCCTAAGCTCATTAGGCAAACACACTTCTTCATTCTCATCCCTACCTTTTCCATCCCAGTCGAGGCCGATCTCCCACTTAGATACAGAGCACAAATAAACCAGACCAGACAAATCTACTGAGGAGGAATAATCTTTCTGAATCACCTGTAAAGTCAAGAAGATAAAAAAGCTGCCCTTCTTTCTAGCTGCCTGTGCTCGTGTCTGGTTAGGAACTGGGTTGGCCTATTTCAGTGTGTTTACTTGCAGCCAAGTACAAATTAACCTCCCAAGATCAACAATAAACATAAATGGAGTTGTGTTCTGCAGCACACATCTCTAAACACAGATCACGGCTCTTTGAGAGATGAATCTCCATCTGTCTGTTCCACACTAGGAGGAGGAGAGACTCAGAGAAGATCTGTCCTCGGACCTGGATTCCTTGTACTTTGTGTGTGTGTGCATGCGAGGGAGAGAGAAGCCATTGTGGCCAGGGGGCTCCTTCCCCATGTCAGCTCTTATTTGATGATGTCATGCTGCAGCAGGGAAGTGGGACATGGCACATACAGGCAGAACACGCCGTTGGATTTGAGCATGCTAGGTGCTGACGGGGAATGGGACGTGCAGAGAGGCGGGGGTTCGTCACACTAAGGGGCTCAGACAGGAGCAGCTCTGCCCTGTAAGTTGACACTCACCACTGTGGCGCAGACAGCCAGACAGGGAGAAATCAGGAGTGGTCTCACACGGTGGACTCTATAGAACTCATTATTTGACACAACTTTATTTTTCTCACAAAGGACTTTAACAGAACAGGGCTTTATTAAATCTTTTGGTTTGAAATTTTCAAGAATGTAATGCTTTTTCTTCAAATGATTAAAAAGGGAACTTTCTAGATATTTATTTTCAAGTCATCGTTATTCTCCTAAGCAGCCGGTGGACATGACATCATTATCACTTTGTCACTGTGCAAGATAAAGCAGAAGGAACACCAAGGTCCAGATATGTTGCTTTTATAGTTAGTGTATGATGAATGGGGCAGCTCCTAACACCCAGAGCTGTGTGGAAGTCCTGTCCATAAGTCAGCAGGGGGCAGGTGTCTTCTGCTCTGCCACTAACTGACCAGGGGTGCCCAGTCCTGGTCCTTGAGGGCCGGTATCCAGCACGTTTTAGTTTTAACGCTGCTTCAACACAGCTGATTTCAATCAGCAGATGATTAACAGGCTTCTGCAGAGCTTGACGAGATGCTGCACAGGGGATTCAACCAGTTAATCAAGTGTGCTGAAGCACAAAACCCCAAAAACCTGCTGGATACCAGCCCTCCAGGACCAGGATTGGGCACCCCTGAACTAAACTGAACTGTTGTATCTGGTAAAACAGTTGAGTTGTACTTTGTCATCATTTTCAACAGCCGGTCTGGATGGCTGATTTCAGCTGCATGTTTAGTAAATATGCACAACTAAGTAAAAATCTGACTGAGTTAGTAGGAAGGACACTTTTGAATCATGTGAGTATAAGATGTATGTAACAGTAGCAGGACAATAAAGCACAAATGAGTGCAGTTTAGTGTCCCAATCTGTTCTCAGGTTTGTTTTGGCTTTCATCCTCAGTTTATTTAAAGAGCAAGTCACCCCCAAATAAACTTTTTTTTGCTGATAAACTAAATAAATAGTGTCTAATCGTGCTGCAGACACGTGTAGACAATAATTTGGCACTTCAGTGCATCTTAGTTAAAATTTAAATATTCTGCCTAAAACTGTCAGTGTTGTGCCATTGTCATGTAAAAACTCTGCACTGTATTTGAATTTAAATCTGCCACCGCTATTGGCTAAGAGGTATGCTATGATGTAAACTGGTACATTATGATGTCACAATGTCATGAGTGTGTGTATTTGTTAGCGGCTCCACCTTCTCGGTCTGCTAGGCAACAGCATTTGTTGCATTTTTCAAACAAGAAGTGGGAGTGGAGTTAGACTCTGGTAGGGGGTGACTTGCTCTTTAAAACTAGATCTTCAAGTCCACCCCCCACATTTATTCATGTTTTACCAAAGTCTTTAAAGCCTGATTCAAGAAACAAAAACCAGATAATTATTTTCCCGTAGACTGGTCTATAAACTATTGTCAAATGAAAACATTTGATTATAACAGTAATAAAATAATAAAAATTGGCTCTTGTCCCTGGCAGAGGCAGAATGCAATGGAAAAGAAGTCTGAAGAATATACTAATCCTGTTAACGAGACAGAGGTAAAAGAAAATTAGGACTGTTTCCATTGCCGGAATTCCAGGGTAATTCCCGGGACAGGGAAATTGACCAGGAGATATGATGTCCCAGTCCCCTCAGCTCTTGTGTCTCCATTCAAATTCAGCCGTTTCATGACTTTGCACAAACATTAACATATGGCGAATGCTTTGGCGATGAGTGATGTCACTGATCAGTGCCAAACAGCATCCACAGTAACATTAATGACAGTAAAAGCATTTATTCTGTTGAAGTATACAATCTTTTAATCCATTCAGAGAAGAGCTGCTGTATGATGTACAATGTGGCGTTCAATGACCAGAAGCAGCTCTGTTTTTACAGCACTCTGTGAGACAACAAAGCCTCGTTAATGAAGTTGCTTCCATTCTGCTTCACAAGCAACTCTTCTATTTTTCACTAATGTAAGCTGTTTTGGAAAACATCTCCTGATGTCCCTTCCTACTGAGTTACAACCAATCAGTGTGAGATAACCAGAGGTTCTGCTCAGCTACTCCACCGGGCCGTCTGGAGTACCTACCTCTGAACAGGTACTCAGAAAGTTCCTGAAAATGACCGTTCGGCCAGCCCGGTCAAGTGGAGACAAGCGTGTCAGTAGGTTCCTGTAAATCTACCCTGAAGTTCTGGTGGTGGAAACACACCTAATGTGAACTATTTAGCATTACCATTATGACTCAAAGTAGAAACGTGTACACATTCTGAGCTTAGTGATGGTGACCAGAGGAAAGGTAAATGGTGACTTCCAATAATCTGGTTTTGACCTTTTCACCACTGAAGCCAGTCAGGCTTCATATGGACCAATGTTTTAGTAGCATCTTTATTCAAGAAGAAATCAGTGATCTTTGTAATTTGAGACAAACAGTTGCAGTCCAGTGAGATACTGGCTCAGTAGTTCAGATGATTTGAAAACGGTTTCTGTGATTAATTATTGGCTCAGCTGTAAATAAGTGGGTGAACAAATTCAATTTAGTGAAAAAAGTTCAAATCTGCCCAAGCAGATGATGATAGTCAATCACTATGGGACCGGTTAAAAAGTGGATTTCTAATATCTTAAAACGAGTCAAATATTAAAAATGTCACCACAATTGATGCAAAAAGTATATTTTTACACTATTCTAAACTCTTCTGTTAATGTCACATTTCAAAGTTATGTTTGTGTTTCAGGCAGTCTAGTAATTTCTGCTGTAAATAAATGTAGAATTCCATCTAAATAAACACGAATGTTAATGTAAAAGTTTGAGTTTCTAAGTGACAATAGTTCACTTTGGAACTGGCCACACTGTGACTAACCGTTAGCTCATCAGTACGATCAAAAGTAGTCTTAATTTTTCTAAACCAAGTTGTTCAAAGGGCGTTCCACAACAGGTAAGATATTAACAGTGCATAGTGTTTCCACAGAAACACACTTCAAAAGATCTGAACTTTACCTTCAAGGCCTTGTCTGAAAAATATATCAGGTGTACGTTGCTGTAGGACCCAGCTCTTAACTTTAACAATGGCGCCTGCTCAGAATAACAAATGTAAACTACCTTAAACCTGCTTTTGTACTGGTAACGGTCTGGGTGATCACGTTTCTCCTTTATACCTTCAGGGATTAGCAATTATTACCTTGTGTTACGCTTGTACATGAAAAAGTAAGTCAATTAAAAGTAGATAAATAAATAAAAGACAGGGAGACGATTAATCAGAAAGTTTATATAACAAAGTGGTTATCATTTAGTACCACACTCCATTACATGTTCTATGGAAGGACAGTGTGCATAACCATTTAGACTTTGTTTAATGTTTCTAAGGATACAAAGAATCTTAAAATGTTACAAATATAAATGTTTCTTAAGACATTAAAACATGATTCAACATGGAGGAAGGCGGGGATGTGGCAGCGTAAACATCGTGGTCAGACTGGCTTCTCCAACAAAAACTGCAACCGCCTATGTTCTTACCTCACATCAGCAGCAAACACCACTGAAGGAAGCGCGAACTGGATATGTGGCAGCTGGTTGGTGTTTACTAATAGATGCTCTTTGCAAATACTTGACTCTATCAGTGGAAATGTTGCATTTAGACATTTAGAAAGAAAGACTCTCTGTCTGAGCTGAATATCGTGTGAGGTAAAGTGCACGGTCTGTGAGCGTGAGTAACGGTAGGAACTTTTAATTAAGTCGAAGCGCTCGCCACTGGTGACCGCAGAAATGGCACCTTTACACCTCACACCCCTGCCTCCTCACTCGCGTAAGGTCATGTCATCAGCTGAGGTTTGTTAGTAACGAGAAGAAGGACGAAGGGCTGATTTTCACACAATTAGGATGGATCAGAACAGGCTGGCCGACCCTCGGGATCTCTCGCTGCTATTCCCTATTAAAAACACACAAAACTCCTAAAAGATGGAAGCTGGACTAATACAACAATCACAGAGACAATGAGGTTCCATTGTAGAAGTCTCTCATCAGTAAAACTACACAGAGCTTTGAATTTTCCAATTATTAGTCAGATTTCGTTTTTTAGTTTGATTCTTGATGGATTTACGCAAGAATTATGATCTGAAACTTCTACAGTGGCTAACACTTGTAGCTCAGTCTAAAATGACAAGTTGATGACTTTTTTTACACCATCTAACCTAATTCTAAAGAAAAAAAGTTCAGCTGTTTCAGCTGATACATACACGACCATCACATTCACAACAAATCTCCTACTTTTAACTATCCTCAAGAGCAACCAAAACACGCTTTTAAACAGCCCGCATGTCTGTACAATCTCTCTTGTAATTGAACAAAAAAAAAGTCGACACGTTGTTTAAATAATAAACAAAATTTGAGTTAAATTAATCAGAAAGACACTAAAATATGAACAGAGTCCAATCAGAAAAGGAGAAAGGACTGAACTTGCTGCACTGATGAATAAAACAAAAACTCTTTGATGCTTGGAATGGTACAGGTGAGTTGTTGTGAAGAACAGAGGGCGAGGAGCGATTACAGAGAGGAAATCACTTCCTTTGACAAAACATCTCCATCTCTGCTGTGTTCAACACGTCCTTAACACTCCCGTCAGCGCAGAGTCCCTTATCCAGAAAACTCATTCTCAATGCCTCCTCTCTGTGACTGCTAGAGCCCATAGTCAGAGGAGAGTTATTGTCTTCTTAAATATGCAGACTTCTCCGAGCATTGTGGGTGCACCTTGAACCGAGATGATGTGTAAAATTGCATTTTTAGAAGCATGCAGGCTGTGAGGGAAGAGTGTGTGTGTGTGTGTGTGTGTGTGTGTGTGTGAGGGGGGCTTTGTGAAACAGACACGTCACAAGCAGCGCTGGCAGATTGTTTAAATGAAAAATCTCCATCTATTCAGCCCGGGAGTCAAGCACGCTGAATCCCATTTTCCCCCGGTTCCTGTTCTGATTACTGAGCTGGCATGAAGCGCACACGCGGCTCGCTCGTCCCAAAGAGAAACACACACAGCCCAAAGCAAAGTTCTGGTGTTAGTAAAGTTACTTGTTTTATAGTAAAAGGGTCACTTATGCCATTAATGCTGGGGAATTGGAAGGCGCTCGGCGGCTTTAGGACGAGTTACGTCCCATCTGTGACGCTCAGTCAGTAATTCTGGTCACGCCCCGTCTCTGTGTGGATTTAACGGTTGTTTTTAGTAGCACCTGCTTGCAGTTAGGAAAAGAGAGGAATACAGACGCCTTTACCCCGAATACATGAATAAAACCTATGTTACACCACGACGGTGTCATTGATCCCACAGAAGTTTCCTGATGATTTAAAATCTGTTTCTTTCCTCTAATAATCAGTACATGTGGGATTAAATTATGATTCCTAATATGTCCGATAATAACATGGCTAATCTTGGTTAGTATGCGCTAAAACAACTCCTGTATTCCTATCGGTATAATCGCTGCATATTTTAAGAGCCCAGCAGGAGATGAACAACCTCTGTTCTCAATCGTTCTATTCTTTTAGAGCCTTCATGTTCAAAAAGCGTCCTGAAGAAGTTGTACTACCGTTTGTAAATTGAGGTGACCCTGACTGAGAACCTGTATGATCTGAGGAGATGTCTGGGAGTTCGTGGAAGTCCCTCTGGAGTGTTAGACTCATTTAAAAATGTAAGTCTGTGCATATTAACAGCAAAAGTGACCTCAGGATCAGCACCCGAAGGCGGCAGTGAGATATTATACATCAAAAAGTAAAATGCACCTCATCAAAAAGGAGAGCCTCTTGCAGCTTCACATCCATAAGTCACATGGTCTGTAACATCTCTGCAGACAGCCGCCGTGTTGCGTGGCTTTGTCAGAAGACATGATTATCACTGAACGTGGCGTTTGAGACGGACAGGAAGCAAACTTTAACAAGCTGCTGTCTCTTCGGTGGGGACTTGCTGACACGGCTTCCTTTTAAAGGACAGCTGCCCGCGTTCCTCCGTGAGAGCGTGTGGTATTTTCACGTCCTTCTAGTCAAAATGTCTGTTTTCAGTAAAAGTCTCATGTCGAGTGTGTGAAGTGTAGCGTGTTTGTTTGTAAAAGCAAGAAAAACAGGTTTGAATCCTTAAAACATGTCCTGTGTAGACAAGTAGCTGTGAGAAGACAATGAAATCATCATGAATACATATGTAAAGTGCCTGATAAACACTGTTTAGGGTTTTACTTTGTGTGTGTGTGTGTGTGTGTGTGTGTGTGCGCCACAGTGAGAGGTGGTATGCCCCTCCATCGGTTGTCTTCCTCATCCTCCTCATCGCAGGCCTCTTTGGCACTTATCTAGCGTCTTGTGGTAGGCGTGGGCGATCATCGAGCTTGGTGACTTGTGTTGTGGCGTGAACGAGACCTTTCCAGGACTGCGCGGCGGTTGTCTGTTCAGGATGAAAAGGGAGAGTCAGAAACGGGGCGTGAGACTGGGAGAGGACAAGCAAGTGTTACATTGATCCATTTTGACGAAGGAGCTTATCTAAATGAAAGAGTGTTCATAGAAACTAAGAAGCAAAGAAAAGTGACGGCGGGGAGAAGGAGGAACAACAGGAAGACAAATCCAGGCTGATTGAGAGTAAAGCAGCAGGGGAGGACGGAGGAACACAGGAAGCTGCTGGAGTGGGGGGTGCTTGTGTCGGGTGTCATAGTAACTCCATTCATCTCCTGATCCTGGCTTCCACTTAAGAGCCCCTCAACTATTCTCACATCAGATACAACGTATGCACACACACACACACACACACTAGAGCGGGCATTAATCGGACCACACATACGCTGCACATGTGGGGCTTTTCCATTTGACCAGGTTAGCATGTTTACGTATGCGGCACTGTGAGAAAGTCATCTCCCTCTTAGACATGTTTCTGTTAGTTTTCAGATGTTTCAGAACCACAGTCAACCCTGAGTTTTGTTTATTACAGAATATTTACCCGGTTGTAACACTGGCAGCAACGCTGCTTTCAAGGATCTGTTGACAGCTGCTTCTCTCTCATCTCTGGGGAGCGGGGCGTGGCGTTTCGATCCACTCGTCTTTGCAGAATGTTTCACATTCGGCCACATCGGCGGGTTTTTCAGCATGACTGGCTTGTTTGAGGTCAAAGGTCAGTCCTTCTTCTTTAGGATGTTATGATAGGGTTAGGGTCATGTTCTAGCAACTGCAACAAGTCGTCCAGACCATCACACTACCACCACGATGGTGGCCTGGGTGTTGCTTTCATTTATCTTAAAGGCAGTTGGTTTTACACCACAAACAATGGAACACACACCTCTGCAAATACACATGTGAGATGAGTCTTTGTGTTATTAATGGTCAGCAGAGGTTTTAGACCTAGAACTGACCCCAACCCTTATAGCTGAGTCATGAGATTAACCCTGACCAACAAGGCCTGCAGCCCTTTAGATGCTGATCTGGGTTCTTTTGTTCCTGAATCTCTTTAGAATGGGGAACAGAGTGTCGCTGTGGACACTTTAGACTTCAGATTGTCAGAATGTTGAAGTGGTTCTAATGTTTTGGCAGTAAGCAGGTCTGGGTGTGGCTAGAGAAACTGAACTCCATCTGCATTTACTGTTGATCTGATATTGCAAAGCAAACAGGATGAATCTGTAGGAGGTAAGTAGCCACTCTCGCTGCTGGAGCTGATCTGTTTTGCTCTCCTCTCATTTTCGGCGTCTAAAAAGATGCCAAGGACCGAAGGGAAGTTCAGAGTCTTTCTAACTCAAATTCAGTTGCAGCCTTGTCTGAACATTCAGATCTGATCCTTGCTCTGCTAATCATTCCCAGAGCCATTTGGAATGAACAAAATGTTTTCCCTGGTGAGCTGTCTGAACCCTTTAATTGTAAATAGCAACAACTAGTGCAAATCAGAGTTCAGGTGAACAGTTCTGCATGGGCTGCATGGTGGCGCAGTGGTTAGCACTGTTGCCTCGCAGCACAAAGGTTGCAGGTTCGAAACTCGGCTGCGGCCTTTCTGCGTGGAGTTGTGTGTTCTCCCCATGCATGCGTGGGTTTCCTCCGGGTACTCCGGTTTCCCCCACAGATCACAACATGCCCTTTGGTTATAAATTGTAAGTCGCTTTGGATAAAAGCGTCTGCCAAATAAATAAACATAAACATTAACATAAACAGTTCTGGCGTTCTGTACTAGAAAACACGAGCAATGCGCCGGAGCTGCTCGGCTGACTGTGGCTCTGTGAGACTGATGAAGCCTGAGTAAGAAAAAGAAATTAAATAAAAGGAACACAAAAACGGAGAATTTGACAGTTTAATTAGATGTAGCTCCTTCTGGGATGGTAGAAGTGGCAGCAAATGTTTCACGGCTGCGTATGTGGTCAAGAATTCTGGGTGAACTTCTCTGCCAGATTCATGACAAAGAAATGCAAATATTTCTTCCAATGCGGTCCAACCGAGGCTGCCCAGAAATGCCCGTGACATCCGCTGAGCAGCCAGGTGGCAGGTGGGCCTGGACAGAACCAGAAGCCGAGGCACAAAGGCGACTGCAGGCACACCCACACAGGACTCCTGGTATTTTTGAGTGCGCCGCAGCCAACGCGCCCATTACTCAGCGCCTGCTGCAGGGTGCCAGCCGTCCGAAGCTGCACGTTGTTTAATGGCACTCATTCCATCCATCATGTCAGGTAATGAGCTGCGAGGGAAAGCGATGGCTAGGAGACGAACTCAAACCCGGGCCTACATTCACAGCAGCGAACAGAAAGCACTCCCTTCTTCAGATTGGATGTGAAGCATCATGCAGATGGTGCACAGGAGGAGAGACAGGGGGAGGGAGGGGGAGGAACAGAAGGAGCAACAGGAAGACGCTTCAAGATTTAGGAAATGTTCCGTATTCTCTGCTCCTTTTAGCCTAACACACGTTTACATATTGTATGCGATCCTGAAAGCTAACATGTTCTGGCAGTGTGTCCAAACACATCAGAACTACTTATCCATGCACTCGTTTTTTTAAAATGTCTACAGGTTGTGCTTTACTTTGAAAGCACGACTCATGCAGCCTTGCTGCTTTTCAAAACAAGCTTCCATTCAACGCAGAAAGAACGAGGGGAAAAATTGGGGCAATTTAATAGAAAAAAGGGGAAAAAGGAGAAAAAAGTAGATCATCCACAATCCAGTCCTGCCAATCATTTGTGAGCCCAACTGCTGTGACCTCATTTCTGGGCAAGCAGTCGTCTTTAACCTCTCAGAGGAGCAGGCAACGCAGCTGAGAGGATACAGAGCCTCAGTCTAGAACTACGTGTGTGTGTGTGTGTGTGTGTGTGTGTGTGTGTGCGTGCGTGCGTGCGTGCGTGCGTGTGTTTGTGTGTGTGTGTGTGTGTGTGTGTGCGTGTTTGTGTGTGTGTGTGTGTGTATGGTGGTGGTGGTGGTGGTGGGGGGGTTCATGGGAGGAAACATAAACTGGGACTCTACAGATCCACGAATAAAAATATTAAAGCTAAACTGGAACATTCATCCAAAATAAACATTTAGGTTAATTCCATAAATGTTGTTTTTCACTTTTATCTGTGGTGCAAACTGAAAACAACAGATTATGAGAGTGAGCATCTGAGGAGCGGGGAGCATTTGTTAAAAATGTAAGCACACTTTTGGGGTAACTGGTCTCCTGCCTTGCTGCTTAAATATGCCGGGAAGCTTTTGTCCCAGATGCTGCTGAGGGAGAGAACCAACCAGCCAAACGCATCTCCCATCAGAGGAGTGTTGAATGAGGAGCTTTTAGGTTCTCATAAAGACTTTTCTGTTCCCATCTTCAGGTGCATGCAAGCCCATCTTTTCTCACCTCACATCAATCTATCACAACAATTGAACAAACAGCAGCCATTTCTACAGGGAGAGGAACATTACTGCTTGCCTCTACTGAATTGAAAGCTTCAAACACACACACACACACTCACACGCACACACACACACACACACACGCACAAACAGGTGCAGTGGGAAACAACATAAGATGGGGAAGAAAAGGAGGACGGATCCACACAAAAGACAAACCATATTTTCTTTTTTGGAGCGCTGATTGCAACTCGGTCTACCCGTATTGGTTCTGATGGCTTCTTTACCTGCATCTCCCAGAGGCGACGTCTTTTGGAGTTACAGTAGAAGTGACACAGCGGAGCGAAAGAACAGGAGAAGAAATTGACAAAAGAGGATCAGGTATTCTGTGTTAGAGCAGGGACACGTTGGCATCCCAGCACTTAATTAAGCGCTGGCTGGCACCGCTTTACAAAATGTAGCTAAATGCACTGTGGGTGTAAGTGGGGGCGGCAGAAGAACTGACACACACACACACACACACACGCACGCACACACACGCGCATGCACGCACGCACACACACACACACACACATTGTTTCTAAAGTCCACTTCACTGTAAAATGTCTCAGTGCTGAGTGCTCATCGCAGTGAGGAAATCCCGTCCTCTCCTCCCATTTCTGGGATGGAAGAAAATCCACACGTGTACGATGCGGATCTTTCCGTCATGATAAATGATCCGCACATGTATAGCTCCTCTCAGAGTAAGGACTCCAAAGCACTTTACACTACAGTGTATCATTCATCCATTCACACACACATTCACACACCGATGGTGATGAGCTACTATGTAGCCACAGCTGCCCTGGGGCGCACTGACAGAGGAGAGGCTGCCGAGCACGGGCCCAAGGACACAACAGCAGAATTCTCTGTCCGGAGCCGGGATCGAACCTGCAACCTTCCGATTACTGGACAACCCGCTCAACCTGTTGAGCTGCTGCTGCCCTACAACAAAGAGCATCTGAACAGAGCAGCGGCAATAAAAAGTGAGGATGTTGAGATCACTTAAAAGCTAAAGCAAAGGCCTGGAGGTGGAGAAGAACAACAACCTTTCCCTGAGTGCTCCAGAGGCCTCCAGTGAAACGTCATTTCATGTTATGATAGATGTTCTGAGATTGCTGAAAGGAGATTAAATATCATTATGTCTTTGTGTTCTTGTCGACTTCGGCTAATTACACAGAATTACATCATGATGAGGCTCTGTGATCTGCAAAAGATGGAAATCCAGCCACTCATCTATCAAATACTTTCAGCTTGAGATGCTTTGCAGAATTACCTCCGATTGGTCAGTCTAAACAGGAAGAATTTGGAGGGATTATCCGGTGTTAGGTAAATACTGTATGGGCAGCATCAGACTCTGGGTAAACATCTGAGCAGGGCGTTCATATTGATTGAGGTCAGGTTCACATAATTACATGACTAAACAGCCTCAGAAGAAGAGCAGAGCTGAGCTGCAGCTTTGTACTGTTTCACCCACACCGAGAGTCTTTTGTGCAGAACAAGTGAGCGGTGAAGTCTTTGACGAATCCCCGGCTTTGTGTAATCTGTCTGTCTGTCGCTTTGTGCCAATTTAAAAAAAACATAATAAAGATGATTAAATCTGCTTGCTGCACATCAACATGTCGTGTGAAGTAAGGGCATCTGCAGCAGCGGCAACAGAACAACCTTCTGTTCCTCTCTTTCATCTTACCCCCCTTCCACCCTCCCCCGCTGCTACCAGCCTCCAAGCTACAGAGTGATGGACCTCCCCACACAGAAACAAGACATGATGTAGAGATAGCGTTCATGTTCCTTCACACTGGAAGTCGTGGCCCAGGTAGCACACACCCCAGAGCTCGTAAACATGGTTCCCTGGACGGATCAACGAGAGCAGCAAAAACATACCTGAACAATAAAAGTTGGTCTTTGTAAAAATCAGTACTTGTCATTGTTTGCCAATTGAATCTAGGCTAAGAGTACCCAATACTTTAATGTTGTTTCTGACTTCTGCTCAGTTTGCAGTAAACAAGCTGTTCTTTTGCAAAGTTAAAGCCCCGGGGTGCCACGCAGTTCAGAGAAGTTTCAATAGTCCATTCTTTTAAACTGTATTCTTTTCTAAATTTGATCTAATTATGAGTAATAAAATCAGAGAGGCAGAGGTGTGTCGCGGGTGGTTGGAGCGGGGCAAGCATGGCTGCCACAGAAAGAACTGGCACCATCCCTAAATCTTGTGTGCCCCTAAACAGCTACCGTGTTTCAAGATGGCGCACAACTAAGTAGGGTCGACCATAGTTTATGTAAATAAGTATTTCAAGCTAATGGGAATATTTAGAATAGAGGCTGGTGAGAAATATTAATGAAAAATGAAAAGTTTGTGAACAGAATTTGATGGTGAACAAGTGAAAATTTTACACATTGTGGTTTAAATAAAAATTGATGATGTGTTTTTTAAGTCAAGAAGCAAAATATCAATAACAAAAACTCACCCGTTGTGGTAGTTACAATAAACAGCTTTAAAGTGTTATCTACTAGATGCATTACCCTGTTCCAAGGGGGGTAAATATTAAAAAGCTATTAGTCAACACGTTTAATTATGACTTAAGCAGGAGAAGGAAAAAGAAAACTAGTTGGATTTCTAGCAGGTTCTACGGTACTTCTACGGTGCTGGGGCCGAGGCTCTGGAATGAGCTACCTACATGTGTCAAACACGCCACCACGCTCGGCAATTCTAAGAGCTGTCTGAAAACACACTTTTATTCTTCGGCTTTTACTCAAGAGGAGTCTCGTTAATGGGTGCCTTTGCACTTTTTGCTCCCCCACCTAGATTTAATCTACATGCTTTTCTTGGTTTTTAAAGGGTTTTATATGTTTTTATTTCTTTATGTTCATTTCTGTTGTGCAGCGCTTTGTTTGGTCCTTGCGCCATGTGAAGGCGCTATATAAATAAAGTTTAGTAGTAGTAGTAGTAGTAGTAGTAGTACCGTCTTTAGGAATCACGAAAGAAAACTAGAATAAATGAACAGTGAAGTTAAAATTTTGAGAAACTCAAAGTGAACACACAGACCTTTGGAGTGGAAAGGGAAAGAGATCTGCTACACCAGCATTCCAGCACAAGCCTCTCTTTCACAGAGGAGTTACTGATAAATGTTTTCGCTTATCCACGGGGGCAGACTGATCATGCAGATTGGTGCTGAAGCCACTGAATACGGGAGAATTTCAATTTGAGAAGTCTTTGAACTTGGCTGATTTTCACTCATTTTCTGTCTAGTCCTTGTACCTGACCATGGCAGCACATTGTGGAGGGGGTACTTTAAAATAGAAAGTGAGAAGGTGGACAACAAAAGGTTCTAAAAAGCATCTGAAGCAGAACAACTTTAAATGAAGGTCATGGCTTCAAGAAATAGGAAGAAAGAATCCATCTAAGGCTTGTGGGATGCATTATCCTTCAGCTGTTCATCTACTGTGTGCCAAGTTTTCAGCTTTTAGGGAATAAACTTGTTGGTGTTAAATTACAATTTTTGGTGTCAAACTGAGTTGTCTTGAGTATTTTTCAGATTTTTATGACAGGCTGCTGGTAACAAAGCGCCTAAAGACCGAGTTTAAAACCTGTCCTGAGTTTTCTTGACAAAAAATGTCTTTATTTGTGTTTAAGAGTCATCTGATACTCAGATGGTCAGAGTGAAGGGGCTTAACAAATATTTGTTCATGGAGAAAACAGGGACATTAATTAGGAGGCTAAATAAGTGTATAATGAAACAGTACATTTAGTAGGGGTGGCAAGATGAAACAATTCCACTAGAAATAACTTTTTTAGTCTAATTTCATTAATAGAAATCATGTCAGAATCCCAAATTTCATGTTTCATGACCCACATTATGATCTGTCCTAAACTGTGAAAACCACCACAGTAAATTAGCATGTCATTTCTCACTCGGTGTCTTTTTGGAGCCAGGCCCTTTCACTGTTTGTAGTAAATAATCACGTTTGATCACCATTGTAGGGCTAAAAAACCAATTTCCAAGTTAATCACATAAAAATGCAACTAATTTAGAATGCAATACGTCCTTGTCTTTAATTTGCTTCTCCCAAATAATAAACTCAACTATTAGCTAAAATGTGCTTCGAGTTAAATGTGATTTACCTGTAACCTGTATTTTCTATTTTTTTAAATAAGTATAAGTTCAGTGAGTGGGCTGTAGACTGACATGGGATCTGAAAGCGAGGGGGCTGCAATCTGTTTTCTGCTGTTATTTTTTTAAAACCCAGCATGTTAAAGTAGGCAAGGGTGATCAGACTGACAGAGGCAAATACCTAAGACATGCCTGAATAAACATGCTTAGGCAAGATACAGAAATTCTCCCACTTGCTGTGCTCTTCTCTACAGCTTCTCCCTCTTTAATCCCTCCTATTACTGACATTACCTGGAATGTTTACACCAAAAAGCTGGCCCCTTGTGATTTCTGCACACACACACACACTGCCCAGAGTTCATGCTAAACATTAAAACTAAATCTCAACCCAAAACGGACACAACATCTCACAGCGTTATGGTTTAGGATGTGTGTTTAAAAGTTCAAATTCCTGTATGACAGTTAGTATACAGAATCCGGAGGCTAAACAAGTCTAATGACAGCATTCTGGAGTGAATGGTAACAAGGGGGGATTAGCAGGGAGCAGCAGGGTGGTCAAAACACATGCAATTGGCTTTGACAGCACCGGGGATGTGGTTAATCTGTTCATGCCTCTATCATCGCTCTGTCTCAATTGGATCGGAGATGTGCATACTTTGCAATAGTGGTGAATGACCCAGACTGTGAATAAAGAGGATCTTCCTTGCAGCAGCCTCACACAACTCCTCATTGGATTTCACTTACAGTCACAGAGGAAACTAAGTACAAGTAAGTCCAAAGGTAAGTTTAATTTTTAGGTTTTAAATAGTGAAGCAAAACAATCATCTGGTCTTTACAAGCTCCCAACAATTGGTCGATAGAGCCTTGGGGAAACAATATTTGTATTGCTGCTTAAACAGAAAGGAAGAGGATAACTGCTAATAAGTCGCAGCTAGTACCTTTACAACAGCAATGTTTTAGACCATGGGTCTCCACATCTGGTTCTCAAGAGCCCCCGTCCAGCAGGTTTTAGTTGTTTTCCTGTTCAGCATCTAATCAAGCTCTACGACAGACTGTAAATAAGCTTAATTAAAGCAGTTTTCTTTGCTCCTACACACCGGTTCCACTGCATCTGCACCTGTTCCAACATACATGTTTGGTTGAATGCATGTTTGACAGGTTTTCTGCTCCAGCACACCTGAATCAAGTGGTTTCATAATCTCCTCACCATGCTGAGTTTTGCAGAAGCCTGTTAACTCATCGTCTGCCAGCCGTTATCTGAACAGAAAGCCCCTGGCTGCCAGCATTTATGAGCATTTTACTGTTCTTTGAAGAGCCACAGAACAATGTGCTCTACGACCACGTAAACACCAAAACTACCAAAAGACAGAGTAGACTCACTTCTTACATCAGGAAGAATCTGCATGTTTCTAGCTTTTTCCGTTCTTTCATAATCCGTGGCCAAATTGTGAGCTGCAGAAGCTTTTCCAGTTAGCGCCACGCTTTAGGCATAGCGGCGTCCCAAAACGATCTCCTTCATTCATGGTTGTCTGGTTCATGATCACGTGACGTGTGACACAAACGGGCGAAAACCAACTTTAGAGGCATGAGTTAATTACTCCTTTATCTTAGTCAGGTGAGTTGGAGCAAGAAAACATCTGACATCTGAAGTGTGGTAGCTCTTGAGGGCTGGATTTGATGACCTCTGATCTGCAGGCCTAAGCTAGCAGGTTAATAGTAAATTCAAGAAAATAAAAAGGTTGAATGAGATTGCAGTTTCGAAACTGGAAACTCTCAATAATGCGGGACATAAGAATTTGCAGGACACGTGAAAAGCAATAAAAATATGGGACTGTCTCGCACAAAGCGGGACATGTGGTCACCCTAATCATACATACAGTACTTTAACCTATTTCATAGTGTGGAATGTATGAAAGGCTTGATCAAGAGATATTACTCAGAGAACAAACCCAGCAACAGTAACTATGAAAACACAATGCCAAAATGTTCCTGCAGTATTTTGTGATGCTGCTACAAATGCGCAATGAGGTTGGATGTATGAAACTTGCCCAATTCCTTTCCACCGCGGGGAACTTGTGCATGACCATTGTTGCACTGAGCTACACTGAAAAATACTGCCACACAGCCGACATCACTCTTGTTCCTTGCTACTTCGCTAGCATGCACTGTTCTGATCACGTGGGCTTTGCAGGCTAGATTTTACAGTGTCCTCTATGAGAAATCTGCCTTGTTTAGTGAAACAAAAATGAGGCAGATGTCTTTAAATATGTTCAATAAATTCTATCTTTTACAAGCAAAGATATTATCACTTTCTAAGAGTTACAGTGAAAATAGTGCATGAACCAGCACAGCCAGCCAGGTCTTTGTAGGAAAACCGACGGTCTTGCAGCACACTGCTGAATGAGACATGCATTAAATAAGATTTGGAAGGATATAATATGATCTATGATGAATGAATAAAAAAGAGGAAAATGATTTACTTGGTATTCATTTTTTTTATCATATTGTATTATAATTGTAATAGAACTGAGATTTGCAAGGTCACACTTCCAGTCCTTATATGCAAAACCTTAAAATCATAAAAGTGCGTGTGACACCTGCAAGTGAAAAGTGGCACTGAAGTTCAGATTTTCTGCATCTTCACCAGCCATGCTTTAAATTTCTTTCCTTCTTATTACCACAAACCTCCACTTGCTCCTATTCTCAAGAATACTGTGCATAAATGTAGCTCTTTTCACTGTCAAATTTTATTTTATTTTTTTACATACACACTGCATTTAATGCACACTGACTTACAACCCCACACTGCTCCTTTCACACCCAGTGAAACGAGCTTGGTCTGAGAATAATCCTTCCCGACTGCTCAATACTAAATATGTTTCAGGAGAGCAGGAAATTGTTGCACATGTTCCTACACAAATGCTTTTTCTTTCCCAGAGTGATGAAAACTACTACTTTGCCTACTCAGTGGTGACTCTTTGACATGTCTCACCGGGGACAAAACAGCATGACCTAAAATGTGCCTGCACCAGAAGCACTTAGGCTCTAACCGACTCTGTGAGGTTGGCTCAAAAAATACACCAGTCTTCTTGAAGCTTAGCAAATATTTTCTTAGCTCCGTGATGGAAAACAACAAACCTGAAGGACTACAGGTAACACGGCTCTTCGTTAGCCGCCACAGTTCAGAAATCTCCTTAAAAGGTCTGCTAGACTTGATTCCTCAGTCACGGAACAACGCCTCTCTGCATTCTGGGATGCAGCGGAGGAACACACAGCCCAAATGAACAGTTATATAAAAACGCTTTGCAATCGATCAGTGCCTGAGGCAGAACTCTCATTCATGACTGTCCTCTCAGCAGTCGAGCTTCTGGAAGCACGCTTCAACCTAAGTATAACCATGAAAGACAACCAATATCTTCCAGAGTAAATTCCTGAAACTGCTAATCACTGCCCACCTGTTTGCCTACTGCTAAAATTGTGTTAACACTTTGACATTATCTTCTTACACTGGCTTAACAGTGGCATACAAAGCTCAGTTTACTATTTTAGATGTGGGATACAGGTGTATTATGATGCACAATCTTTTTGCATAAATACCGTATTTTCCGGACTATAAGCCGCTACTTTTTTCCCACACTTTGAACCATGCGGCTTATAATGAGGTGCGGCTTTACTGAAGAGTTTCCTTCACCTGCCATGGGGCGCTTTAGCAGAAAGTGAAGCAGGTGGAAGTCAAAAGTGGAAATCGAAGAAAGTACTCATTTTAATTTAGCACATGCAAGCAACCGGCACGACAAAGAATTATTTTCAATCCCATACCCCCTCATCATGGAAACTACACGTATGAGTTCATATGTTGCCACATTTAAGTTGAAGGCCATCGATCTGGCAGTAAAGGAGGGAAACAGTGCTGCCGCACATAAGCTTGGCATGAATGAATGAATCCATGGTTCGGTGCTGGAGACGGCAGCAGGAAGAACTCATTCAAGCCAGCTTCACCCGGGGATGATGACAGCAACACGGACAACGACACTGACATCGCCACAGAAAAGGTATGTGACGAAGCTCTTCTGAGGCTGTTCAACTCCGACACTGAAGAAGAGGACTTTAATGGCTTTAGTGCGCAAGAGGAAGATGAGAGCGAATTACTTTTTCTGGTAGGCAAGTGTGTTTTATTTACTAACCAGGCATGTTTTGTGTGCAGTTTTTATTTTCTAATCATCCAGGGCTTATTAATGCTGTGTCAGCGCTATTCTTTTCTTCTAAACATGCAGGCAAATTACCGGTAATATCGTGTCAGTTCTGTTTTTATTTTATAACCATCCAGAAATATGAATGCTATCAGTGCTGTTGTCTTTTCTAAACTTGCAGACACGTTCACCCGTGTGTAAAATTCATTTTGTTGAATTAAAACAACGAAAAACCTCAGTGTAGCGTCTTTCTGTCTAATTATCTTATGTTATGGCCATACATGCGCCGGAGACCTGCATGTGGCTGCTGCGCCGCGGCTTGTATTTGAGTGTGGCGTGTGTGTGTAGAAAACCTATTTTTTTGTTAGTGCGGCTTACATTGAGGTGCGCTCTATAGTCCGGAAATTACGGTACATATTCCATCACATGACAGCAAGAATGTAATTAGTCATGATGCTCCAATCTGATTATGTGATTGTGATTTTCAAAGCATAGGAACAGGGTGGAAAAGACTGGCTTTAACCTCATTAAACCACAAATATGACTTAGAAAATCTCAATCTCATGATACATTAAAAAAACTTATTAACAATGGCTTAGTTTGAATTTTAACAAGGTCTTCCACATCAATAATCATTGTTTCACAGATGACGACAACACCGCAATGTTCAAAAACTTAAGGTAGCTGGGGAATTCATACACCATAACATGTAGCTGTTACAGTAGCTGGCAGGCTGAGCTTACCTCAGGAGAGCTAAAGTGTCTGCAGTTTGGACACATTTTAAACCGTAGAGCAAAAGGAGTGTAATAGACACTTGTAATGTGTGCAAACTGGGTATTTAATGTGATGGAAAAGGTATTGCTACGTTCAACACCACTAATCTAACACGAACCTTAAAAACAAACCCTGCTCAGTTCGCTGCGGCAACTCTGATAAAACACGGAGCCAGCCGACACTTAAAGATACCTTATAAAACATAGATATTACAGACCACAAAAATGCCAGGATAGTAGAATATTTACTACACTGGATGACTGCCTGTGGTTGTAATAGTCGGGTTTTGCAGACTGGCTCCTTGAGCCATGGTATGATCTGCTTTCTCATTCCAACTTTACAGATGCAGCTTTACAGGTGTTTTGTAAAAAAGTGTGACCCTGCTACTGGCCGTCATGTGCTGTGTCTACTAGGGATGTGCGTATGGATTCCTCCGATTTAATCTATTTATGTTTTGGGATTCATTCTCTTATTAGATTATTGATATTTCAGTTATTTAAATGTATTAATTAGGGACATTTTTCCAAAAATTATGTTTCTTTGGCTGGAACAGCTTTTTCTTTTGCCAACTGTGATGTGTGGTATGGCACAGTATAAGCACCTTAAGACACTACTGAGGGCACACACTGCGCTCACTCCTGTTTATGCTGCAGCTGGAAGCTCCCGGGTGGCCAGAGTTAACACGGCAGAACGTAAACACAGTCGTAAGTACAGCTACTTTAGTGCTACTAACAGCAACCAAGAAGTATGCTAACAACAGGACGACTGTGGCATATTGCAGTAGCACCACCAACTCCATTACACGGCTACAAAAAACAATAGAAATATTATGAAAATGTCTTATTGAGGTTATCAGAGGAGGAGAGGAGCTGCTAGCCTGAAACAGACATCTTGAAGTCGTTTGGTGCCAAAGGCAGGCAACATCCAGGTAAAAAAAGGTGAGAATTTGGAGCTGTTTAGGATGTTTAGTACAATCGCTGGATTCAGGAAAGTTGTTGACATCCGTTATAGGCTTTGGTTTTTGTGCTGTTATTCAAATAAGTCTCCTGGTCAAATTTATTCAAATTTAAATTTAAAATGTTTGGAATCCAAAAGGTAAACGCCACAATTAACAGATGCATGAATATTAGTTGGAGTATTATCAGCCCCTGAAATCTCAAACATTTAATAAGCCTATTTTTTGCCAGATGAGGTTTAATGTAGAGTTAATCTAAAGTAGATTAAATAAACCAAGAGTTACAGTACTTGAAATTAAACTGTGATTAACTTTAAAAATGTAGAAAACATTCAAAAAATTAGTCGGATAATAGTGTCAATGACATTTTTCATTTAAATTAATAAAGTTGTCGCTGTCGTCATCTTCCTGTGCTTATCCGGGTCCGGGTCGTGGAGGCAGCATCCCAACTAGGAAGCTCCAGACCGTCCTCTCCCCAGCCACCTCCACCAGTTCCTCCGGCTGTCACAGGAACACTTATCACCGATAACAGCCACATACTAAGTAAATTATTGGAAATATGAGTGATGAGGTAATTTGTAAATGTATTCTTAATATTAACACGTTTCTTAACAATGTCTTTCCTGAACGAGTGATGTTTTATGGCAGATGAACTCAGAAAATGACTTACAGTAAGAAAAAACACATAAATGATAAAAAAAAAAACAAAGGAAAACTCGGGTACTTTCTCTGTTTTTAACTTAATGCATTTCTAAAGTATCAGATCAGGACCCTGTATCGGCAGACTCGGATCATGGGCAAAAACACGTGATCACAACCAGCCTAGTAACTACAGTCTCAAACGGATTAATTTAAAAAGTGCTCTGATTGAGAGAATCTTTTAGTTCTCAAAATATTCAACTACAGAAGAAACAAATATTAATTGGTTAATACTAAGAAATCAACATAATTTCAAGTAATTATTTAATAACTGGGTCTAGAAGGTTACTTCCTGAAATAGCAGCATGAAGCCTGCTAGTATTGTCAAATGTAGATTAAAGTTTTTGATTTTGGCCTTGACCAGCAGCCTGAGACCATGACCACAGGGCATACAAGAGCCATGGAGAGCACAGATGGGGCCTGTGGCAAAAGCCTGGGTTTCACTGGCCTAAGCCAGGAGAGAAAGTAATCCATCAGGCAACGGCACTCTGGTGCCCAGGGGCGTCAGTCACTGATCGTGTAAGACTGATTAGGCCTCTGTGGGAGACCAGAACCCTCATGGCGTGAACATCAGTGGCCAGTTTGCTCCACCGAGGCTTGAACTGATGTGGACCAAGCCAAAGCAGTGACCTGCTTCCTTTTGGGTTCTGTGGTGGCAGCTATGTAGATCAAAAACATTCCTGTTCGGTGAAACTGGTCTTCAGTAAAACAAACTTCATAAAATTTACTATTCAAGTAAAATCTAATGAATATTCAACCACCTTCCTTATGAACTTCTCTCACTTGCGATTCTCGACACCTTCATAAAACTGCCGCTTTAATCCCGCTGTACAGTGTAAAACTTGAGATGAAGTGATAAGAATATAATTACATTATTCGACTGTCTGATGAGCAGACGAGGTCAGAGATGGCATCAGTCAAACAATCAGCTGGAATCGGCAGCAGCCAAAGCAAGCTGCCTGATTGACAGGTGAATGAGTAGACAGAGAGATAGTTAGACAAATGGAGGCTAAGATATAGTTTGACAGACAGATGGGAGTGTAAATGGATGGTTTGGCAGCATGATAAGGTAAATAGGCTGATGGATCACCAAACAAATGTGGGAGGAGGAAGGAAGAAAATAAAAGAAAAGAAACTAAAAGAACGCCTGCCTGCAGACAACAAAAGATAGGAAGCCAGATAGGCTGATAAACACAGATGGATTGTGTTGATACACGGGGAGGTGGGGCAAGATCGATAGATTGTTTTATTCTATTTGCTTGTCAAACTGGAGATTTGATGTGGCTGGTATCAAGGCGATCTGTTTCCGACGACGCCAGCCTTGACTGTTACAGATGGCAAGATAGCAACACATCTCAATCCTTGGCTAGCCTCTCAGCAGCCGATCTTCGCTGTTGTAGTCGTACCACTTCCAGTGGAGTCAACATTCCTCTGCTATTAAAGAGTGCAATTCTATAACGCAGGATTAGGCGGTGCTTTAAGTTAGTCAGCTTGGATAAAAATATAAAAAGAACAGGGTCTTTGTGTAGTCAAATGGAGATAGGAAAAGGATTCTTCTTAGTTGTGAACCAAACAAAATGGATGCCTCG
Organism: Nothobranchius furzeri; assembly: GCF_043380555.1. Taxonomy (NCBI): domain Eukaryota; kingdom Metazoa; phylum Chordata; class Actinopteri; order Cyprinodontiformes; family Nothobranchiidae; genus Nothobranchius; species Nothobranchius furzeri. Next base: position 86,827,247 of record NC_091741.1, read on the forward strand.
ACAACCCGGCGCCTCATTACTGTTGCTTACATTTATCATGTCAAAATGGAAGACAAGGGTGTGCAAAGTTTAGAGGCAAGGGGTCTCCTAGTTAGAAAGGTGGCTTCTCACTGTGGCTGCTTGAGGGACATGGGGGTGCACCGCAACAGCATTGATGAGTGTTCCAGGGCTTATATTAGACAGGAAAGGCCTAGAAAGTATGCCCTTTAGAGGTGCAGCATCTCTCACTGTCTGACAGCTTACAGGGTCTAGGCTTCACAATGACACCTTCACGGCGCGCTCAAGATGACACACAAATACACATGCTCACAGGTGCAGGAAAGTCTCTGAAACACAAATAAGTTTGGCAGCACAGGCAGGCATAAGCACACGCGTGCACCCACATTCACACGTGTGTGATGCTGAAATAATACCTGACAAGTGGAACATCTGCATCACACTGACGGTTTTAACATATATAATGCAAACCGGGCTATGAAAACATCCTGCATACGTGTTAAAACTGGTCTTCTGGTAACAAACATTTGTTTGCGTCATGTTAAAGAAGAAGTGTGACTCACAGTAAACAACAACAACAACAACGCTTAAGTCCAATTTCTCACATAAAATGATCACATCAGTAAGAAGTAGTTTGTAGGTTTTTTTGACCAGATTTGAAGAGTAAGTGGACTAGTTAACACAGCACAATTATACATCTATATTTGCTAGGGATGCACCAAAAATGAGTGAATAATTGTGTATTACCCAAAATCCATTGCTGCAGGAGAACAGGCTCAAGTTATTTTTCAGAAAATATGTATTTTCTAATGAAAGTAGTTAATTTTAGGACAGTTTGTTGATGTTCTAAAACTTTAAGCAACAAATGTAAAAATATTTCAAATAACATTTTGATTGTTTGAAAGTTGTTAATAAAGTTTTTTTTAAACGTATCACAGCAACCGGCACACTGGCATGCATTGCGATCGATAACGCAATGCTCCCTGTCTCAATTTGGCTGTTATTTCCACACGTGTGTACTATGCACTCAAAGGATCACTGTGCACTTCCTCCAAGTGCACTTTGCTGAAGACTGTAGGGCGCAGTGTGAGTATTGGGATTGGGACCTAGTCTCTGTGCGACACCGTGTTAGATGCCATTTTTCCTTCTACGGGAGCCTGTGAGGACAAAATGAGTTTACTGATTTGCAACAAGTGGTTACAAAACTTTCACCATTCATAGAAGTTTTACATATTTTCCTCTTTGCTCGTTGCCAGTGATGAAATGGAGTCTGATGTGCTTGTCATTTTGCTGGAGGTTGAACAATCTGAAGAAGTACTCGTTCAAAAATTGCGTTCCAATGGATTTTTGACCCTTGATACTCAAACACAAAAAATTGCTTGCTTGCAATGATTTAAGTATGTACTGCCCCCTATCGCCAGGGGAAATACACACCGTCACTTTAATCAATGTTTTTTACTAGAGATGCAACTATACCACTTTTTTCCAAACCGATGCGATACCAATACTTGGACCTGAGTACTTGCCGGTACCGATTAAAGATAACAATACTTCTACCACACACAAAAATGCAATGAATTGGAATACAGGTTTTATTTTATTCTCTGATTTCAACAGGAAAAAAACTGTGAGGTAGATAAAAAATAAAATATACTAATAGAAATGATCACAAAATTAGGTGAACAGAAATAACAAGCTACAGTGAAGCCACTTTCAGGCAACTGCATTGGTATCGGTACCTGGTATCGGTTAACTATTACTGATGCCGATACCAGTATCGGTGCATCCCTATTTTTTTAAATACTTAGTAATTCCTGGTAACCTACTCAAAGTTACATAAAATTCCTTGTTACCTTAAAATTGGTCTGGCACATTATACAACTTTAGTATTGTTTTCTTGTAACTAGAAATTCTCTATTACCCTTCTTTTGTAATGAATGACATAATCCCTCACCCCCACTAGTCACCAGCCCCTTTTAGTTTTCTACTCATTGTCATATTGAAGTTCAGTTAGTTTTCTAGTTTTCGTCTTTAATGCTTAATATTCAATTCCATAGTTTATTTTTGCGTTTGTTTAGTAATGTTTGTGCTGTTCTTGATGCTGTAAAGCACATTGAGTTGCCTTTGTGTAGGAAATGTGCTGAATAAATAAAGCTGTCTTGTCTTGTCATTCTCATGCCTTTATCATCATCCATCATCCACATCCACGAGTGGTTCTGTGGATGAACTTTAAATTAAAAGTGTCATAAGTTTGTGATCCCCATTGTTTGTTTACTGTAAAGAAAAATATAAATTTCTGAAAAGTTCTATATTATGTTCATACCTGACTGCAACAAGTCTTCAGCTTGTCCAAAATGCTGCAGCTAGAGTTCTAATGATAATTAAAGAGAGATCAGATCTCTCCTGTCTTAGCTTCCCTACATTGGCCACCTGTTAAATTCAGAATAGATTTTAAGATCCTCCTTCTCACATATAAAGTTCTTAATAATCAAGCTCCATCATACATCAGTGATCTGATTGTTCCATACGTTCCTAACCGAGCACTTTGCTCTCAGACTGCAGGTTTACTGGTGGTTCCCAGAATATCTAAAATTAGGATGGGAGGCAGATCTTTTAGTTATCAGGCTCCTCTCCTGTGGAACCAGCTCCCATCTTTAGTCTGAGAGGCAGACACTTTGTCTACTTTTAAGACCTTAAAACATTTTTATTTGATAGGGCCTATAGTTAAAATCTGATGTTAGCCTAGATCTGGACAAGTGGGGGAGTAGAGGGAGGTGGAGTGTACAGTCGGTAAAGACGGCTCTCCCTTGCCCTGCCTCCAATATGCCTCCATCTAAAAAGGCTAGGTTATCCAGATTTATCTCTGTAGTTATGCTGCTATAGGCTTAGACTGGTGGAGGATACACTGACCACTTTTCACACTCTACTACTTTCTTCTACAATCTGCTCTTTAACTGCATTATTTTCTGTAATTTCAGCTGTTAACTTTATTTTCTCTGTAAGTGTTTTTCTCCCCAGAAGAAGCTACAATGATGTTCTGCTGAGCTGTGGTGGCCTCATGGAGGGGGCCATCGTTTAGTACACTGCTGCTAACCACTAAAACATTCTCCCTCTCCTGATAATAACTTTTTGCTTTCCTTGACGTTGGATGTGCTACTACTAGTTTATCCGTTTAATTATAGATTCACTAGGATAAATACAATAAAGTTTATCTCTCGTCAAATATAATATTTACTAAGAAATCACAATGTAACCATAGAAACATTACTGTGTGTGTGTGTGTGTGTGTGTGTGTGTGTGTGTGTGTGTGTGTGTGTGTGTGTGTGTGTGTGTGTGTGTGTGTCTGCTCTGTCTTCTTGATCCCCAGTGAGTCGTGGTGGATGGCTGCTTATACTGAGCCAGGATCCTCTGGAGGTTTCTTCCTGTTAAAAGGGAGTTTTCCTCTCCATTGTCGCTAAATGCTTGCTTAGTATGAGGATTGCCTCAAGTCACTGACACTAGTCAGTGACTTGAGGCAATTTGCTGGGTTCCTTCTATAGGAAACATTTTTTTTTCTGATTGGCTTAATGAACTGACCTGGATTGGAATGTTTATTATGTGAAGTGCCTTGAGATGACTCGTCGTGATTTGGCGCTATATAAATAAAACTGAATTGAATTGAACAAAAGAAACCATCTATTTTGAAACCGGTAATAATGGCGTTTTAATGCATCTGTGAAAGGACAGCCCAAATCTTTCAGACTGCATTTATTTGACCCTCTCAGGCTCAAAATAAGTTTTGATAAAGGTACGAACAACTAAGTCCTTCAGGGGTACTTCCGAGTTAAAAAATGCTCATGAAGGATGTATGTGGAGTAACTAGGTAGGTAGGTTTTAACGTTACAAATCTGCAATGGCTGCCTCCAGAGGGTTAAATACTAAAACCAATCCCAGACTATTTAAAAATCACTCGTTTCCATGTACTCTAAAAATTGAATAGAATATAATCACAAGTTGCATCAAATCAGATTTAGGCTGAAGTGTACAACAGATAGAATCTGCTCCATTAATATATTATTTGTGTTTATTTCCCTCCTGTATTCAGCGACACCCGTTATACAATCTAATTAGCTCAGTGTGCTTAAAATTTGATGAATCATCGTTGATAGTTAAAGACTAAGTGTGTTTTTTTGTGATTAATGGTTTAGTGCAAAAAGGTTTTCCTAAAAATTATAGAAAAAAGGGCACTTGTGAGGTTTTCCTGAAAAAACCCAAACTGGCAACCAACCTCAAGATTCTCCAGCACTCACTACCACTGATGCCTTACCCAACTTTAAAAAAAAAACATGCTGTGGAGTGTTATTTATTTATCATCCCCTCTTTTGATGTGTCCCTACACACTGTGAGAGTAGTGGTAGAGATCACAGAAGGCTTTGCAAGTGAGCAGCTCTGCTCTTTCCTCCCTGCGTTCACCATCAGACCCATTTGGCCACGTGAAGCTGCTGCCTTCTGATCACACGGGGGATGTAGGTTGGTGTGCTTCCAGAAACACTTTTCACTTTATCTTTTAATATAAATCATTCATACTGAAAGATGCTCCCTCATGTACACAAAACACCACAGCCCCTCTTGCGATGGGCTACACTTTGCTACCTTCATGTTTTTGCTTGTGCATCGCCTGTGTTGATGTCAGTGGGACTTTTAGAGCACAAAGCTTAAAGTAGGGGTGACGGAGGCATGACGTATAGGCACGCTCACTGAGTTCAATGGTAAAGTTTTCAAATAAATAACGGATTCATTTTGCTTCTCTAAAACACCACCATCCTCAAAGTTTCCTCTGCAGTTGCGCACTGGAAACAGTGATTTATTCAGCCCTCTTAAGTTCTAGAATTGTGTAAGTCGAGACAGATATGGTGAGTTGTAAACTTCAGCCTGAGTGAACTCGGTTTCATTTAAATTCCTAAGCCACACCTGACAGCCACTGTCCACGACTTGAATGGATAACGTGTTTGCGTTTCCATGTGTGTGCCTGCCTCTGCAGGTTGACTACACATCCTCAGACATCTCAAGCGACAATGGATTCTGTGAGGATGAAAAATTCATCAGTCCCCTTCACTTATTCATCAAGAAGGAAGATATTCTGCAGGGATGCCCTCCGGAGATGCAATGCTCACATGCCAGGCGGCCCACCACCACTTTACCCACAAGGTTTTCAATAAAACAAGCAAACAACACAATTCCAATGCCTATAAATAAGTGATCGTTCTTGAATAAAGTGCTGTATACAAACCCCTCACTGAGGCCACTCATCACACATTAATGGGACACTGCATTGGTCAAAGCTGTGGCTCTCCTTGCTCTTTCGTTCCTACTTTCAGTCTTTTTCATTGAAAAGTGTTCGATAAGAGGTAGCTAAAACTACAAAAGCACATTATATTATCTTCATACCATCACCTGGCTCAATGCTGTTTACAGTACATCACTGTCCCTTTCATGACTTCTTTATCCTTCTTATCCGTGCAATCAAAACCTAAAAAAAATCTAACTTGAGAACATACTTAAGCTACTTTCTTTGTCACATCTTTCCTTTTGAAGACAGATTGTTGAGAGCAGTTTGTGCATTCTGAGTGGAGGCTCACCAGATGCTTGGGCGTCTGTCAACACGGTGCTATTGTTAGTTAGTTTTGATGAGATTTACATGGCAGAAAAGCCATCAAGTAAGTTATACTACTGAGAATATGAGAAGGGATCACACCTAATCCATGCACCTGCATCTTGGCAGAGCAACGTCGCTTTTCCACCCAGATCAACGTGAGCACAAACAACACCAGCAGATACATGGAACCACCCACCCACGCAATCAAGACTGTGAACTTACACAGCAGCTTGAGTCTGATTTAGGTGCTGGTTTTCTTGAGGCTTAAAGGATTGTAATTACCACACTTGTTCGATAGCTAACATAAATGTACTACAAACGTCTAAAGTGAAATAGAAAAGCGGCAGCAGAATTGCATAAGGACTTCTTAACGGTTTTCTATTGTGACCCCTTTCTAGGATTTAAGGGGATTTACTCAAGCTAAACATACATGTAATCTTTACATTAACAAAATTGTGGGATTTGATTTAATTATTTAAACCACTTTCCATTTATACATTTCCTTCTGGATTTAAAATAACTGGGAACATTTAATTGCAAAATGCTTAATTTTCTTGGATTTTAAGGCTTAATATACATTTACTCCTCCTCCTGACCGATGACCTGTGAAAACACACAACACCCAAATTTGCACCTCAAACCTGCACTGATTAAAAAGAACTAGGTCACAAGTGTCCCGGCTGGTGGCACTGTCTGCTCTGGCTCAACAAGCTCCACAGTTACCCAGAATCCCTTGGCATTTATGTCAGAGCCAAAGCCTGCGGCAACACACCTGTGTCCACACTTCTTCTCTGGGATCAATTAGCATTAAAGTTTCAGAGCTGTTCTCCCACAGTGTGGACATAGTGTACACTGGAGGGGTACAGCCTAAGAACAGCCACAGAAACAGACCGAGACGTGAAAAAAGGGATAGGTCTCTCAACACACACTGCAGAGACCAGCAGAACAGACACAAAAAACCATTCACCCATATTAAAACCACGTACCAGCTCCTGTTCCAGGTTCAGGTCCCGGGTTGTTCATGTGGAAGACCATTGAAAATGTCACGACATGCCATTTAGAATTGTAATTACTTCATAAAGTCAGACCTAAACCTTGAGATATTCAGTTTTGTCCATGTAGAGATCTATCGCTACAGGTTCTTAGTGAAACACTCTTGATGTATGCCAACAACTTATCCAATAAAGGCTTCCATTCAACTTTTACAGTTTTTGCTTTAAAGGGAACATTCAGTTGGACCTCAGACGGCTGTCCTTCGAGTTGACATTCATTGCCATCAGCTATGAGTTGCTATGAGTGACATTTTAACATTTGTTTTGATTGTTTAGAGCATCTATACAGAGGGATGACGTTTTGATCCCCACCCCAGAGGAACATTTCAGCTTGAGGAGCCAGCTGGCCACCTCACTTTGGCTTGGTTTCTGACAGCTGGTATAGTACAGCTACCAGGGTCTATTCTAACAACACCAACCCAGCTGGAATTGGAGACTGGTGACTAATTTCACCAGCATAGACTAGGCAGGTGGTTTTTTGGCGATCATTTGCTGGCCATCAGCTGCCCACATGTAAAATCAAGTCAAGAAACCCAAATTACCAAAAATAAAGGCAGGTCTCAACCAGCTTCAATTCCCCTTAGTTTTGTATTTATCTTTTTTGGGGATGCTAGCCTGTATGTGACTCGATGCAATCTGCTGGGTTCCTTATATAGGGAACTTTTTACTGATTGGATTAATGAACTGACCTGTATTGGAATGTTTACTGTGTGAAGTGCCTTGAGACAACTCTTGGTTTGGCGCTAAATAAATAAATTGAATTGAATATTATACAGGTGCTGGCCAGTAAATTAGAATATCATCAAAAGGTTGAAAATATTTCAGTAATTCCATTCAAAACGTGAAACTTGTACATTATATTCATGCAATGCACACAGACCAATGTATTTCCGATGTTTATTACGTTTAATTTTGATATTTATAGGTGACAACCAATGAAAACATCAAATCTGGTATCTCAGAAAATTAGAATATTCTAAAGGCCAATGAAAAAATGTTTGTTTCTCTAATGTTGGCCAACTGAAAAGAATGAACATGAAAAGAATGTGCATGTATGGCACTCAATACTTAGTCGGGGCTCCTTTTGCCTCAATAACTGCAGTAATGCGACGTGGCATGGACTCGATCAGTCTGTGGCACTGCTCAGGTGTTATGAGAGCCCAGGTTGCTCTGATAGTCGTCTTCAGCTCCTCTGCATTGTTGGGTCTAGCGTATTGCATCCTCCGCTTCACAATACCCCATAGATTTTCTATGGGGTTAAGGTCAGGCGAGTTTGCTGGCCAATCAAGGACAGGGATACCATGGTCCTTGAACCAGGTGCTGGTGGTTTTGGCACTGTGTGCAGGTGCCAAGTCTTGTTGAAAGGTGAAGTCTGCATCCCCATAAAGTTGGTCAGCAGCAGGAAGCATGAAGTGCTCTAAAACTTCCTGGTAGACGGCTGCATTGACCCTGGACCTCAGGAAACAGAGTGGGCCAACACCGGCAGATGACATGGCACCCCACACCATCACTGACGGTGGAAACTTTACACTGGACCTCATGCAACGTGGATTCTGTGCTTCTCCGCTCTTCCTCCAGACTCTGGGTCCTTGATTTCCAAAGGAAATGCAGAACTTGCTTTCATCAGAAAACATAACTTTGGACCACTCAGCATCAGTCCAGTCCTTTTTGTCCTTGGCCCAGGCGAGACGCTTCTTGCGCTGTTTCTTGTTCAAGAGTGGCTTGACACACGGAATGCGACACCTGAATCCCATGTCTTTCATGAGTCTCCTTGTGGTGGTTCTTGAAGCGCTGACTCCAGCTGCAGTCCACTCTTTGTGGATCTCCCCCACATTTTTGAATGGGTTTGTCGTCACAATTCTCTGCAGGGTGCGGTTATCCCTAGAGCTTGTACACTTTTTTCTACCACATTTTTTCCGTCCCTTCGCCTGTCTGTTAATGTGCTTGGACACAGAGCTCTGCGAACAGCCAGCTTCTTTAGCAATCACCTTTTGTGTCTTGCCCTCCTTGTGCAAGGTGTCAATGATTGTCTTTTGGACAGCTGTTAAGTCAGAAGTCTTCCCCATGATTGTGGTGCCTTCAAAACAAGACTGAGGGACCTTTTAAAGGCCTTTGCAGGTGTTTTGAGTAAATCAGCTGATTAGAGTGGCAGCAGGTGTCTTCTATATTCAGCCTTTTCAGAATATTCTAATTTTTTGAGATACCAAATTTGGAGTTTTCATTAGTTGTCACTTATGAATATCAAATTTAAATGTAATGAACATTGGAAATACATTGGTCTGTGTGCATTGCATGAATATAATGTACAAGTTTCACGTTTTGAATGGAATTACTGAAATATTTTCAACCTTTTGATGATATTCTAATTTACTGGCCAGCACCTGTAAATGACACTTGAATAGAGCATTTCAGAGTCAGAGGACTCCAAAGCACTTTACACTACAGTGTATCATTCATCCATTCACGCACTGATGTAGCCACAGCTGCTCTGAGGCACACTGACAGAGGCAAGGTTTCTGAGCATAGGGCCCACCAATCCCTCTGACCACCACCAGCAGGCATTGTGGGTTAAGTATTTTGCCCAAGGACACAACAGCAGCATTCTCTGCTGGGAGCCGGGATCAAACCTGCAACCTTCCGGTTACTGGACAACTTCTTAGCTCTTCTCAGTTTAATAAGTGTTTTAATTTTGCTAATTCTCTCTTGATTAGAATAAAAAACTGAGAGCTGTCTCTTATGTCAGCAGAGGGATCCCTTTACTGCTGGCCGGTAAAAGGTGCAATGCTATTAAAACTGATGCAAACTAGAGTGGCCAGCTGGCAAACTTATCAACGTACAGTCCACACAGAATTTGTCATGCCTAATATGTGGTAAATTGCAGGTTTATATATATATATATATATATATATATATATATATATATATATATATATATATATATATATATTAAATAACTTTCAACAGAAGGCAGTAACAAGCGTAAAGTTGGGGCTCATATTTAAGGCAAACGAGGAGATGTGTCATTATGTCTACCTATTACTGTCTTTCATTATTGTTGAAGATTGTAGTGAAAATTTGTTTTTGGACGTGTTCTGTTGCCATGGCATGTTTTGCACATTTCAGGATGTCTATCACTAAAATGTTTATGGGCCTCAAGGGCAAAGAGAATCCATCTGATTGGCCAGATATATTATTGGCAGGAAGAGCATGAATGCTTGTCACTTATAATATCATGATTTATTGCAGTCTAAGCAGTCCTTTCATATATAGGTATTGAACATCGGTTTGGTAACAATGATACATTTTCAATATATTGTGCAGTCCTAGTAATGTTCAAGTCCATTAAATACATTTTTAATTAATTGTGTTCTACTACAAGGTCACTGTTGAATAAAAAATATGCTTTATCTGGAGTCATCTGTCCACATTTTCACCCACTCTATAAAATCAGCATGTGGCAATAGGCATCCTGGATGAGCCCATATCAGTCACGGTCTGCTATCTTTCCACTTAAATGAAGCGTCAAGTAGCTTGTCCCCAGCAAACAGACAGTCTACAAGTAGGCGGTAGTGTTTGCTTTGAAAAGACTACGCAATCCTGGGGCTTTCACCCTGGGGGGGGGGGGGGGGGGGGCTTTCCCACTACAGTGTGTCATTTTACAAGAATCATGGATGTGTTTTGCCTGTGTATCCCCATCTGTGTGTGTGTGTGTGTGGTGTGTGTGTGTGTGTGTGTGTGTGTTTGTGTGCTCCACAGAGGAAAAAGGAGCACTGAGGGCATCTGTACCTGCGCTGCCTCGTGGTTGTCTCTTGACAGTGCCCTTCACATCATAGCATGGGCCAGGATATGGGATCTGACAGAAGTGACCTCCATGCCACATCAACCTCACAACACCCAAATAGTACATATCTCTCTCTGTCTTTCCCACAAATACTTGATTTCATGCTAGCATAGATGACTCATTAGGAAATGTGGCATTATTCTAAGCATTCCATCACCCCCAACCCCCACACTGGCTACTCATGCTACCACGTCACCCTGTCGAACAGCTGTCAACAGGTATTCCAGCAGAATGTCTGCTACGGCAGAAGGAATGGACAAAAAAGAGCCTGAATCAAAAAGCAAAGTACAAATCTTCTTATTCTCTCAAAGCAGGTGATATTTGCTGGCAATTTATGACTCATTTCTGACCATTTTGTGTGCATGGAGCTCATTTTCTAACATATGTCATGATGACAAGATTTGATGACAGGAGTTAAATTTAGTTTTCAACTATTCATGTTTCGATTGTCAGGAATTTTGTTCTTTATGGTGCTGCTATTAGGAGAGAATTGTTGGCTAATCAGAACCGTGAGTCAAACAGAAGGCTAGAATTTATGGGATTTAAGTGCCAGCTTCATTCAGGGTGACTGACAGACAGCAGAGGAAGCACTGACTTTGAGTTTTTTTCCCCTCCTTCTGTCAGTAATAAAGAATACAGCCCATTTGTTTGGAGGGAGTATTTCAGTGTGTATGTCTATTCTTAACTTTTCAATCAATACGCTGAAGTCACTAACTGATTAGTCTTCTCTCAACCCCATAAACACAGCAACATTACAATGAAATCAGTGTCCTCAGCACTCTTTCTCCACGGACATATGTTACTAGCCTCCCTAAGGCCTAATTGAAATTAAGTTAGGTGACCTTTGGGGTGCCTATAGGGACCCTATTGTCCCTCCACCCCCCTTCTATATTTCATTTGCTCATACCTCATAAATCAGCCTGTTGAACTTGGCTGGGATGATATTCTCGACCTTTCTTATGACATTTCCAAATGGCCACATCCTCTACCTAGGATCATGGCTCCATGAAAGCCACTCAACCATAGTATATGAAGATGAGAATGAGTCCACTACATCGAGCGTGAGGAAGAAAATAAAGCGAAGGCACTGGGAAATGGCATTGATTACCACGAGTGGTGTTCTGTGTAAAGAACTTCATTGAAAATGTTTCTCAATGACAACCTGTCTGATATGATTATTATGCTCTAAATGCTTCTGACTTGGAGATAGACCCTCCAAGAATCTGGTGTTAGATACTTGAGTTTTGTTAGGAAATGTTTTAACTGCTGAAGACCATGTGGGATTCTGTTTGTAAGGGAAGAATGCCTTATCACAGAAGGCAGGTAGGATCAAATGTCCTTTATTCTAGCTCTGTCTGAAGAAAATTCTCCAGTCTTTAGTGGCAACAGTATGATATCTTTCTGCTTTGCTGGGCATGTGCACTTTTTATGTGGAGTCTACTCAGGAAATAACGTGTATTTGTGTGAACTGCAGGGAGAAACCTAAGAGGTCCACTTGTGACAAGCCTAGAGGGAATAGGAACATCTGGTGGACCGGCTGCTCCTCTGGTTAACATGCTCCTCCTCAGTGGCCCCTGATGACACACACCCAGGTACCATGTGTGCACAAAAACGAAGACACAAACACAAGACGAAGTCCTTGAACATATGCATATTTATGTACTTAAAGAGTTTCCTATTGTGATTCTAACGACCATGCATTTTTACAGTAAATGCACATTTTGTTCATCTTATTTAAATAGTGGTCCTTGATAGCAACATATTTAAAGCCATCAATCCCACTGAAGAGCGGTATAAATAGATGGCCTATCCTTCATGCAATGATGCTGAAGAGCAACTATGTCCAATTTGCACCAGATGCTCCTCAGAACCAAATTAAGCCTGTGCTATCGCTTGTGGAAAATGTCATGTTATTGGCAAGGTGAACCCAATTCACTCCAACCTTGTTCTCGAAGCTGCTCTGTGTGGATAAATGCTGCCTCCGTCCCATTTCCACCATGTAATCCACTAAACACAGAAACAAGCACTATTTTACTTCCTTGCTCTGTCGTGTACACAGACACAGCATTGAAGGTGCTCACTCACACACCTGCTCAGCTCCACAGACAAGTCACCAGAGCTGTTCTGGACACAAACCTAACATGAATAAAGTTTCTTCACCTAATTAAGTAATATCAAAGGTGAGGGTCAAGTTGTTTGATTGTATAATGAAAGATGAGAAGAAGAATGGGTTACTAGTCCTCCATAAAAGGTTGAGTCACTTGACAGAAGTGGCAGCAGTCTGAGTAGAATGATTGCTCATTGCCCCCGGGGCTGGCATTTGGCGCCCAAGGCAAGATATTGCACTAATAACTCCTCCACTCCCTTCCTCCTCTCATTCTGCCACAGAGTTTGGAGTCTGTGCCCATAAAGTCGTACCTTAAAATTTTCTTCATTTCAGCTGTATCTTGACACCTTACCCTAAACCCAGTGATTGCTGGGTGACCTTTTTTTTCCTTTTTCTTTTTTGCCTCTGCTGTCATCATGAGGATATTCTGCCCTCACAATAATAGTACAAGTTCATGAACACACACACACACACACACACACACACACACACACACACGCACGCACGCACGCACGCACGCACGCACGCACGCACACACACACACACACACACCGAAGGCTGCAGCCAGGTCTCACTGGAGAAAAGTAGTGGGAGGAGGTTGTGTGTGGGTGAGTCAGGCTAGATTTTCTGAACAACCATGCCAACCTGAATAACACTGAGCTGGTTGCTTGTCAGGGCCTCAGCGTCCTCCCTTCACCAATCTATGGACGTGCTAATGATGGTGAAGCAGCCAGTGCCTCGAAGAACGGTAATTTAAACACTGCTAAGACTATCGCTAATGCACTTATTCCATGGCAATGATCTGCTCCGCTCCGTCTCGTCCGCTGCTGCTGCTTTCTTTGTGGCAACATGACAAACATGGGAAAATTAGTCAGAAAGAATATGCAAACTCTCACTGAAGCACGTAGAAAAAAGGCATGGAACCTAGACAGAAAACTCCACTCCAGCCGTATTGTAAATGTTTACTTTCTCAGCTGTTACTCGTGGCTGAAAACTGAAGAGTATTGATTTTTCTTTTCGGAGACATAAGACTGAAAAAAGGAGCATAAAAAAGCAGGGAAACATAGCAATGTCATAGAGGGAAAGGAGGAGGAGAGTGGAAAGCATTGAGAAAGATAAAGCAAAACATGAAAAGGTACTGGTCAGCCAAAGTGAATGAAAGACCGAATAAGGAAATATTTTATTTAACTATTTTAGAAGAAACACCCTCAAAATGTGTGGCGTGATGAATCTGTTGGATATGCATTGATTTCCACAATATTGAGCCACACAACTAGCAGCTAAGTATCCTGAGCAGTGGACTCCTGCAGCCGACCATCACAAACACCCAATTTTCAAATAGATAAATCTCCCCAGGAGTCTGTGTGTTTATTCACCTGGCGTCATATCTCTCCATCTGGAAAGAGAAGGTTCTTTTGTAGGTATGTAAATAATTTTGTACGTGAAGTACAGATTTATTATGGAAATTCAATTTGGAACAAATCAAATGCTAAATATTCTGGAAATTCCCTCTGAATGTTGCTGCCCAGTGATACCAGCTAATGCTAAACCATCCTGCAGTACAGGTGAAACTTTAAAAACTAGAATATTGTGCAAAAGTCCATTTATCTTAGTACTTCAGTTTCCATGTAAAGGCTCAGGAACCCTTTGCAGGTGTTCTGGATCCATTAGCTTTGAGTCTAGAATAATTAACATTTTCACAATATTCTAATTGTCTGAGATTTTGAAAGTGGGTTTTCATAAGCTGTTATCATCACAATTAAAACAAAAAAAGGCTGAAATATCTGGCTTTGCATGGAATGAGTTTATCTCAGTTTCACCTTTTAAGTAGAATTACTGAAATAAATAAACTTTTGCAACAGATTCTAATTTTTAGAATTTTTCAGACATATTTTTGATGATACTTTCAGGTCATTGTCTTTGTTTTCCTGAGCTGACCTTTCTTTAGTGTGTTTAAAAACACATCGTCTTGGTGATCCACAGTTAATCATCTCTAGAGGCGTATCAGACAGACTGTCAGTAAAATGACACAAGAGAAAATCTTTAGATGTCAGCTCGTTGTCACAAGACGCGACATGTTGGCATATCTGTCTTCTTGGAGAATGCATTGTCTTTTTACACAGAGTTTGTTAATGAATTTAAACTATTTAGTCTTTAAACCTCACCATTACACATCCAGTGTGTTTAACTTAAATTTTTATCTTTTGTAAAATTCCCTTTTTTAAGAAAATGATGATTAGCATTCACTTCTAAAAAGTTGTGTTTGAGTTTGGGGCCATGAAAAGGCGGGGGCGGGATGGTCTAAGAGAAGGGTGTAGTGCTTGGGCCACCTGTAGCTTGTGTTTGTTTAAGATTTCCTTGAATTGGTTCAGTTTTTTTTTACTGAATTTTTACGTTTCAAACCGCAGAGATTTTTTATATTATCTTCATCAGTGTTCTCAAATCAGGACTTCAAACTTTTAAAAAGAATAATTGAGAACCCATTACCTTCAAAAATGTCCTGTGAGTCATCCTGCTTTAGAATTTAGACAATGTGATATGTGCAAAATTAAATGTTATTCAGTTAGTTAGGGCTAAAAATGTGCATAGCTGCATCGTGTGTGTGTATATTCTAGCACTTGGTTTAAATAAAATAAAGCACGTTTATTAGAAATACTGTTGTTGGTATTCATTTGGATATGAAGAAGTGTGCAATCTTTTATACTAAATTCCTGATATTGTAACCGTCTGAGGTCAAACATTACAAAAGGAGAAGACACAGACATTCAGTGATGAATACTGAAGAGCCTTGATAAAAAAGGATCAATGTTAAAGTCACATTCCAGTGTCTAAATTGCCTTTCAGTTTGTTAAACTTGTCAGAAAATTCAGCAGCTTCGTGTTGCCCTCATCAACAGCCTATTCAGCAGAGTCTTTGTGGGCAGCATGGAGGCTGATGATGCTATCAGGCTGTATTATGTTCTCTGATAAGTACCCGTGCTATAACATTAGTCACAATCATGACCTGTGAGATGTCCTCATCCAGGAAAAAATAATTAAGTTGGTGGGAGAAATTTAATTATGTGTTTTAAAAATCATCGCCTCAGACTGAAATGTCCCACATGAAGATTTCTTTCTGCCTTATGGCTTTATTTTTTAATCGTGTATTTTAAAACTGCATGCACATATAGTTACTGATTCAAATGTATGAGCACAGCTGTCGGTGTGCATCTCAGACACACGCTGAAGTAAAATCAGTTGACCGACTAGCTCCATGTAATTTGATCAGGATACAGTTTGACAGAAAATCAACTTTTAATGAAGAGCAGCCATAAAATGTTTATAAATGACAAAGATGTTGGCAGTTTTGAGACTCCTGAGCTCAGGGAACATCCTGACGCCGCGACAGAGAACAGGGTACGGACTTGAGGGGGTGGGTGGGTGGTGGTGGGAGAGGAAAAAAGAGGAAGGTGGAGGAGGAGGCAGTTAGGAGAGACTGCAGTTATAATGTACAGGAGAGACAGTGAGCGACAGGGCGAGAGAGTTTAAAAGGCATGGTGTCTGTTGGCTGGCAGGATGGACGGAGGGAGAGAGGGAGGTATGTGACAGCCGAGCGTGGCAAGTGAACAAACCGGTGGTGACTCATGGGCTCCTTCATTCACCACTGTGATCAGATCCAGCAGGACAGCCCACCATATGGGATGGCACAACTTATTCATCCAATCACTTGGACTACACACAGGAACAGAAGAGGAAAGGGATGGTGTGTGTGTGCGTGCGTGTGTGTGTGTGTGTGTGTGTGTGTGTGTGTGTGCGCGCGTGTGCATGTGTAGAGGAGACATTGTCAGAGTATGACGGTGAAATGAAAAAGCAAGTGAAAAAAAGACGCTTGAACAAGACATGCAATCAGTCTACTATACTTGAGAAAGGTCACATAGTAGGAACTATTTAATCAAACATCCAGGGTTTCCATAGTTTTAATGACATTTTATAAAACTGATTGCAAGACTGTCTCTGCTTTGTTTTTTGGCATCTTTCACTAGATTATCTCATTTCCATAAAGCTGTGTTCTCACAAACCCAAACAATTGCATTTTTCAGTGTTGCATTTACTAAACACAATTATAATTAAATGGGGGATTCTCATACACTTAAATTAGCTGCTGTCTCTTTATACGCCATTTTTTATCCTCTCATTGGGTAAAATATAAATCTGTCAAGCAGATGGCACGGTGAAAAAAATCATACATTTAAACAAATTATTGAATAAATTATTCAGAGCATATAACACTGTGATAATAACTCCTGCCTTTTCTGGGCTCCTGTTAAAAGCAGATTAAGGCTAAGCTGTTAGAGGTGAAGGGCCTGGCAAATCGAGCCCCCAACACACCGAGCACAGGAATAGAAACAGACATAATCTAACCAAAGCCAGATATTTTTGTGAAGAAAAGAATGTTTCTACCCGGTTGGCAAGAAGCATCATAAACCCTTTTATAAGGTAAACTAGACTGCGCTTCAGAGAAAGCAGAACCGATTTGCTTAACTTCTCAACATGCAGGAGCCCGCCGATAAACGTGTCTGTCCTATGTCGTGGCTGGCAACGATTTTGTTATCCACTTTATTCCTCTACCACCTTGCCAGCTTACACAATTTTTGCAAGACCGATAGCAATCTTTGTGAGGTAATTTAAGGATTATACTGGAGGTGTGTTGTAGTCACCTCCTTTTATGGAAGCAACACACTCATTTAGGATATGGCGTAGCAGGTCTGGCCACATGTGTGTGTGTGTGTGTGTGTGTGTGTGTGTGTGTGTGTTTTCTGTGTGTGTGGCTCGTTTAGGTAAAATATACCTCTAAGAAAGCCAGCAGCCAAATTTCTAATTAAACACGCTCATGTTGTTCCGGTGCAGATGTTGGAAAAAGGACATAAAAAATTACAGTTTTGGAGCAACATGAAACTAAAATTGAAGCAGAATGGCGTTTTTCGGCAGTTGGAAGCAATATTACCTGGCTTTATGTTCAAAGCACGTTTCTAAAAATGCAAACACATTACAACATGTGTCATGTAACCTGTTGGTAACCTTAGTGATGTGAAACAAACTTTAAACTGACTGACACTTTGCTTTTTATCATTTTAAGTGTCCCTAGAGGTTTGTTGTAACATTATCACACTGCATATCAATCTTATTCACATACTTTGTTTCCTTTGCCCTCTTCCATCTTCTCTTAGATCCTAAACTTTAAACGATCTACTTTTACCTTTCTGTGCCTGTATCGCAGACTACTTAAGGGTAATTCAGCTTGGCAGGAACAACACCGCACATCTAAGAGCTCACTGTCCTGATGTCTGAATATAGAGACATGTTGTAGCTTGCCATTTAATATGTCAGAAATGAAGAAAATCTGTTCAAACAACAAGATATCTTTTAAAGCATTTAGTAAACAGGCATGGTATGCTGAACAAAACGAGGTCCATAAACACAGTACTGACACTGACACAAGTTTCCAAATTTAGACGTGTACACAGGTATATAAACTATTTATAATAATCAAAAAATACATTAAAGGTACATACTGTCAAATTATATTTTGTTGAGATTATTTGAACTTCTTTCCCCAAGACTCAATTTGAGACGTAGCTAACATCGTATCATAGAAGTCACTTCTTTCTAATTCCTCAAAGTAAAAGTTGCAAGGTTTACAGATGTATCTGACTATTTCAAATACGTTCTGGTTTCATTATATCAGAATTTATATAACAAATTAAATCCCTCAAACCTAAGTTTACAAGAGTTTTTAACACAGGTGAGATATGTGCAAGGCACAAGAACAAGACACATTTATTAGTAGTTCAGCACAAAGTAAAACTCATGTACCAACATCAAAAACAGGAAGGTTTGTTGTTGTTCTGTCAGATTACAGAAGCCTCTTTCATGAGACACACTAGTGGCAAATTGGGGTAATATTACCGCCACGGTGTGTCTTATGAAAGCACCGTGGCGGTATGACATTGCAGTAATGTTTCACCTTTCGTGCCGCCAAGCTTAATAGTAATAATATTGCAAAGGTAGACTTGTGAATGAATATCATGCCTTAAAAGTCTCTTTCCGGGAGTGTTTCTCTTATCCGATGGCGCCATTTAGTGGCTGACAAGCATATCACACAAATAATTTCTCTTTCCGTTTTTTTAAGATGGCGACTTCACGTTTCTTGTTTATTTATGTCCTTCTGTAGTCAACAAACAAAGCTAAATCACGTTGCTTTACAAGTATTATTCTCATGTCATGCTGTGTTCACATATATTTATATTTTAGAGACTTAATTGTCCGTGAAAAGTTCATCAACTCTGCATCAGCCGAGGTATTCCTTAAATTTTAAGCAAGTAAGCGGTAGTCTAACGCTATTGGTTAGTTCTGGTCAGAGCTCAGTTTCCTATTGCACAGAGCTCTGCAGGACAGGGGGTGTGCTTAGCAAAAAGAAAAAAAGACGTATTGCTTACAGTACATATTAAGACAATCACTTTTATGGATTTCTGAAAAATCATACATCATATTTGAAAGGGGAAAACTCCGGAAAGATACTTTAAGCAACAAACAGTGATGCTATTATCACGTGTGGAATGTCCGCTGAGCAACGGCCAGCAACAGTTTTGAAAATGAAAGTGAGTTTCTAGAGGAGCATGGTATCAATCGACAAAAAAAACCAAGTTACTGCCAAGCTAAAAGGAGGTCTGCCACAGCGCAGAGACCACCCCCACACCCCTTTATAGCGCCATCCTGAAGTCTTTTGTGACAAACACACGATCGCTACACATTACCACCACAGGCTGGCCACTTATGAACAACCAAATGCTCCCTGATGCCGGCTCAGCTTTGCAGCAAAGTAGAGCCATTGTTTTATAAAAGAGGTTTATACCTGTTGAATGTTAAGACCAATCTAAGTTATTATAATAGGAAGAGGAAAATGGTGAAGATTTGAAAAGGCTCATGGTCTAAAGGACCATAACAAGTTTATTTTTCACAAAAATATTCCTGAATTATAGCTGGTTCTTTGAAAAAATAACTATCAAACAAATAAATGAATAAAAAAAACTTCTGTTTTGAACAGTCGATTATGCCAAAGATGTTGGCAAATGAAAAAAATGAAATGGCATTGCAGCTGAGAGCAGCAGCTCCATAAGATAGGAAGATAAGAGACACTAAACTAAGAGACACTAAACTAATGTTATTCCACTGCTAATCTGACCTTGAAGTGAAATATTTCCTCTTAATTTGAATAAGTTAAATAGAAACTAATTTAGATTTTTTTAAAATACTTTAATTGGTTGCTGGTCTCCTTGAGTCTGACTGTAGCTCTCACCGATTAAAACTGTTAGTTTTTTTTAGTTTAGTTCACCTGTTGCTGTCTTCACAATGTTGTTGCTATTTTCTAGGGCCCACCCCTGGCCACCCCTTGTGGACACCACTGGATAAGAAAGCACAGTTTGTTTTTTATTGCTAGCCAGCAAAAGCTGTTGCTTAGCAAGCACTGGTTCAGGTTTTGAACTGGAACCAGTTCTGTGGAGAATCAAACAGTGCCAGGCCACTTGAGCTTACTGGTGATGTGGAAAAAACACAAATGACTTCAAATTCAATTGATTAATAGTTAATAACTTTCTCAGTGGCCTAGTGGTACAGTGTCTGCCAGTGGGACTGGAAGATCAGGGATCAAATCCTGGGCGGGTCATACCAAAGACTTTAAAAATGGGACCTAATGCCTTCCTGCTTGACACTCAGCTTTAAGGGGTTGGATAAGGGGTTAAACTACCAAATAATTCCCAAGCAAGGGCAGAGCTGCAGCCCTCCGATCTGCACAGAGAAGAGTCACATGCGGAGATGAATTTCACTAGTGTGTGGTGACTTATGGGACTTTAACTTTAACTCAAATTTAACTGCCACTGGAGCCATGGCTTACAACACCAATAGACAGAGAATGAAACAAGCAAAAGCAACTCATATTTTTATACTACACGTGAGTAGGTATCACAAGGCCTGAGCTCCATCTGAAGGCTACGTTAACAGCTCCTATATCCGACCACTGCTTGAAGGCTCTCGTTCCACACTCTTTGCCTATTGTCCTATCTGGGGCAGTTCTATTTGATGAAAGTTGACAGTAGTAAAAGACCGTCTGCATTAAAAAAAAAGTCACATTCTGACTGGAGATAATAGATGTTGCCATTCTAAGCCAATAATAATGTCTATAATAAAATCAGTGGAGCAGAAAAGAGGCACTCTTTCATTTCCTTATGTGGGGCCATGAGTTTTGTGCATCCCATTATTCATCAGGTCTTGGCTGCTGATAACTGTCCCATTTGCATCTGAATTAAAAATGACTTACAACCTCCTCCTCCAAAAAACCCCTCCACCCTCATGAAAATGAAGTGACCTAAAAAAAAGTCTGTAATGTTTTTAGTTATGTGTGAGCAACTGCGACCTACTCTTTAGGTTATGCTAATGTGAAACCTGCAGGATGTATCTGGTAATATCAAAATGCTTGAAAGAATCTCTCATCTGGAACTGATGTGGTTGCAAAAGACATCTGTTGAGAAGTAGGTTTTACATTCCTTTACCTCCAACCTGTAGTCATTTTTGGCAGGATGTTTGTGCCGTCCTTTTTTTCCCTTCTTGACATGACCTACTTCCACAAACAAAAGGCAGGACAAGCGTAGAAAACTCAGTATATTCTTGGCCTTGCCTTTCGGAGAGGGTCTGACTCACTTCAGTATGCTCTGTGGTTCAAAAGTAAAATACTTCCTAATTTAAAATCTCTACTGCAAGTCTGGAGCATACTGGGTGATATTTGTGATCAATCATGGCTCCAGAAAAGATTGTCCTGGCTGAAAATAATAAAAAGATGCTATCCATAAAGCGGCGATCTATTGAGGGATGAACTCCTAAGAGGAAAGTCTAGCTGTGGCAGACAGACTGTTCAGAATCTCTGTAGACGGACAGATTAATGAGCTGTGCCTTCACATACAGTACAGCAAACCCAAGATAAATCGGGGTGCAATCCTCAGCCGTCTCAGTAGCACTGCGCTACAGCATATGGTGGATCACATGTAGTCTGTTGTTACCTTATACACTTGACAGTATATAGGAATACTCCAAAGCCCTTTGCTGCATTGAAGAATCCGTAAACAAGCACACTCACACATACTAGAAGTAAAAAAAAAGAAAAGTTTCACACATGTAAGTGGTACAAACACATCTCTAAATGCCAGAGGGCAAATGGATAAAAAAAAGCGATGTGGGAGTCCTTTGTGCACCCCGAGTTCAAGTCCTGGCCATTAAATAAGCAGGCACTACAGATGTGAGCTGCATCAACAATGATGTATGTGAGAAACGCAATCCAGCACTGTTATGAATTGGTTGGCTCTGCTGTGGACAATGCTCACACACACATGCACGCACGCACGCACACACACACACACACACACACACACACAC
Organism: Nothobranchius furzeri; assembly: GCF_043380555.1. Taxonomy (NCBI): domain Eukaryota; kingdom Metazoa; phylum Chordata; class Actinopteri; order Cyprinodontiformes; family Nothobranchiidae; genus Nothobranchius; species Nothobranchius furzeri. Next base: position 86,849,340 of record NC_091741.1, read on the forward strand.
ACACACACACACACACACACACACACACAATCAAGAGGCAGGGGCAGAGCCAATAATATCTTCCACTCTTCCAGAGAAATTCAATTTTTATCCAAGACATATGTAAGCTGATTAAAATGGCCAACAAAGACCGGAGAAATATGTCACATCCTTCAGGACTGGACACAATATTGAGTGCTGCTTTGGCAATTGCAAGCCTTTTCTTCCATGTCCTTCTCCATGTGTCTTCTCTCTCATGACCTTTCTGCATCACCTGATGGCACCATGCATCCATTTCAGCCTTTTCTTTATCTTTTCCCTTCTCTTTTTTCAGTGTGTGACTTTCCTTCCTTCCGTCCTTGGAAAGGCAAACACATTATTCATGATAGGCTATGAAAAGCCTTTTATGAGTTCATTCATGTTTTTTTTTCTCCACTATACATTCTTAATGATTGAAACTGTGCATTAATAATGACTGGTTGGCCTAGTGCGACTGGCTTTCTTGTATTTTTGATTTGCCCGAGTCATTTCTTGAGAGTAAAGATAAAAAAAGTATCAAAATAGTATACGTGTGGGGAAGATGACTCCTTGAAATAATTGTTCGGAAATAAAACGCCCCATTAAACTTAAATAAACCATAGATACAAACTGTATTTTTAAGACTTGCTGTTGATGTATAGATTAATTATAGGGGATGGGATACAATAAAACAATGCATCTCACTTCAAAAGCTACTTTAAAGTGAAGGTGTGTACTTTCCCTGGTGATGGGGGCAGTACAAACCTCAGTCCTTACTGTATTTTTGTGTTTGTGTAAGACCTTACCATCGGATGACCATTAGGGTAAAAAAGATCCCTGGACCTGCAATTTACGAACTTGTACTTCGTCAGACCGTTCAACCTTCAGCAAAATGACAAACACATCAGTCTCCCTATCATCACTAGCAACAAGTGAAGAGGTAAATGTGTAAAACAACGTTTATGAATGACAAAAGTTTTCTTTAACCCCGTCACCTTCATTAGCCACTGAAAGGACAGGAAAACAATTGAGTAAAAAAAAGCCAGTCTCTACCACATTGCAGATTAAATTTGCATTCATTGTGACTCAACCACCTTGGCTTGTGACCGTGGAAAGCTGTGTTCATTTAGCGTTCATGATAACAGTGCGTGTCTTGGTGAGTAGAAGCTAACATTAGCAATAGCAACTCCATGATGTTCAGGCATGTAATATTTGTGGTGATGATTTGTTAACATTGCAGTTTCTACCCAAGACAGAAGAGCCAATGAAGGATGAGGAAGTGTAAGGTTCATACACAAAGGAAATTCAATGTGCTTTCCAATTAGCAAGTATTGCAAGAAAATTTCAAATCAACACGACAAAAGTACACAAAAATTTAATTTAAAGAAAAGTGTAATGTTAGCCAATCAGAGGCGAGATGTTTGCATTGCATGAATATTAATGGGTAAGACTGACAATGTTCACACCCCGCTATTCCGACAAACTTCTACCACCTGAAACAGGAGCGCCGGAGCTTTCTATCCACAGAAAACGGCTCAACGAAATTTAATCATACCAGAGACCACAGCTAGTTTATTGGAAAAAAAAGTGAATGAAAGCTTTAAATACTTAGTAGATAATAAAGCCGTTCCCACAAAAAAAACATTACTCTTGCATCACTGTTTGAAAATTACATAAGAAAGTTTAATAAAACAAAGTAAGATCACTTGTGGGCACAATGGAGGCTTGCCAGTCAAAAGCGTGTCTCAGACACACTCGATTCTTTGCACTAGGGGCACAACATCGTCTGTTTAGCCCCCCCCACTAATGTCATATCATCCGAAGATGTGTGAAGAACACATCTGAATTATGAATGGAGGGAGGTTAATTATGAATGAGAGGAGGGTGGAAATAATGTCTTAGACATTTCCCTGAAACACATGGTTGGATAAAGTGGCTGTAGACCCAGTGTGCCGCTCTTGGCTCATGGTAAGGCAGAGAACGACTCCTTATTTAGCTATAATACTTCATCTCTGTTGCATGTGGATGTCTTTAGTCTTTTTCTTTTCTCCTGGAGAACATCCTTCAGATGAGTGTATTGCATGAAGTGGTCTTAACTCAAGCTGTCAAGAAAAACTGTTCTTTTATTGACAATAAAGCTGCTCAATAATTATATAAAAAGTAATTATGCTCAGGACTCAGATTTCTAGGATGATGTGGAAAGTGATACTGTAGAAGGATGTAAGAAATCCAGAAGAAAATGAGGCAATGATGCTAACTTCTATCAAAATGCTCTTTGAGAAAAAAAGAAAAAAACAAGGCTTTTCATTATCTTTGTGTTTAAATGTACTTATCACACAATTATTTGACTGATTTAATATTTATTTTTATACATTTGGAGATCAAGTGGTATCTATTTAAGGTCATCAATCATTTTTTGGGACTAATGAGTTGCACCTGCAGCTCTGAGAAATTGCAACACCCTTTTGTTTCAAAAGTGGTAAACTGAAGGTATGCAGACAGGGTTGGTGGCATGACTTAAGAAAGGATCAGGGTGGAACTAACAAGGGGCGTGCCATGGCCTAGCAGAGAAAAAAGACATGGCTGCGGGAATAGAATAATGCTCCAGACGCCAGCCGGGTCTCATTTTGGGGGCTCATGACCTCTGGAAGCTTTGAAAAGGTGAAGAATTAGTCAAATGACCACTGCTTTTGTGCCCACAACTGACCCCATGCAGTGTGTAGTCATGATTCAATGTTTTTCTCCCAAAAGCAGTAGATTCTCCTCAGTTGTCTGATATCTATTCACACCCCCTCACACACACTTTGCATCAAAATTGGATAATAAAAAATGACTGATTCATCCCCACATCAGTCCCACTATCTGGGATTTTTGTCTTACTTCTACTAGATCTCTGTTTGCCAGTGGGACATCATTTCAAAAGAAGTTTTGAGTTATGAACATTGTTACTTGCTGAAGCTGTATCTGTTTCCAGCTACATCTGTAAATGTCTGTCACCTCTGCTGTTTTACAGATCAGACAATAAGACTAGAAATTTATCAGACTGCAGTTTATACTGGGAGATTACTACGGCTGAGTAGCTGTGACATAATAGTCGGAGAACGCCTGGTGGGCGTCTGCGCTTTCCTCGGAGCTTGAGTGTGAGCGCAGCTCAAACAGTACAAAAAAGGACTAAGAGCAAAAACGTACAACGTTGCTGTTTGGTTTGAGTTTTAAAAAGATCAAAGCCAGAAGAGCCAGATGAGTAGAGAAAATATGCTCTGTCATTGCAAAGGTCAAAGGAACTAAAGCAGTGATGCGAAAGGCCTTGTATGATGTTCCCCCCTTTTTTTTAATCTTCAGCATTTAGAGCCTTGGGACATCCACCCGGCTCTACTAACACATTCAAAGTTTTACTTCCAGAGAGCCAAACTTTTGTTCCTTCACAAAAGGTCTGACCAGAGGTTCTCCCATAGAAGGCATCCCCATACAAAATCTGATTATTTCCAGTGAAATCCTCCTTTCTCCACCTGTCAGTTAACTATGTCACTGCCATTGTGTCCTCCTTGATAAAGCTCTCTAGTTTGGTATAATAGAGGCTAGATGTGCATTATTGCTTTTACTGCCATTTATTATATGAAGAGAGAGGCACCCCCCTCCCCCACTCCTTCCCTTTTCCTCGTGTTTTTTTTTTCTTTCAAGAGAAATCTGGGCCACATGCCCAGAGGAACGCAAAGTGCTTTAATTCATTCGCACCTTTTCTCTCTGGCTGCCATCTCCAAGGCCTTTCTTTATGCCCAGAAGTGATTTGCTCAAGCTGGACCATCAAAGCAATTATGGCAGCGGCTTGCTTCCCTATTATGAAGAGAGATGACTGACAACAGGGAGACTGTGCGGGGGTGGAGGGCACTTTGCTTCAATTTATTTGATCTGAAAACAGTATTTTTTTCTAACCACTTGACTAACAAAACACAAGCTAACTCTTCAGTTTATCTCTTAGAAATTTTTGTGACCAAAAACTTCTTTTCCAATTTTCTAAGTAACAGTTTCCAATTACCTCGCTCACCTTCCAGGGCAAAGCGATTGTGGGCCACAGCTAGGTGATGCGGGGAAAATGCATGCAATGTAACAAAATACCAGGAGGCATGGAAGGCAGTGATATGTAGCAATTAATGTAATGGACATGAGAAAGCAAAATCTTTGGCCTAATGAGAATGTCTTATATTACAGTGCAAATGCACAGGGTCGCCAAGACTCCTATCATTACTGGGCTATGGGAAAATGGCTCGCTACAAAAACGGATACTCCATAAATGGATAATGCGGGTGGAGAGAGCAGGCTACGGCGCCACTGAGCCGATCTTCCGTCCAAGAGTAATAATTATGCCTGGAGTAACGTGGAGTTATTGGGATGGATGGGGACAGGATGCAGAGGAAAAAATGAAGTATTTTAAGTAAACAGGGCATTAAAGCTGAAGAGTTAGATGGCAAGGAGTGGGGCAAAGTGAACTTCTTACTGAGGAAAATGGTAAAGTACATACGAGTGGGTGGTAAAATACAAAAAAAGACTAAAATTAAACATTGAGAACAGGATGAAGAAAAGGACAAAAAAATAAAAATACGAGTGCAGAGTGACATGTTGACTAATCAGTCTGCTGTTGTACCCTTTCTCAAGCTGTCAACTTGGCCATCAAGCCATCAAGCCCTTGTTCTTCTCCGTCTCTTATTGACTGATTCCCCTGTTCAATTATTCAAGGTTTATAAGCACGAGCCATCTATTCAACAACCAGCAGAGCCAGTACAATAATGACAGGGTTGCTTTTTCAGCCATACGCCGTGACATAAATGTTTTACAGTTGGGAAAAGAAAAATCAATTTCTCCGATTTTGTTCTAAGACTACAAAAATAGTATTGAGCTGGATATGAGTAAAAACAGCATCGGACTTTACTGATGTACATCCATCTATCCATTTTCATCTGTTTATTCAGGGTCGGGTCATGGGGGCAAAAGCCTAAGCAGAGAAGCTCAAATTTCCCTCTCTCCAGCCACTTGGGCCAGCTCCTCTGAGGGAACCCTACGGTGTGCCTTGGCCAGCTGAGAGACATAGTCCCTCCAGCATGTCCTGGGTCTTCCTTTAGGTCTCCTCCCAGTTGGATGACCCCAGAAAACCTCACCAGAGAGGCGTCCAGGAGGCATCCTAACTAGAAGCCCAAGCCACCTCAACTGGCTCCTCTTGATGTACTCTGAGCCCCTCCCGAATGACCGAGCTTCTCACCCTATTTCTAAGGGAGAGCCCAGCCACCCTGCCGAGAAAACTCCTTTTGGCCCTTTGTATCCATGATCTCGTTCTTTTGGTCACTACCCAAAGCTCGTAGCCATAGGTGAGGGTAGGAACGTAGATCGACCGGTAAATCGAGACCTTTGCCTTCCAGCTCAGCTCTCTTCACCGCGACAGATCAGCACAACATCTGCATCACTGCAGACGCAGAATCAATCTGCTTATCAATGTCACACTCCATCTTTCCCTCACTCGTGAACAAGATCATTGATTTTATCATAATTAACTGACTTGCATTTACATTTTTCCTCATGCAATGTTGTTTTACATTCAATCTTGAAGCCACTGTAAACAAAACGTAGAATAGACATTTTCCTATTCAGCCTGACTGTGCCCAAACTGTGTGTTTTGGTGAGTTAGACAAAAATTTGTGATTCACACACACATACACACAAAAAAGTATAAGAGCACATCCTGGTTAGAAAGCTCAAGTAGTATAGCAGCTTCTATCTGCTGTAATCTGCCCTGGGGCAACTGTGACCTGAGCCACAGAAAGAAACTCGTCTAGAGTGGGAAGGAAAATAATAATAGTTGAGGTAATGCAGTGTGCAGCCTCATCCTTTACTTAGCTGCTGATGCCTTCAGGGTGAAGATGTGTTTCAAACTCAGAATCCTCGTCTGGCTTTAAACTAAAGTACGACTCACACTCCTCACTCGCTTGCACTTCTGCACCACCGCATAGGCTTAATGCAAACCTGATCTGTGGAACTGCATCTACTTATGCAGAACTTTTCATGTACACCCCGGTGTCATGTCAACACACGAATACAGGCATGATTAAAATGGGAAAGTCTACCCCTTTTACACCCTTTAGTGAGTTTAACTATACCCCAGAAAAACATGAAAAAATAATTCAAATCCTTATTTAAGGGAAAACAACCAAAAATGCATAAACTAAATACATTACAACTTCCAGAGGACTGTAGAGACTTGGCAGCAATCAAATGCTGCTAAATGATTTTGATTAAATTTCACATTGAGTTTAAAAGTCTTTTATCTGTTTTTAAAGCTCTTAATTGCTCGCCCCCCAAGTACATTTTAGAACTCCTTTCCCCGTATAACAGAACACGATGTCTTAGATCAGCATCAACACGTCAGAAAGGCGGACCGACCATTTTTGTTTCTGTGAAGCGCTTTGTGATTTTTATCTTGAGAGGCGCTATATAAAAGATTTTTTTTTCTTTCTTTTAATGTTTTTAATGTGTTTTTATTTTCAATTGACAGTGTTTTTAATCCATTTCCTTTTCTGACTTTATGCATTTTATGCTTTATTGCTGTAGCATTGGTTTATTGTTCAGGCCTTTGGTTGTTTTAAATATGCTACATAAATAAAAATGATTAGATTTGGTTAAATCAATTAGCAACAACTGTGAGTGACCTTTTGCTGGTTTGTGGCACTGAGGCAACCTAATGCTAAGAAGGAAAGCAAAACAAATGGGGAAGTAACTGCTGATGCCTTTCACTTTGGGAAGGTTTAGTAGATGATTTGTAATTCATCATTTGTCACAATGCATGGCACTTTTAGCAAAAAAGGGACGTGCAGGAATGATCTCGCTAAAGCTTAGAGACTGCAGAAAATAACCCCGAGTCTCATCTCTTTCTTTAGGCCTCTTTTAGCCTCAACCGAGACCATCAAATAACATTAAATAAATGAAGTATTTGAATAATTTAAAATAAATCAAAATCAGAATGTTTGGTCACAATGCACAGAACATAGCTGAATGAAAATCCATATATGCTCCAACGCCTAATAGTTGTTGTATAAAGTGTTTCTGTATTAAAGCATCGTTTCAATATAATGACACTATTTTAAGATCTAAGACGGTTTTATTCAAGCCCATTATGAAGCCCAGCTTTGAAGTGAGGCCTACATTTTTCCAGAACTGTTTACTCACAACCCCAAATCCCCAATCTTTATCTGCTACTATCTTCCTAGTCCCACTCCACTGGAAGCAGAGGGTCTACACTGTGGCAAACTGTCTATTTTTAAAGATGACATATTAGTCATCTCTTAGGGGAGTAGCATTGTAATTTATGGAATTCATGAATACCAAGTGGTTGTGCTTTCTTCATGTTTACCCCCCACTCCTCACTCCCTCGCTCCCTGTGTGCTTCCAAGCACGGTATACTGATTTGGATAAATTCAGATAAACTCAGAGGAAGTTGGGTGGTATCTCCATTTCCACAATGGCACAGATGCCGATTCAGTGCGACTGAAAAGATTAGATTCACAGCTCCGTCTTTTTTAATTCAGCCCACATTTCCTCTTTTAAAACAAACAGCGAAGAGTTACTCTAACCTCTCTCCAAGTCATTTCTTAGATTTGGCATTAAAAAGGATATTAATAAGAAGCTGTAAATGTAATAAGTTTAAAGGTGGCACTCTATTTAACTACTGGAGTGGACACAGAGAGTGTTTCCCTCTATTGGCAAATTATATTAAACTGTACACTTGTGGTTAAAAATCACTTCCATTCCCTCTGTAGCTTATAACAACAAATATGTCACTGTGTACATAAACAACAATTATACTCATTATACACTCATTACGCTCTAATTGCATCATCAGAATCTAAACCAAGGGGGCATTTCCTACCAGTACAAAGCTATAATAAAGCAGAAGGCCAAAAACTTATAAAAGAGAAGAAGAAATAGAGTACTGCGAGCTAAATAAAATTATAATTTCAAGTCATGATGCAATTCTAATAAATAGAGACGATAGTGCGCTAGGTGAATCTAACAAGCTTGAGAGAGATGATCAAGAGCTGGGAAAAAGGTACATTTGTTATACGACCCAGCTCAAACACTCTTCACTGACTAACCAAATGGGCGACCAGAAAGGGGAAGCGAGGGAAATAGACGAGCAACTTAACCGTTGGGATTGGTTCTAAGTGGGATCTCCACATTTTCGATTACCAGAAAAGAAACCACTACTTCAACTGCAGGAATCTAAATAAAACGGTGAACGTTGACTTCTTCTGTCTTTTGTTCATTCTCCTGTAAATAGCCTACAGCCTCCTGTGTCTAAATTGGCCCGTTTGGACAAATGGATATGCACCATTTTACAGTAACCCTGAGGACCATCAATAAATAAAGTTGACACAAATAAACAGATAAGTAAATAAATAAATATATACGAAGAGCCTAGCAAATGGGCATCAGTCAGCACTAGTGATGGAACCACGTCAAGCGAAATCACGCATGACTGGAGGGTGGACCGCCTGAGTGAAGGCAACATTCTTGCTGATTGCACGCTCAGTATGTGCACAAACTCGTGTTCATGTGGGTGTGTCTATGTGCAGCAGTGTAGGGACACGAGTGTGGTTTTTGGCTTTGTGCTTCATTTAACCCTCACCGTCTCTTTTGCTTTCTTTAAATCTTTACTACTGTCAGTACTCATACATGTCTCCATCACTGCACAATGTACTCAGCCCATCTCACTGATGGGTTCTATTTTTTACTCCCTTGCATGTCTACTTCCATCTTTATGTGGCTGCATATTTCTCCCTACCTTTCTGACTGTTTCTCACAAATAAACTCTTTCAGATTTGAAAAAGTGTGTTTCTTTAAATTATAAGGTAAATTCTTTATGTTACGATTTGTTTAAGTCAGGTCAAATAAATGAAATAATGCAAGAATTCACATGAAAACATATGATGGGGAGAAGAACCAAACACTAAAACATTCTTCCTTTTTTGTTATAAGAAAGGAGCAAAATTCTGCTGAAATAAACAATCGTTTACTTTGATTTTGTCAAACGTGTGAGGCAAAATGACAAGAACTGACAAATGTTAATTATAATAATGTTATGTTAGAGGACAGCACACAATGAAGTGATCATTTCAGTGTTCCTTGCGTAACAGCATTTGTTAACTAATCATATGCATTATTCAATTTGACCTAAAAATACAACATTTTCTAAGGTTCAATTAACACATTTAAATCAGCATAACTATGGGACCCCAACTTTTAAGCACTCAAGAACTCCACAAAGTTAGTGACTTGATAAAACAGCACTACTGGTTTTGTTAAAGAAAAAGAATGAAATAATTAAAAGAATCTAACCATTAACTATGAATGAGCCACAAATATAAGACTGTTTCTTCATTTCATCACTCTAATCAGTTCAACATATCAAACAGAGCAGTGAACATTCTTATATTTTTCTGTGTTTAAACTTATTACAACTATCCACCATTGCAAGGTACATTTCTCTTTTATACACCCATATCACAAAAGCCATACATGGAAGTTAAATATTATTCCTGTAACATTTGAGCCAGTACACTGCAGACACCATTCAACCACAAACAGCCCATGGGACTTTATAACTTATACTTTAATGATGGTCGCAGCATACTAAGTAGATAAAAATGAGAAAAAGTGTGACAAGAAAGAGAAAGGCATTTGATTTTGGCTGCGTGTTTTACTGTCAGAGGCATATATAACCTTGCAAGATGGCATCCAATTCCACTGCACATTATTTGTTCTCCAACTGATCATCAGTTGGCCCCGCTGTACGCCTAATGAGCGATAAATAAGGTTTAATTCAACCGACACAAGCTGCCCATCCTTCAGCGTTAAGCAGCACGGCTTGGGTGAGATTCCATTGGAATTATATGAGAGTAATTTTTCAGCTGGTGGGATGGTCCGATTGCTTCCCCTATATTTGGCTTTCACAGGCATTCCTTTGTCTTTAAGCTCTGCAAGTTTATAGCTCTATTAGGAATACATCAAACGATGAGTGACATCAATCTTATTGTGTGAATGTGCCCTGGGTAAAAAAATTAGATAAAACGTTCCATTATGAGGCCTCCAAAGCACATTTGCCCTCCAAAATTGATCTAGTATTGACAATTTACACTTGGGCTGACCTTTCCTAACTGCCCACTTATTTAAAAGCCAATATTGTTTGGAGAGTTAGCAAGGAAAGCACACAGATCACAGCAAATGCTCAGGGAAGTTAGTCAACAAGCTAAGTTAGTGGCAATTTTGCTCGAGGTTGTGCATTGATGGTCCACTAGGCAGGTGAACTGAACAGTAGGGCTGCAACAAACAAATATCTGGATCGTCAATGGATCAGATTAATCTGACTCGATTAATTGAATAAAACGGGAAAAATTAAAAACTGCTAGGGAAACATTTTTTCTCTCCTTCCTTTAGTTTAACAACAGAACATGATTGGGAAACAGTTCAGTAGGGAGCAAAACAACATGCTAAATATATTCATAATTAAACTATGATCAGTAAAATTTTATGTATTTCATTAACATGTTCAGTAGTAAGCTACTGGAAATGCTAATGACAAATAATTTCAACAATACAATTTAAGGTGACATTTCTATTATGTACAGGTTTGCAATAATCCAATTTAAATTATGTTCAAAGATAAACGTGTTTGTGTATTACATGCTACAGTGGCTTGCCATATATTCCTGCAGCAGTCTTGAGCAGAGCAGTCTTGAAGCAGCAACCTGACAGCAGCGGTTCTGCTCCATAGTGCTGCAGACAGCTAAGAATAAACAGGATGGTGGACTTTTCTTCCACTTGTAGAGTTTAGATATTCTTAGTTTCACGACCATCGTGTTTTTTTTTATATATATATATAACCCACTTGATTGTAATCCTGCTACCGGCTAGCATTAGCGAATCTACCCGCAGTTGCACTTTTGATCCTAAACTTTGGACTTTTTGTGCTTTTGTGTCTTTGCTGGTTTTTCTGTTTTCCTCCACAGCACCTAGATTAGCACATTGCGCACCAGTAAAATGCAACTTTCCTTTGTTCAATAAGGTTCTGGGGGAAAAAGTAACTTGAAAAGTTGTCGTACGAGTGCTACATCTAAAAATAGCTTATTGCACAACGAGTTTTTTCATCATACAACCCTGGCGTACGATTTTAATTAATCTGGGCCTAGGGGTGACTTACTCTTTAAAAATTAACAAAGTTTTGCCCAATTTACCCAGACACTGGGCTCTCCTTCCTTGTTGATGCTAGCTTTTAAGATGTTGCATCATCAACATCGTACTCCCGTGCCATGCAATGTCTGATTTACATTAGTAACAGGTGACAAAGTCTTTGTGGTGTTTAACATAAAGTGAACTTTAGAAGTGTTTATTTTTTAAGGTCTTCCTGTTTCTGCCATGTTCTAAGTGTGTCGTTTCCCATCAAAACACCGGCTTTCTCTCTCGTTCTGATCTGCTTGGTCTGCTCTGCTGCCAGTGTCGGTACAGGATCTGCTCGGGTGCAAGATCGGCTCGGGGTCCTTCGACTGCCGATGACATCAAAGTACGGCAAACCCACTCGGACAAAATACACTACACATCTTTATACTGTTGGAAAGAATTTAGCAGTTTCGTTATTAAAATAATGTTTCTTATGACGTAAGTTTGTGCTTATAATGGTATTTGTAAACTAAAACACTATATTGTATTCATAATGTTGAACTCCTCTTTGAGCACATCCCTTGAAGGATCATAGGTATTAGCAACACCTGTGAAATTGTATTTGCAGGAAAGAAGTGTGTCCCGTTTATTGATGTATTTTGTGTTTAGAGTTTTTGACGTCTTGTTCATGCGTAGTTCAGTTACGCTCATAGCTGCTAGCCAAAACTCTGGAGTTAAAAGTTTTCTGGCTTTACTAAAATACCCATCTGTACTTATTTGATTGATGGTAGTTTTACTTTCTATTAGACTCCAAATGTAATCATTTGGCACGTTTCTAATTCATAATTTGTAAGAATGTAATCGGTGATATTAGCATTAGCATTCCTATGGGTTTTTCCACGCATATTAGCATTGCGCTAACCACTCGCTGCCAAATTACAGCCTTTGCGATTAGAAAATCTCCTTTTGTTACATAGCAATTTAATTGCACATGCAGTTAATCGTTCAGCCCTAATATACATGCAGCTCTGTGCTAAAAGTGTATTTTCAAAGAGGTAATGATTGATTTCTTTGTAAAAGTTGTCCATCTATCCAACAGAAAAATTTGCCTGGACCAACGTAACGTGATAACAACGTAACGTGATTACGTAACTTCCGTAAGGTTCGTGTTCAGCCAATCAACTACTTTAACGTCACCGGCAGTCGACGGACCCCGAGCCGATCTTGCACCCGAGCAGATCTTGTACCGACACCGGTTACAGATGAGCTGTGCACCTTGACTGGTAAATAAAGGTTGCACGACACAAGGAGTCAATGACGAAATGTGTTGCCAACGCATTTCTTAATCGATTTTTATCGATTCTGTCGATTCGTTGTTGCAGCCCTAGTGAACAGTCATTATTTTAACGAAGTAGGTGATTATTATAACAGCCTTGAGCAGCGCTTAATTTGAGCCGGATCTTGCCGGAACAAGATCCGGGAACTATCTTATTTTGAAGGGACCGTTCCGGCAACTGTCTGCTAGGATCCAGCAACTCACGCAACAAACTTGTGCTATACGCAGGATTCGAATTACGAGTGAACTAGGGAGCTCCTGGAAGCCCTCAACACACCCAGAAGGAGCCCAAAGATGATCCTGATTCTACTTATATTACATTTTCTATGTGAACTCTCTGGGGATTATTTAGAGCTGAGAGGCGCAGAGCTCTGATCGTTGATGCACTCCAGACAGAAGCGTCCTGAGCACAGCCACAGTAACATTATCAAAGTGTCGCCAACTCAAAAAAAAAATTAACACGCGATCGTTTATGTCCTTTCATGATTTCTGTCTTTTATTTGATGCGTTTTGCTGCTGCGGAGTGGAGCGCATCACCTGTTTCGTCCTCCGGTGACATCACCTCACCAGTGCAGCCGGCGCGCACTCCGTTGTTTTTACGGTCGGTAGATCTTTTAGAACTGCAGTTCAAAGGTAACTCATGAGGTGAATATATATGAACCCATGTAGCAGTTTCTCTTTAGGATTGAGAGGAGATGCAGGAAGATAATAAACAGACAGGACAGAAAAATAGTCAAATAAAAACAAGTTAGTTTTTGTACCTGGTGATTGCAACAAACAGACACCATTGAAGGTAATCAGAAGTGAGGAACAGAAAATGAAATAAATATTTTAATGTTTAGAGCAGCAGGAACTCTGAGAGGCTGCAGGCGCATCTTTGCGGCCGCTGCGCAGGGGGAGGGGGCTGAAGCAAGATGGAGAAACTACCGTTGTTAAAAGAGATGTGTTTAACTTAGAAAATGTGGGCGCAATTTTAATTGCGTGTCTTGAACCCCCACCCCACCCCCCCACCCCCGACCCCCACCCCCGTCCTTCTCCCGTGCGTGTTCCAGCATCTGTTTTGTCCTTAGTGAACTTTGGTTCTACGTCAGTATTTGTGTTCCGAGAACGTTTGATTTACAAATTAAGCACTGGCCTTGAGTCCAGTACTGCAAGTCACTGACTTTATTAAAAAAATAAAAAGAAAGAAACACAAACTGTGTTAAAACTAGGAGCAGTAAAAAGGCCTAACATAATCAACAACTCTTCCTGACCACCTCCTGTTGATACCCTGTACTCAAGCTCAAACAGAAAAGGCTTTAGGGTGGTCGGGGTGAGAAAGCAGTGGTGTCTACTTAGAGAAGTTCGTCTTAAGACTTGGAAAAATGTCTCCTTGTCACAAATAATTTCTGGGCATTCTTTGCAAAATCAACCATGCGTAGCGTATACTTCTATAATAACTTCTTTACCACTGATCAAAAACTGAAAAAAGAAACCCTTTGGGTAGAGAGAACGGACAAAGGGACAATCTACACCTTGCAACATCAAACCGTAAATGGAGTGGGCTGTCATGCCTGAGTTCCTTCTCATCTACCTTTCTCTTTGGTTGTTGATGAATATCCTTATCTATAAAAGGTAGGTGATAGATTTCAAGCGGCACATCTCTACAGAACAGTTTTCTCATCTACTCTATTGATATCTTACATCTACTAAGCCGTGCAAGGTGTAGTGTGAAACCCTCTGGGTCTCTTTGCCCTAAATCATGTTAGCTCCACTTCCTGTAAGAGAGCCTCAAGGGCAGCTCCAATGAAAAACATCTATCAACACCCTGTAGTAGAGGCCAAAAGTTGAGGGGGCAAAGCCCTAAACTCAGAGGCACCCTTGGAGCAACAGCACACGGTCTGTCTGATATGTGACACCTTCTGTCTGTGTGTGTGTGTGTGTGTGTGTGTGTGTGTGTTAAACAGTGCAGAACAACTGCAGGGAGGTTGACAGACAACACAAAAAGATAAAATGATGGGTGCAACATATGTGAGCACAAATTAATTGCTAAGGGAATTACAATCACTATCACTTCTTGTTATTTAAGAGACAAAAGTCTGATGATCAGGAAGAAAATGCCAAAATAGCTGCCAAACTGAACATAGTGCAGCTAATCAGATCATGATGATGTGTACAACAAAAGAGACATAATGAGAATAAGTGTTAAAGAGGTATTTCTGTCACACTGCTGGGTACCACTGTAAATCTTTATCTTAAGGAGCATCGCCTCAAAGACTGTTTCAGCTCTATCTGAATCTAACGTAGAGAGCACTAATGCACATCAAAATAAATCAAACAGCACGTTGTTAAAGAGGCAAAGGTCAAAATTCAAGCTCATATCTTTCAGATCTTTAAATGGCTTTCTTGTGCTTTATTAGCAGAGACATCTAGCCAGAGTGTAGAAGAAAAGATTTTGCTTTGCATGTCAGTCTAGCCACGCTCCGTTAGAGCCTCAACAGGCCCGGCCAGTATTGTGTCTTGCCAATCTGGTGGGTGGGCTACTGCGACTGAGCGAAAACTCATTTGAAACAGCTTTGGCATCAACTTCGAACTATTTTACCTTGTGCTTTTATTTGAGTCAAGAGCAGATAAAAGCAATTAAGTCCTTTATTTAGAAAATGATGTATTTGTGTCTTCTTCGACAGCACCCCGTTGACTGACATCAGTAACGGTGAGTATGTCACGTTGTTCCTGTCCAATGGCATGTGGAGACAGTCTGAAAGACAATCAAAGATCCCGCCCCACAACTGAGCTCTGTCTATGAGCCGTGGCTAGACTATATACTCATATATATAGGATGGTTTGCCAGCCTAGTGCATCTTCATTTATTAGTAAAAAAAATAATAGTAATAATAATAATCCTGAAAAATTGTTAATTTACAAAGTGCACACTCTCTGACCTGAGAAGCTGACATAAATGTTGGTTTTCAAGGAATTTGAGGAGAACAAATTCAACATACCTGACAGAAATATAATGCATTGTAAATAATGCCCTTTGGGGGCTTATTATCATAGTTACTGTTTGCAGTCCTTCTTTGGTCTTTAAAGTGAGGGTCAAGGCCTGGGTGGAGACGTACTTCATCCACACTTCCTGTTAGAAAAATGCTTCTGAAAGAGGTGTCGCCTGGCGGACCGGGAGAGTGGCACTGAGGCAGTGATAGACCGCACCCCCCTCAACCCCCTGTGCTGTCGGAGTTTCTCAATCTAAAAACAAGTTGTTAACGAGCACGTGCACACTCGCACGTCCACGCACTCACACAAGACTTACCGCTCAGGAGAAAAGCAGACACAGCTTCTGCAGCATTCTGGAAGATTTCTTGTTAAACGCGATCATTAGATGAAAAGGGGAGGAGGACATTTTTTTCAAGGAGGCGAACGGCTCAGAGCGCTAATGTGTCAAATCAGCAGGTGAGTGGCTGAGCTAAGTGGAGGTGCTGCTGCCTCACCTGGAGACCAGTGCAGTGCAGTGCAGCCACGTAGTAATTTGCTGACAACGTCACGTTTTTCAGTTTAGCCATCAGCCACAGCTGGTTCTACATGAATGTGGAGCAGAGTTTTAACCTGAACATGGAGAAATAATTAAGGTTTTGGGCTGAAATGTTAAATTTAAAGTAAGTTGCACTAAACTGCCACACTAATGATTACACATGTGTACAGCACCATTAGACGCTCATCTATACAGGTTATCAGCAAGAAAAGTTAATTTAGGTGTTACTTGCTCTTTAAAGTCAAAGCAAAATGCACAGATATCAGGAAGCCTACAGAAACGCAGCATCCAAACATTTTCTGTTTTGAATGGACACAGCAACTTTTTAAAATGGCCTGTATTTTTATTTAAAGTTATTTTTGGGTTTATTAAGACAACAAATGTTGAAAAAATAAAGAAAAATGTAACAAAACTTGTAAAATGCTAAATTAAATGCTAAATTATTTTAGGAAATTAAATTAAATTATTTTACAAAAAACTGATATCAGATCATTGAAACTCCAGCTTTATTGAACTGTCTGTGGTATGGGGTTTCATCTTGAGGGCTAAGTTTGTTCATCCTTTCATTTGCCACATTCATCATGAAGTTCTGACATCATAAACTACATAACACAAAAAAAGTCAAATACCGTAGGTCTCCTAACAGACTCACTTTGGTGAAGAACAGAGGTCAGAACTTTTGACGAACTGACTTGTAAAGGTGAAACAGGATACTACTGGTATCTGGTGCAGAGAAAAGAGGGAAGCGAGGCCCTGGCTTGGGATTGTAATGGCATCTGCCTTAGTAAATAAATAAGATTGGCTTAGTTCTCTTTGAAAACTGATTGATGTGTCTTTTGGGGTGCCCCCCCCAGTATGAAAGACCTACTGAGTCTGTGGCTTTCATTCCTGACCGAAAATCGATGAGCCAGGATGTATGAGAGGCTCCTGCTCTCTACCCACCAATCTCCTGCCAGATTCCCAGGTAACTGTCTCATAAAAAAGGAATAAGAGAGTGAGGAGTAGGCTTACCCATATCCGCTTTCTTAAAACAATTTTCATAGAATCGAATTTACGTTTTCCACCGAAGAGAGAAAATCTCAAATACAGATGTAAATGTCTGATATGTGTAAACACCTCTTTCCAAGTTTTACTTTGTTCACTTAGGCTGAAGCTGCTTTAAACGCCAGAGATGATGTAGGTTTGTGAATTTGAACTGTTGGTACAGGAAGCTGTGAAAATGTTACTTTTGGGCAATTTCGGTAGAAAAATGGTAAGGACCAAAATCTTCATCAATTTTCTGACTTACTAAATTGTAAGTTTATTGGTCTAACATAAAACCTATACATCTTCAGAAAAATAAATATTTCATTAGCACCTGACCTGTCTTATGTGTACATGAACACATTTAGGCTAATTACCCTTAAAGACTGTGCTCAGTTAATCCCACATGTGTAAAATAGTCACATTGATGAGTAACTTTGATTTGGAGTTTTTAAAAAACAGCTCTGTATCTTGCCATCTGCGGAAGCTCTTTGAGCTACAATAACATATTTGGTGATAAAGGTCAGTCTACACAAAAAAAAAATCTGCTCTCTTCAATCAAAATCCCAGGCAAATGTCTTCTCTGGTCAGGTGACTGATGTATATGTACCCCACTGACATGAGTTACTCACATGCTGGTACTTGGTAATATGCAGCTTTATAAATTGAGAACAGTTAATAATGTTAAGATTTGTTTAAAGGAGCCTTAAACTAAAAATCCTGTAATCATCTTCCTGAAATGAGACAGAACCTACCACACAAATGGTTTAGTCGGTCTCCCATCAATCTATCCAAGTTCTGTGTACTGAATTAGGAATGGCTGGTGTAATTGTATAACACATGACTATGGCCCCTGGGGTTAGATTTTCCATCTTACACAAAGTGGAGACAAGGAAATGGGAAATGCTTCTAGAATTGGTTGTAATTGTGACTGGCGGCAGCTAGGATTGTGCTCCGCCTGACACTGGAGGTAGTCTGGTTTAGTGCGGCTTGGCCTAAAGGATGAAAATGAATGGCATGCTGGGTTTAAATGAACTCTTTTTGACGTTAGTGGAGATGCTTGTGTGTCTCTGACAGTCTCTCTCTTGTACATGATGCTCGTTTAAGGATGACAGGAGGTTAATCAAGCTTTAAAGAACGAGATTACAACTGACATGACAAGTGGGATTGAACAGATTTGGCACACTGACTGAAAAAGCATGCTGCTAAATCCTTTTTATGCCAGCAAACACATGAAATAAAATGTTATCAA
Organism: Nothobranchius furzeri; assembly: GCF_043380555.1. NCBI lineage: Eukaryota > Metazoa > Chordata > Actinopteri > Cyprinodontiformes > Nothobranchiidae > Nothobranchius > Nothobranchius furzeri. Next base: position 86,867,655 of record NC_091741.1, read on the forward strand.
TCAATCCCTCAATAAGCTAAACAAAAGTACAGCTCAAAGACTACAGTTGTAGTTTCTAAATAGTGAAATAAAATAGCCTCTTCAAATCACGGACACACGAGTATCAACCCATCAGAGTGCTTTAAGTGATTGAGATGTTTTCTGTCATCATGCTGTCTATTACAGGCAAACTATTTATTCTTGCTTTAGATCTTCGTTGTGCTTAGAAATGGGCTGGAGGAAAGGAAAAAAAAACCTCCTTATGTGAGTAAATATTTTTGTTTTCCCACTAACAACGGATGAGACAAGTCCCCGTTATGTCCTGAACCAGCTGAATTCATTTCCATATTCCATTTAGGAGGAAAGAATCCATGGAGTCGGCATGTCAAACGGATTTTCTTCTCTCATCACCTCAGACTAGAGAATGCATGCAGCTCTTTATCAAACCTGTACTGCGCTCCATATCAATAAATAGGGAGCTGTCGGTGCATAATACCTGCTGGTACTTTTACAGTGGTGTTCAGGAGGAGAAAAAATATAGTGTGCTAAGAGGAGTCTGATACACAATACCATGCAGGAAATACAACTATTACAATGGGGTTTGTTGTGTCAGATAAAAAATGGAGGGGTGTCATGGGTGTATGGAGCATTAGATGAAAAATGGACAGGAATTCATAAGTAGAGATAGGCAGTGTTTAGTAGTTCAGCGATCCAAAAACAACTAATCTTTTTAAACGCGTGGCCAAACTCAGAATCATTTACATGAGCCTAGAACAATAGAGCTGTGTATCCATGCAAAAGGGAGCTGTCCATCAACGACAGTACGCTTCAGTGTCCAACATGCACTACGAGATGACACAGGAGCCTCAGTTGGCTTAGCACACCAACCTAGCTTGAATGCTAACTTGACCTGCATTGAATTAATGTTAGTCTGTAAACTTTAAGCTAACCGTGTAAGAGGAGGGAGGGGAATGAAAAGGGATTCCTTTTTAGCATGTAAGAACTAAGTGATTAGTGTAGCATTCTTTGTTTAGCCTGCTGTAGCATTAGCAGGGATGGACAACATTCGAGTGCCGGTTTCCATCTGGTTTTAGATTAAAGTGAGTGATTAGCAACGACTGCAGAACGAGATGAAGGCTGAGGAGATACATCAGCAGTTAGAATCAGATGTCTTATTGCAGGTTTCACCGACAGCGTACTGTCTATATGACTTAAGCTGCATTATGGTCTTATTCTATTGTGTATGGGCTACCTTAACACATGAATTTCCCCACTGTAGGATTAATAAAGCTGACTCATGGATTCATTTATTCATTCAAACCCCACGGCCACAGTGTCCCTCCGTTTGCCTTTTCGGGGGGGGGGGGGGGGGGGGGGGGGGCTTGTCTCCAGTACGGCTTTAACAACAATGTCATCATTGTGTGAAAATCATACTCAAATTTCTGTTTAGCTTAATTACCCTGGACTATGTTGGTAGTATGTTCTGTATTGAAGCTAGAAACAGCTAACTGAGCTGTAAATAACTTAAACCACAATCCATCAGATTTGTTTAGTTTTTGGGCCAAACACAGCAGTTAGTACTTACATCAGTAAAATGAAAGCAAGTGTATAGATACCAAGCAATTACACTATACTACAATAAAAACATAGGTCTCAAGCTGCATCTCACGTTTAGTCTGTACTCTTGTTTGATTTAAACGAACCCCTTGTGTTTAAAACAGACACATAATACTCTGTTTTGAAGTAAGCAGAAAAGGCTAACTAACTTTAGCTAAAAACGTACTAAACAAACAAAAAAAACTTGATTTGTTCACACATTTTTATTCTAGCCATCAGTCTACCTAATTATCCTTCCCCAGTGGTGCCCTCTCCAGGACCCATCAAACCTACCAGAGGTGTTGTCACTTCAAGCCAGGCAATGACTCATATAAACCAGTGTAACCATTCTCAACCATCCCTGGTTGTGGAAAACAGGATATAAATAACAATGCATGTCTTTGAGTTTATGAGTAACCACAACTATTATAAATCCATATTTTGAAGAATCTTCTACTGAACCTTCGTCCAAAATGTTTACTCCTACAGTTGCTCCTGTTTATTAAAGGGAGATTCCACCCAAAATTGAATTTTTGTTTGTTGACATTTTTCCCAGAGTTAGATAAGTGGGGAAACTGTGTTTTATGCTAAGTTAAAGCTAAAGGAGTACAGTCAGGTCAGGAGAATGACTGGGCTGGTTAGAAATAATGTTTTCCCACTTATCTAACTCTGGGAAAAACGTCAACAGACAAAATGTCTATTTTGGGTGGAATATCCCTTTAAAGTGGCTCTTCCTTCCATTACACTAACATCCTGCATCTTTGCAGGTGTCACCTTGTCAATAAAGCAACCACATGATCAAAAATCCATCTATTAACTAAACCTTTTAAAAAACAGTAAAAAAAAAAACTATTAGGTTTAATATATATATATATATATATATATATATTCTGGATTTTTAAAATCCTTAAAAATACACATCTTTCAGCAACACAGGTGTTTGCCATGCACAGCAGCTACAATAAAAACATAAAACAGCCATCAAAATTCTAGTTGCAAATTCAACTGAAAGAAGAATCAAAAGAGTGCTATTGCATACCCTTATACTATACACACGCACTATAGACAAGCAAGAACAGTATCACACACAGACATTAAGAAGTGAAGGCAACAAAAGTGCAGTTCAGACGCTACAAAGCAGGAAGAGACATCATCCTGTTGCAGTGCAGGCCATCAAGAAGAAATAAGAGAAAGGGCCACTGTGGCTGCTCGACAACACAGAAGGTGTGCTGAAGGATGTTTTTCTGCTGTATTAACTTAAAAGATTTAACATTTAAGATTAGAGACTAAACTACATAATAGTTTACACACTTTCCATACAAAGGGGGCAACTACACAGATTTTAAATGATAAGATTTACATATAATCACTGTGCCGTTAAAACACTTGTATGTCTATTGTAGTCTTTCACCTTTTTTTCATGCTTATTGGAATGCGATAACCGCAAACCAAAAACACATTAGCTATAGTGATTCTAGAGAAACGGGGGAAATGCTGCCAGATTTAAGAAGTGGAAGTTGCAAAAACAGTCACGTGCTGCTTTTCTTTATTGTTTGACGGCGCTGACCTGAAATAAGAGCTTTTATCATTCATTTAAGTAGATGGTCAAAAGACTGTGTCCATGAAAAATGGTTTGAATGGATATATGTTTCAGTGTCAGCTCTCTCCAGGCTCCTTTATCAAAAAAGATCAATTTTTTTTATTATTATCTTTATTTCATTCAATAAAAAAATAACACAACAGATACTAAACAATATTCATGAAAACACAATATATATTTGAATGAAATTTAAAATATTTTAGGCTTGCTTAAATATATTCAACAGATCGTTGTATTTCAGCACAGCATTCAGTGTTGTCTCTGACCAGCTCAGTGTGGAAGTCGTGACAAGAAAGACGTGCGAATAATTAGCCAAGAGCAGTGCAGTGTGAACCAACATGGTGTTAGGTCTGGGTAAGAAAGGTAGTTACACACCTAGAGTTCTGTTACCATAGTTAGCACCCGGCCACCGAGAAACTGGACTTGAAGGGCTTTGATCACCTGTAACAATGTTGATGGTGGAAAAAAAAGAAAAAGGGACACACAATAAAGAAAGAAAAGTGGAAAAGGAAGAGAGAAAATGCATCAGAGTTGGCACATCTGAGATTTGGCAGAAATGCTCCCAGGAGACAAAAAGCATTAAAATAAACCCACCTGCACAAATGCGTATACCAGTGACAAAAGCTCATAATGAATGAAAACAATAAGGTACCGATGTTTGTAATGTTTGTTAAGGGGTGATGTTGTAGGTTTTGAAACAGTAAGGAAACGTGTTAATGTTAAGTTATTATGAGATGTTCTTCAGTTATATTTATAAAATGTTAATAACATATTAGAAAAGTCCCAATATAGTTTAAAATATCAGATCTGGTTCGTGATCAAAATGAAAGTTACTGATGACATCTAAACTCCTGATCTCGGCTGTTTTCTGTAAACTACAACAGCTGGTACTAAAGCAGTTAGCACATTCTTAAACAACACAACAATAGACATGTAATATGGGATGCTCTTTTTTTACACAAAGCCCAACATTAAATGCATAAACAAATTCTGTGTGAGACAACACAGTTACATAGCCTAATAATGGATGGCGTTGCACAAACTTAAAAAAGGCTATTGTAGTGTTGTGTTCAGAAAGATTTTAGATTTACCAACAGGTGCAGGTATAACAAAAATTGGATCTAAATAGAAACATACATATTTATATATGCATATTTTAACATTATGTCATTTTGAAAAAACAATAAATACTCTTTAAAGGTGTGATGTGGCAACTTCTTCTGAATAACTTCAACTATTCAGGTGATTTTTTTCACGTTAGGCTATAACAAGACATGATAAAAAAGACAATATTTTGTACCTTTTCAAAGTTATCACTGGAAATAAATTGGATATAGACCAAAAGCTTGAATGAAACATATGCAGTAAAGGGAAGCCTGCATATTTAGTCTCTTTTAAATCTGCAAACTCATTTAATAAATCCAAAAAGAAACATCAGTGGAGGTTCGAATAGCATATTATATCTTTCCATGTAAATGCAGCAAAGCTACCACTGAAATAAAAACCCTTCAAAGAGAATTCACTCATTTGTCTTTGAAATACCAAACACCCAGTTCAATTACCTTCTTCTAGGCTTTAGTAAAGGGAAGGTTTTTAGTTAAAGCAAACTTAGACTTCAAAACCTAATTTGGAACTCTTAATATCAATTCTCACTTCCTCATGTTCCAATATGTGTGTCAACCAAAAAAGTAGTTCTTACACAATTACTAAACTGGCTTTGAGTATATTAAAAGTTGCTAGCTGTCTAGAGAATGTTCGCTGTGCACCAGATTGTTGCATAAACCAGGCAGCAAAGGAGATAAAACACTAGAGGTTTGACATCACGGCCGTATGAAACGAGGCGTTAAATACCACATTAAGTTACATTCAAGACTTCCTGCACCGTTTCAAATCGGAACCCCTTCTGAAGTTAATTGGATAGAAACCCTCCCATTGTTAGCAGCACTTTTATTTATTCCATCCCCTAGTGTTTAGCATGTGTGTAGCATGTCTGAGTAAAATGAATCCACTGAAGACTCTGACGACCCCCCCCCCCCCCCCCTCGCCATTTTCTTTCATCGTGATTGCCAGTATGGAGATGGCAGCACCTGTGGCTCATCTGCAGAACTCTGACTTGCATATCATTGACCCTTACTTTTCTGCAAGGTACTACTCCCCAGGGCATGGCCTATTCATCACGGCAGAATGGAATACATTAACACCAGGATTACACTAAATCAGCCGAGGTCCTATTGCTGGGCGCTTTATAAATGGGAAAGGGATCAAATATTTCATTTGCCCTTCACCAGGATACTCGTGATCGTTTCTGTGCAGCTTGTTCCTACACTGAAGCTGTGCTTGTTTATACATCCTTGAAAGAAGTTCAAGTGGAGCAAGATGCAACAATTTTTGCAAGAACACACAAGGGTGAAATTACTTTTTCATGTTAGTAGGAAGCAAACTGTTGTACATAAAGCATTTCCTTTGAAAATAAACTTGGTTAACAGAAAGAGGAGAATAACATTTCTGCACGGACACATTAGGAGACGGTTTTCTTGGCCTACCATTGCGCGGTGTCCGTTTTCGGCGATCCCGGAAAGCTGCTCCAGACTGTAGGGCCTCCATTAGGCTATCCATCACACCAGTTTCATCTCCCTCTGCAAGAGAACAGAAACAAGAAATAAATGCGTTTGTAGGACAAAACGTACAATAACAACATAAAGTATATGACGACAGGATTTTTACAATTATAAATAAAGACACTTTAGTGAATTATTAAAGGTTTGGTCTTTGGTGATGAAGGAAGTGTTTAGACTTTGTGTAAGCTTTAACCAGTTCTTGCAGCTGCGTGAGAGTCGACGGAGAGGCCTGTCACTCATGTCAGTCATTTTTCTTTTGGTAAAAAGCTGGAGCAGGGTAAAACACACTTAGCTTCGGTTAGAGTTTAGCTGAGAGGAGCCTCAGGATAAAAGCATCCAGTGATGGTCATTGACAGATATTCTTTCTGTGGCTAACACAGGGGGAGCTAAGTGCTCTTTACAAAGATTTAGTGTGGAGCCGTTCAATACTCGGGTGCTCTATCATTGTTCAGTCAATGACACTGGGACCAGCCTCCGAAAAAACACTCCCCTCGTCTACCATTCCATCTGTCCTGTGGATCCATGAAACCAGAGAAATGAAGGCAGTCAGTGCAAGACGATTAAAGTGCTGTAAGGCCAACAGCATGACTAGCTGTGTGCGTGTAGCGCAGTTCAGAAATAAGCATAGCGCTCATATCTGGGTCATCTGTCTTTACGACCTAATACTAATGAGCTAGAGGGCCAACCTTTTCATCATTTTGGTCTAGAACAGACATTATTTCAAACCAGGATCATTAGAATGAGTTATTGTGAAACCGGAGACTTGGCAATCAATTCATATATATGTGTGTAAACTAACTCTTCTCCATTGTTTACCGTCTTGTTTCTGCAACGTGTTTACAGCTGAAGGGAAACTGTCAGAAATAAGCGGTTGACTGTCCCCAGCACTGGGGTGATCCATCCTGGTTTACCTGTGTGTGTGCTCAACATGAAATCAGTCAGGCAAATTGATTCTCTAAATCAAACACCTTGAGAAGGAACAGCACTTGATTGTTTAAATGAAATGGCACATATTTTGCCTTTACCACAGGAAGTCATCACTACATGTTGTTCCTTTCTCCTCCCGCAACTCACTCACACGTGTAAAAAGAAACAGTACCACCAAGAATAGAAACATGTCTTATGCAAATTTTTAAAAAGCAACTCTTAAAACACACTCACTAAATTTACTCTCTATCTCATTCTTTCTTACTCAAGTCCTTCCCAAGGGCTACTTTGAAATCAAAGAAGCTGTGTGCTGTGCTTAAAAGCAATTCCGATTAAATCACGCTTAATTAGACCAGCTTTATCTGAACAAAACCAAAGCCGAGCAAAGTAGTGCTTATCTTAAATTGCACTACACCTCAGATAGATGGCTTGTTGGTTCCAAAACAAGAGCATGGGTTTCGTCTCCTGTGAACTTGAAGAACAATTTGGTGAACAACTTGCTCTACTACAACTGTATCAACTCCCAGGATCTTTAGCCACTCCTGGCTGTATGTAGGCTAGCAGCGGCAGAGTAGGAGTCGGATGGAAGGCAGAACATGTTAGTGAAAGATCAACATTTGTCAGCAACAACTATGCTACAGGAAACTTTCTGACAGCTCTTTCTTCACCCCCTTCTTCATGTAGACTAGAACATCACAGGGGGCACCTGACACTTTGATCACTTTGTCCTAGTTCCAGCTTAACTCTAGCACAATTCATCATTTGTAATGGCCAGGACTTGGGAGCCCTGGCAGGCTGGGGTTCAGGGGGAGGCCTGCCGACAAAAAGATCCAAAATGGCTAAAATTGGAAGCAAACTCCCCAGGTTCGTCAAAGACCTCAATTAGTGTCCCAAGATGTCCAAAGCTTAAACCAAAGCCAGAAACGTGCATAAATGAGTCTTCAGATGGAACGTATTCACAAAACAGATGTTTTGAAACTAATCTAAATGGGCATGGTAAACATTTATTTAAAAAAAAGGCCATTATTTGACTGCACTTTATCTAGTAATCCACAAAGCAAACTTTTGTAATTATTCTAACATCGCTCTCTTTAGAAGACATGTCTTTTCTGTTCTTGTGATTCTCTTGTCTTTTGTTTTAGCTGGTAAACCTAAGCCAAATATTCCTCTGCTTCTCATTAGCAGACGTGGTACACAGCATGATGGGGAATTACAGAAAAAGCTAACCTTTTATTCTCAGAGATCTTTCTCAAGAGGGAAGATCCCCTCAGCTCACAGGAAATTGCTTTTTAAATGGGTTAAGATGTGCTAAGACCCAAGACATTGACAAAGCCTTCCAGTGATGAAACACCTTGGTGGACACCCTCAACCAGCAGCCTCAGGGTGCTTTAATGATCTTTTTAAAGCTTGTGGAAGTGTGCAACATGGTTGCGGCTTTTGCACAGTTAGGTGGAATCTTAAACTATTAAAATCTTTAAGGGAAGAATTAAAGTCTTTAAAGAAAGTTCCATCCTAGACAGACTGTGCGTACACCATTAACCTTCTTAAAGTGACAATGTGTTGTTTTTACCACTAAAAGAGGCAAATAATCTAAACCAACATTTTCTTGTTGTTTGTGAATAAAGACAGCAATGAGTGGTCAAAAGTAGCATGCCAAAAAGTCTAAGCCATGTGTGACCTACTTTTGATGTAAATTAGAAAGTTTAAAAATGCCAGAGAAAAACTTCTTTTCTGAGAAACCTCTTAAGCCGGGCGTACACTGTGCGACTTTTTCACTTTTTTGAGCCGATTTTCCAGTCGTGCGAGAATCCACGAGATCGGGGCGAGTTTTGCGCCGAGCAGTCGTGTAGTGTACAGGGGGTTACGAGAGGCGATTAACACCACGTGACCAGCTGCCGATCAGCAGTCGTGAGGTCGCACGGACTTCTGGCGTGTTTAATATTTCGCTCGTCCCTCGTGAGGGTATCGCACTGTTGAAGCGGCGCTGCGAGCAGCTGCGACCCAAAATGTATCAGAACCGCTCACGGCGCATGCACAATCCTGCATCAACGCCGCTCGCTCGCTATTTCCCTAATAACACACGTTGTTCGTTTTTGTTTCTACACGTTTTTTTTACTCACAAAGATTGTCAAGAAAGCGTGTTTGTCGTGTTCATGTCAAATTAAACTGATCACAAAACACAGATTTACTTTTTTTATTTTGTTTTCCTAATCCAACCCCCATAAATCACTGTGTGTCCTCCTGCAGCACTCCCGAAGGACAACAGGCAAAACAAGACAAAAAGTCTGACGTGTTGAGTAAAAACTGCTATTTTTAGCATATTTTTAGGGCCGACGTGTTGCTACCAGACATACAGTGTGAGCAGTCAGGTCGCATCCGAGATCTGGGTCATGCAGTGTGAGCACACGACTCGTGAGATCTGCCCTGCGAGGAAGTTGTACAGTTTGAGTTGAAGCTGAGTGCTACGAGTGAAAAAGTCGCACAGTGTACGCCCGGCTTTATCAAAACGTCACAATGTGGAGCCCTTCCTCCTCCAGTCTGCAGTGTCCAGTGTCTGAGGCCTTCTGGTTTAAACCAGCCAATCAGCAAGCAGCTCATTAGCATATTCAAGTCCTGGCCAATTGGGAGGGGCAAACAGCTCTTTTCACAGCAAGGCTGATTTAGGGGGGTTTGGAATAGCCTGAATCAGGGCTCCTGGGACAGATGAAAGCCAAAAGTACATTTCTTATGCTTCTTAGAGATTCAACGCAGAGTTTTAGATTGCTCATAAACTGCATTCTTTGTCCCCTTTAATCTCTATAAAAAATCTATCGAAATGTTGAAAATGAATGAAATGATGCCCGGTTGTAGAAAAATATTGGTGGCTTTGTAACAAATAACCATAAAAATTGAGTCTAAAATACACGAGAGCAGGTCTAATTCTTTGGGTGATGCCATGTAGGAGCCCGTGTGAGCAAAACGCATTTACTGATTTGTGACAAACATTTGCAAAACTTTCGCCATTCATAAACGTTGTTTTACAAACCTCTTCCCTCATTGTCAGTGAAGAAAGGGAGTCTGATGTGCTTGTCATTTTGCTGGAGGTTTTGCTCCTAGGGAATTTCGACCCTAATGGCCACCTGTTGGTAAGGTCTGAAGCCTAGTTTATGCTTCTGTGTGGAGACATGCAACACTCATATCCGTCCTTGCAAGGGCTCTCCAGTAGGCTTGCAAGGACGGGCAAAGTCCAGCTCATTTTTCTAAACATCCGTCGAACGAGACGGAGAATGTAAGCTTGTGATTATTCAGGATGCTGCTTTCGTAAACAGCGCTGCTATTGCGCCCTCAAACACATAAAGAGAGCTGAAGATATCTAATGACAGACACTGAGCAGATTGAAAAAAGCGGCTTTTTTTCATGGAAGGAAATGACGGGAAACGTGAGTTTAGAGGTGGTGAGCATGTGAAGAGGTGGAGGAGAATGAGGGACAAATTCATCCCTGTTGAAAAGTCTCTGAAATATAAAAAACACAATAACAAATGCACTATCTTGGACCAGACACTTGACAGGATACCCCAGAACAGCACCCTCTGTTGTCCTGGCAGGGAATTACTTTGCAACACTCCCCAGGAGACGGAGAAGCCAGAGAGAAAGACAGCTCTGTCAGTATGTGTGCGTCTCTCCCTCGTGGAGCTGGCGCAGGAGCATAAACTAGGCTTTACTCGAACACAAACATACTGCTTGCTTGCAATGATTTAGGCATGTACTGCCCCTTACCGCCAGGGAAAATTCACAACATCACTTTAAACCTCTAAGCCACCTACTTTTGGGTTTTCTGGTTGTACCTTGACCTAGGAGCCACCCCTTGAGGATTTGCTGATTTTACAAACATATTTACAAGCAGTACTATCACATTTTCTAATTAGGAACTATAACAAGAGCAGTGTACCCCCAACTGGACTGCCATTAAAACTTCACACATCAGATTAGTTTTTCGTTTAGATGAAGAAAAAAAATCCAGACAGTAAAAAAAGCAGCTATGATGTACCATTCACCAATCCCAGGAGCTGAGCACTAGGTCAAATGTTGACATAAGCAAAGGGAGAGGAGGGAGGGATATGAAAAGAATAAGCACAGCCACTTTAAGTGTCACCATCAGGGAGGAAAACTGTAAAGGAAAAATGAGGCAAGAGGAGAAGGAATGCGGGGAGGGGGGCAGACACCACAGATAGGGCAGCGGGGGAGTAAAGTGAAGAGTTTCTGCAGGTGGAGTGGGTCGTAAACTATCTTCCTGCATCCCTGCAGCCCGAGTTCTGCAACCTTTAATTATTTATAAACGTGTCTTTAGTTAGGGAAAGACATTTTAAAGCAATAATGGCCCTTGTGTTGAAAAGAATACTACATCTAAATGTTTGGTGCAGATTTTGGGCTGATATTTAGTTATTTTTGACAAACAGAAGAGATGAGAGGACTGGATTGACAGCTGGTGGAATTGAGTGAGAGCAAACTTCAGTTAATGCCAATGGTCTGACCTATGCTTGTGGCAGCCCCCCCCCCCCCCCCCCCACACACACACACACACACTCCACCCCCGAAAAAACACAAAGATTTACAGCCATGTTGTTCATAGAAACAATGTGTCACTAAAACCTCCATATTAAGGCCTAGTCCACACGTAGCTGGTTTTTTTTAAACGAATATCCGCCCCTCCAAAAACTTGCATCAACACCACCTCGTTTAAAAAAAAAACTGTCCACACGTACCCGGATACATACGTTGTTAAGGACATGCCAGACCTGTAGGCGGCAGTACTTCCCCCGTTCTTAACCTCGTCCTTCGTCTGTGGTCTTCCGCAAGGAGCAGTAATTCCTCTTGCAAAAACAAACAAGCAAAAAGCGCTTGGACAATTGATAAAGCGAGCGCAGCTCTGAGGGCATCCATGCTGCCGGCTAGTGTAAACACAGGTCGCACACGTGATGTCAGCATTTTTTTGTCGCGGAAAGTGACGTTGCGGACCTTAAAACTCCGGTTTTGTCTGTCCACACGCAGACACCCAAAACGGAGAAAACGCAGATCTTCACTTTGGCCGGAGTTTTTAAAAAGATCCGTTTTCGTGTGAAAAAACTCTGTTTTCGTGTGGATGGCAGGCCAAAACGTAGAAAAATATCTACGTTTTAGCAGATCCCCGGCTACGTGTGGACAGGACCTAAGTCTTCAAAAAAGCAAGACAGGAAAAAGGTTGTGAAATACTTTTTAAAAATTTCTTTTAAAGGTCTGGAACACTGAAAAGAAAAAAAATCAATCATTATTTCTGATTATAATAAGTTACTCAGAGTTTTTGATGCAGGCTGAATATAAAAATAGTCACCTACACCTATCTGCTGCATTAACTTCTGATAGAAAATAGACGGTGAAACTCTAGGATTAGAAAAGCCTGACAGATCTACGTCACACTCTCACTGCAACCACCCATCTTGACTCGTGACGGGGAGGCTGTTGTTGGTTTAATGTCCAGAAAACAGCAGAGATCGGCTCAGCTCGTAGAAGCTAACCATTAGCATTAGCAACTCCACAACACGGCAGCACTCCTTCAGGCTTGTGTTATTTGTGGAGATAAAACATCCACGTTGCACATCAGTGGTAGAGTTGTGTTGTTGTTATCCAATCCGAGGCGAGATGTCTCAATACCAGGAAACAAGACTCCAAAACCTGCTGTCTGAATCTCAGATGTCATGTTCTTCTAGTTCCTACAAATGGTGCACAAGTGCTCTTTTACACCTCGAGTATGACTTACAAGGCATTCGTTTCTACTAGAGACCACTGCATTAATCAAATGAGTGCTCCACACCTTTAAATTAGAGGTACTAAATGCAAACAGAGGAGCAACTCTGAAAAACAGGAAGAAGCTCTTCACTCGATCTTCCAAGTGCAAGAAAATGTTGGGTCCTCTTTTCAAACACCAAAGACGTGGCATTCCTATAATTACACACCAGTGTCAACAAAACCTCTTCATGAATTCAATTTGCTATCTGTCATCTCCTGCTTGTTGTTCTGGGGAGAAAAAACACAGTTCATCGATTGAGAACTCAATTTCTGATGGCTCACATGCAGCCTCCGTGACTCACGAGGGAGGACAACAAATAATTGTTAGAATTCTAAAAAGCTCCTGTCAACCACATATGGGTTTCTAATCTTAACAGACATCTGTGACATCCTATGTGATTTGAGTAAAACTAGCATTATCATGGCTAGTTTCAAAGATGTAGTGCATTAACATGCTGTTTTTCATGTTTGAACAATCACAGCTGTACACAATTTTCTCTATGTAATCACAAAATTGGCCCTCCAGATCCAAATCAAGAGCAGGCATAGGAGAGATTACCCCCTACTATCCACAAGCAAATTCTAGAGTCTAATTTGCTCTGTAATGAGAGCTAATGAAAGCTTACAGGCCTCGTGCTTGATAAATTAAAGCCACTGTGAGTGAGTAACACAGTGGGAGCATAACCTCACCCTCAGTCACCCTCCATGACTCCAGTAGAGAAGATGAGAAGGAAAACAGGGGTTGCAGAGGAGAAGAATACCTCTCTGCTAGCTGCAGATTGTGTTTGAACACATTTGAGCCCATCTGTTCCCCCGCAGACAGTCACCTGTGCAATTAACCTGGACCATTAGCCGTGAAACCAAGGCGTCAGTGGAAGGAAGGCTTGTTGCTTTATGGCCAGGTGGAGAGGCAGTGACTTCACTTTCTTTTAATCTCAGTGCCTAGCTCTGCTCCCACTTGCACGCACCTGGTCCTGCGTTATTGTCACACCTGAATTCAGCCTCAGCCACCTAGATATACACAACCAGCTGCATTACTCAACACCCCTGCTCTGTCTTCTGCTCACTACCCGTCTGGCTTTGAGCAGAGGCATCCTCCACTCACCCTCATTCCCTGCTGTCCCAGCAGCTCGTAGGACCTGGGCAGACGGACACCATTACCGCCACAGAGAGCACACAAGAACACGAGTTCCCAAACAACAGCAGTCGTGCACCTGTTAGAAATATCTTTCTCTTGTTTTTCCACTCTTTTCTTTTTTACCATCTCCCTGCTGTCCAACCTCCAGATCCTGGCAAAAGCTTTGACACGATGACCTGAGAAACTTTTCAGTGAGGCTCCAGTCTGTAATTTGTAGGAGGACGCGCGAGTGTGAGTGCACCGATACTGGTTCGCTTCAGATAAAGGATGACGGGTGGAGATGGAAGGGTAAGGAGGCAAATAAAAATGGCAAACCTGATGAGAAAACCCACTCATGTCTTTCCTAACTCAATTACAGATGCTCCCACAGCACTCAATTCGAGGATGAATGGCAGTGTGGGTACTACTTTATTCCTTGTTTGGCGCCAGGGTCAGTGGGAAAAAAAAGAGGAAAAAAGTAAGGAAGATGTGGAGAGTCACGAACTTGGCAAGGGTCAGTGGAAGGTGAAAGGTGTGTCCCGTTTTGCATGCTTGAAGTAGAGAGATGCGCCCGGGCTTGGTTGGTCACTGCGGACCTGATCCCACATACAAAAACAGTGACATGGCCCGACTGGGGCAGAACTGGAAGAATCGTGCAGCCAAGTTGGATGCCGACGAGGGAGAGATGAAAGTGGATTAGCCGCGGCGGCGATTTGCATTCTGTGGTGGAGCAAAAGCCCCAGTGATGCCCCGAATAGCTGGATGCATGAATAAATAAACAAACAAAAACAAAAATAAACCTCCATCTGGATGGATGCTGCCAGGCCCCTAGTGAGAAACAGTAGGGAGGGAAGGAAGATGCAAAGAGGCGGGGGGTAAGAGAGACACTTGCAACATAGCCGTCACTACATCCCTTTTCTCCGCTGTCATTTATTTCTACCGCCTTTGGGTCTCTGCAGTTAACGTGCTGCTATCACCATCTATCCGCTGCTCTTGGCTCGTTTGCCCAGTACCAGCACCGACACACCAGGGAGAGCTCCAACCTCACACTGACAGATGTTAAGTTGACACACTTTTCTCAAGCCACATGGGGTCAACCATGTCAGGGTGCCAGGAGGGTCGCAGGGCGCTGTCCTCACAGCCAAGGGGACCACTATTATACCCCACCCCCTTCACACAAACAAGGTATGGCTAAAATTAGCAGCAGGTAGACCCTGACCTATATTCATTTTCACTGACCAAGCACGGCCTACACTTCCATGGTGGTCACTTTTATCCAAACACTCTGCAAAATGATCTAGCTCTATCTTCTTGCCAAGGACAAGATAGAAAGCATCATTAAAAAGAAACAGAAGTGGCATGTTCAGCTTCTAGCAGGACTGTGTGGAGTTCATCCAATAGTTTTACAGTCGCTGCTCGCTGACAGTGTCGAAGTCTACGCCCTTAAGTCAAGTATTGAGCTACTGTAAGATGTTTTCTAATCATTTATGTACCTTTTTCCCCTCACTGGCATCTGTTGCAGTGTGTGTGTGTGTGTGTTAAATTGTGACTGACATTGTAATGACTTAAGGTTGGATCCATGAGAGAGATTGATGTTTTCCTGTGCCCTGCTATCCGCTGCTGCGTTTTTCCTAATGCTACCACAGGGAGTTGCATAATCCTACACCTTTAATTGCTTTAATGTAATCCGCATCCTTCCTGCTGCTGCTTTGCATTAAAATGCTTTCACATGCAAACCACTAAATGGCTTTTATTACAAGGGAGAAACAGGGCACACAGCCTTAATCATTAACTACAACAGTGTCAAATGCTATTTCGGTGATTCGTGTTCGGCATCACGCTAATATGTTAAGGATGTAGCCACAGAAGGAAAGATGGGGCTCTGTTGACCCACAACTGTCTGAAAAGTTAGAAAAACTTTCTCTAGAATAGATTTAGCTCATGTGGCTGTTTACATCAGGCTTCCTCGTATAAATTAGAGTTTTAAAAAAGCTAAACAGATCTCAGGGATGCCACATGCTGAGCTGATTAAAGGAAAAAGAAACATCCTAGGCTCCATCCATCCTGCTCCACACAGATTCTCTGTTTAAAAAAGTGGAATGCTTGGATAGCAGATACACCGTTTGGAATACAGATCATGATAACATCTGAACTAAACCCCACATGGGCTGTTTGCATCAGTGTAAGGCGGCGCTGTCTGGGGAAGCTAAATGGGTTTGACAATGGGATTTGATGGTCTTTGTAGTGAGGCTAATTAGGTTTGATTGACTGTAAAGTGACTGGTGAGGTCCAGATCTGGGAGGGGATATAATCAGACACTTGAACCACCCAGAAATTAATGAGATTCAAACTGTGTCTGTGCTGATTTCACCAAGGCAGAAAATAATACCCAAGAAAGTGATGAGAGAGGGAGAAAGGAACAAGGAACCATGAATATATTGTGTGAAACCGAAGAACTATGGAAAAGGATGACAAGAGCAGGCTTCTGAAACCTGTCTCACTTCCTAGAGTTAAGCAGAAACCTTTGCTAACTAATATGTTTTTTTACGAAAGTGTCTTTAAATTATGTTGACAATTATTTGCTGGGAATAGATACGTTGTGTTGTGAAGAAGGATTGAATTTAGCCATTTTTATGCTTTTTGCAAAAAATATTTTTCAGAAAACCTAAAAGCAGGCAGTTATTTACGAATAAGTCTCATTTTCAACATGTCTCAGTTGCTGCTGCCTACTCTTATGGGACTAAGCTGAGATGCAGTTGTCTAGGAGCTCTGAGCCGTCAGAACCTTGGGGCAGAGACTGATTCTGTCTTGAGATACAGCGAAACCTAATATGCTGTAATTTATTAGATTGGGTGTATGACAGCAGATAATCCTGGCTCCCTTGTTCTCGTCTTTTAGGGTAATTATGAAGTTCGCCGATCTATAGGAAGCAATTGCCAAGCCTGTCGTGTGCTATTTGGAATAAAGACTAGGGCAGCTCAGCAGCAAGGGCAAAGAAAAAGCAATTGGCTCAAACGTGTGCGTTCTGCTGCAGAGACATCCTTATGCAGATGTGGTGAGTATATTTTAGTTTCTTTGTAACTCATCAAATGAGGTACACACACAGGCGTGGACCACATCAACGCCAGGAAACAGAAATTACACCTGAGACAATAAACAGGCAACAATTTGAGAAGCATTGTACCATATATCATAGCTACGTTGTTGAAAGGTCTGTCCTTGTTTGTTATGTTCCACATCAAACATGAAGGTCAGCTTCAGCTCTAATATCCGCTTCATTTTCCAAGCTAAGCTGCAGCAAGAATCTCTCTGAGAAACATTTCTTTTATCTGCTTGTGTCTCTGACCTTCCTGTCGCTAAAGCTATCTTCCACCGCTTCTATTATTTCCCACGTCTGCTGTGCTCTGGAGACACTATGCAAACCTGGAGAGCCGACCTGTGCGCCCCACCGCAGCATGTCAGCGCTTGTCTGTGATCACCTAGCTGGCATGGCCGCGACGCAGGTATGCGCCGGCCTACTGGCAGCTGTCAGTGTCACACGCAGCCATCAATCTGCCGCTCCACTCCTGTCGGTCCTGACAGCGCTCTGCATTCCACACACAGTCAACCGGCTGCGCAGAAATATGTCAACTTAGATTAGCTTCGCTCACTAATAGAAACATAAATTTAGAAAATCCTCCCTCCAAAATAAAAGTTGCAGACATCGTTGGCAGAAAACACGAGTAAAATGATAACCGTTCATTTTAAAATGTACATATTTGACATCCTTATTGATATCTATCATTAACACTAATTAAAAACACCGTGTCTGCAGAACTGGGGCATGCGGACCTTACCGACTTGCACAAAAAACATAAGCAATGCAAACCTTGCAGTCTGCTATCAAGGCCTAACCTAACTAACCTCGCTGACTTATTTTTCTCATATTTAGAAAATATGTGCTTCTCCAAGAGGAGCCCACTTCTATTTATGTAAACATACATCATTTGATCCTCAACGAGTGAAAGGTTGACAAGAAGGATGCATAAATAGAAGCTGCAGGCCCATCATTGTCAACATGCCAACTGCTCTCAGAGCAGAGAATCGTAGAGACACCGAGACCTTATTTTAACGGGACTCGCTGAAACGTTTTAAGAAGGATTACTAGGAGAAGCACCAACATGATTTATGTTAAAATAATATATTTGATTACATTTGAGATGACAAACAAATAGCAATCCTTGTGTTCTACGTTTGAGTTTTTAGAAAAAGTTGCAAACAGTTGTGGCTGCAAACGCTTCAGATTCATTCATCTCATGGCTTAGTGGTTTTTAAACATAAGGTATATTCTGCGGTGTAAATACAGTCACCAGATGTTGTGTGAACAAAGATAACTACATAAAAGATGATTGTAATGCGTGTTCAATAGCTACATTGCAACACACTTGCCATGCCGAAACCCATTTAACACAAAGCGTGCTATGAAAGTAACTCGATGTATGGATATGCATTCTGCTTGTGTCTGCAAGCTGTTGCAGTGGATTAAAGCAGCAGGGTGGGCTCCAATTCACTTGGTGAAAAATTATGCCATCAACATTTGAGTTAAAAATAAAATTATTAATATGAAGCAGTGCTTTTTTTTTTTAGTAAAACTCTTAAAGATAACAACAGAAGGGCTGGCATCTTATCACATGATTTCTTTTTTTTAAAGGAAAAACTCATAAAACAAGTCTACAATGAATCTAGCTTTACTGGTAAAACACAGCTAACAAATAAAATACTTGGTGTTCTAACTGTGAATTTTTATACGAGCTTTAGTTTTTCTGTCTAACCTGGGTGAGATAAAACTCGCTGTTATTTTCTGGACGTGTTCTTCTCTTATGTATCTTTCTACGTGCCAGGCTAGATTGGTTTTAAAAGAAGCATATGTGCTTTCCGGCTCAGTTCAAAGCTTAGTGAATTTGACTCGGCTACACTGTTGACATGTAGGTTCAGACACGTGCCCCAGACGGGGGCACTGACCCCGGTGATTTCAGCCACGCAGGCGACCCGAGGGGTCTGCTACTCTTCCCAAATGCCTTGGAGACAAAAAAAAAAAGTTCAAACATTCCACCACGCTCCAGCTTTTTACACACTCTCCACTCTGCTTCTGACATCCTTTCGTTTCCTGCAGTAAAAATACCCTCTGCTGTGTTGAAACATCTTACCGTGTGCCAGACAAAAGAGTTTGCTTGGCTTTATTTTACAATGTTCAACAGTTAATTCCAGCGATATAAAGTGGTTTTGTGAATGCGGAACATCTGGTCAGTTCAAGAGAATATGCATAATCCACTTAGAGCAAATGAAAACAAATGGAGTGGCTGGGTAATGATTTCAAATAAAATTTACCATATTGAGATTTCCAGCACTTCATTAAGAAAAGAATGCAGTTTATTGGTTTCCTCTATTAGACAAGAGCAGTGAAAAAGTGTGCACACCGTACATCAAATTTCATAAAGTGAAGAATTGCATTCCTTTATTCTCCACCTCTGTAATTCTTTTCCTGAAAGCATTTGTCTGCCTCCCACCCCCCATCCTGGTGCCACCCTGGCAAAAACTAAATGAATTAAACTCTCATTAAATATGCATTTCATTGTTAATCATTCACAAGTGAAGAGGATTAGGTTGCAATTTGTGAAATGACATCAAATCTATCTCTTCTCAAAAATAGACTCGCGAAATTGCATTAAACAAAATACTGTGATCCATCCAGCCGTCTTTTAGGCAATAAAATTAGTAAATCCCTAAAATAGATAAGACGGTGACCTGTAAATAATTCTCATAATGCAATAGACATATGTTTACTCCATCTGCTCAACAAATGCATCTGCAATCAAAACAAATACCGATATGCTCTAAAAAATATATTTTTATCCGTCTGATAAGAGCAGGTGTATCAAACTATCTGTTTAAATGTTTTATTTAGCCTTTCAACCTTTGAAATTCAAAATTAATGCAGAAAATGTTTGGGCATGATTAATTAATGTTGAGAGGAATTAAACGAGCCTTTTTGTGTTGCACACTACTGTATTTTACCTCAACCTTTGCAGAAAACAAGACCGATGCTCTGCATGAAATATTGATACGAAAAATCACCTCAAATAAGCAACTCTTCAAATATGTGAAGCACATGTAGAATTTTATAGCAGGCTGGGAGACAAGAGCCAAGACTCTCAAGCCAAGGCTGTCAAATAGAGAGGAGTGGAGGCGCAGAGAAGAAAGAAGCACAACAAGAAAACACTGAATTTTCTACTATATGTTTTCCAACCAGACGGCTTAAAAAGAAACCGAGAGAAAACACGAGCACAACCCACCAGGCTGCTTTAACCTCCAATCTGCTTCTGGCTCAGGTTCAGGTTCCCTTTCACAACACCCATTAACAGAGCTCTGCATTTGTTTGTCCTTCATCTGATTACCTTACAAGTTTGAAAACAAACACAAACTATTCAAGGTTTAATAATAAAAAAAAAAGAACCACAGGTAAGAACATTAACCGGGGGTAAAGCTGCATGGGCTTTCTACAGCTTGGATTAGAAAAACACTTCCAAGGTCACTGTCATTTTGACAGTCCAGGTGTTGGTGCGGAGGACAATCCCCACTATCTGCAAGGCTGCAGGCAACGCTGCCCATGTCATCCTAATGTTTTATTCATGTCCAATGTCATATTATGGCATTCGGAAACCAAGATCAGAATCTGCTCTGGCAGAAATATTTAATATCATACTACTTTTCCATCTGGTTAGGCTGAATGAGAGAACGGGGTAAGCAGCCTCCTTCAGCTCAGCCATGTTGGATCATTAAAAGAAGAGCTTTTAGAGAGGACTCTGCATAGGCATCAAAAACGAAGAGAAACTGCAGCATGCATCAATTATCTTGGAGAGGTTGTGGTGCACTGAAGACTGTCTTGTCACATTTCCCAATGTGGCTGAGCTATGGAGAGGTCCTTGGCTGACACTGACATTTAGAAGCTGGTGTGGAAATCCCAGTGTGTTTGTCAGAAAATATGAATAGATAATGGACAAAAGACCCAAGCTGACTGCTCGCAAAGCCCTTCCAGGCTTGAAATTCCTTCTCAATGTCACTGGCGTAACCAGACACAGGCATCGGGCTCTGTCACACTAATTTTTCCATGTGTGAACAACTGCAACTTACACTGATCAATACCTGACTTACTGGCTTTGCTGCAGGGCATTGGAGTCATTCTGGCGGTTCACAACAATAAATTTAACACGCTGCCAGCAAACACTGTGGGACCGTTGGTTTTCTCATGTTGCATCCACGTAACTAATGAAAAACTAATAGAAACACTTGGATCGGGGTGAAACTGCCATCTACAGCGTGGTCTTCACTTGTCAATAAGATCTTAGTTTCCTAGCTTTAAGTGTAACCCATATTTTCAGTTTCTGTACCTGTAAACAAACTGTTTATTTGTTTTTTGTCTATTTTACAGTTTACAACAGTAAATATGATGTGTTGAATTTAGAGATCTCCGGATGCAGCAAGGGGAGAAGATGTTTCTGTCAACAGAGTTCGGTAAATAAAAAAATACCATTTCCAGCATAACCCCTCTTGTGTTTGAAAGCACCGAATCATAGATGGAAGCACTTTAAATATAAGATTCCCTCACATTTAAAAAAAATATGACTTCCTCCGTTCCTCTACATTAAGATCTGCCTTGGAGTTCAAATGTGCGTGAAGCACAATTCCATGAAAGCGTCTTTTTCCACCCTCTTGCGCTCTTGTCCCCTGAACGCCCCATCTGCCTCCCCATCTCTGTCTCTGTGGCAGAATAGAGTGGCGTACCTTTGTTCATGTCAATCAGCTGCTTCTTCTTCTGCTGGCGCTCCTGCTTCTCGCGCTCTGCTTTCTCCTTCGCCAACTTGGCTCTCTTGATCTTCTCCTCCATCTCCCTCTTCTTGTGGTTCTCCTTCACCGCTTCCTGATGAGGCACACGAACATAAACAGATAAAATCAGAATGCGCCTCCTGCCACCTCCAGTCTTTTATTGACTCCACTACTGTACAGTGTACAGAGGAAGCAGGATGCCATCAGCAAATTCCTATTCAGTGGCGGGGTTGATAGCTGGAGATAAGTGTGGGGAACAAACAATGTATCAGGTCTTGTGTGTGCGCGCTTTTTTAAATATAAGCCTATTTGTTTGCCTTTACACATTTTCAGTAACACATTTCTTGTCAGTAATAAATCAATAAGCACAGTTATGCATAAAGACATGTGTAGCTACCGTGCTGGTGTGTTTCCTTTGACAACATGGGAGGCCATTACACAAGAAAAGCAATGTGGAAGTCTCAAGAGGAGAGAGGAAACATCCTTTTCCTCCTTGGTCACCCATTGAAATGTCAGCAAGGAGTCAGAGAAAGAGAGATAATCCACAGTTTGTATGCAGCCTTTTACAAATGTGACAGTTTGTTCTTCTGCCAGCAATAGCCAGCAAAAGATGCATCTGTGTGACCTTTGGAGACGACAAAATGCTTTCTTAAACCAGTCCTGTGGTGCAACCAAGAAAAGGTTCCACTGTAGTTAAGCGCACGTGTGGGAGGTGATGTAAATGATTGTGTGTGGCCATGTTGAGGTCCATTCACATTTTGATGGTCTGCAGCGTGTTCCCTTACGTATGCATTTATGTGTGCATCAGTAAGCGGAGGCAAAGCCCTCTCTGTGCGCTGACATAATAAGTGGAGACAGCAGGCCCCCATCTACTGCCCCTGTGGTCTCGTTGAGTGTGTCGTGTTGGCAGCTAAGACAGAGGAATTATGGGGATTGTGGGAAAGGAACAAGGAAAGAGCAGCTCATCATGCCAGTCAATAGCAGAGCTTTTCTACATGTCTAAGGACACAGGCCCTCGTTGTCACTGTCTCCTTGTTAGATGACAAGGGTAATGAGGGTGGTGAAGATAGAAGGGAGAGGTGGAGTACAAAGGAAGAAATAGTGTGAATGGTATCAAAGATCGATGTTTTCTTAATAAAAATGTAAAATGAGAGACCTTATCTGGAAGCCAGTAACTACTCGTGCACTTAATCGCCACATCATGTAAGACAAAACTGCTGCTCCCTTGCATGCACATTATTGCTGTTTTCAATTACATAATATCTGATTTTTATTTAGTGAATAAACGTTTGAATTCTAATTTATTTGAGTGAACGTGACTTTCCCTGTTATTCAGAAAGAGGACCAGAGGATGTTTTTCAGCTATAGAGGGACCACTATACTCAGCCTCCTTGGAAAGTCTACTCCAAGTTACTGGAGAGGAAGGTCTGGTCCATAGTTTGCTGCAAAACAGTGCACCAACACTTTACCCTCGTTGGGGTGCTGCAAGAGGGATGGAATGTAATTTGTTGTTCTCGAGAAGGCTTATGTCCTCGTCCACAGGTGCACGCTGTAGGAGTATCTGCCGATGGCCCTATATCAAGCGCCATTGAGTCTTTGCAGCAAGAGAACGTGAGTCTGGTCCGACTGTGCTAGATGAAGCCAGAGCTGTGTGGGCTGTACCCCACCAGGGCTGCTTGTCGTTACCGGTTCTCTTACATTTAGGGCAGATTTTCTAGGTGTAGCTGCCAAATGGAGGTGGCAGAGTTTGGTGGCAGGAGTATTTCATCAATGATTTTTGCAGATGATGTGGTCCTCGTAGCTCCATTAAACTATGACCTTCAGATCTGGTTGGGGAAGCTAGCTGCCAAGTGTGAAGCAGTTGGGAGGAGGATTGGCAGCTACAAATCTGAGGCCACGATTCTCAACTGAAAAAGGGTAATTTGCCATCTCTGAGTTGCGGGACAGGAGTAGAGGAATTCTCAAGGTATCTGAAGGTTTTGTTCATGAGAGAATAAAGACTGAGTGGGAGATTGACGGACCGATAGAGCCAGCATCTGCAGTGATGCTGACACTGCAGTCGTCCTTTGAGGTGAACAGGGAGCTAAGCCGCAAAGCAAAGCTCTTAATTTGCTGGTAGATCTTAATTCAAATTCTTACCTATCGTCATGAGCTTTGGTAGCTTGGCAAGCCATCCTACATAATTAATATATAGTCTGGCTACAACTCATAAACAGATCTCAGTCATGGTGCGGATCTACGGTTGTCTTTCAAACTGTCTTTGTGTGCAGTTGAACAACAAACAACGTGACATACTCACCCCTACGGATGTAGCATATTTTCTAAATAAAAGACTTAAGTACCTCTTTGTAGCGTTGGAAAAGTCCAACAAGGTTTTTTGTCCACAGCAATGTCAGAGGTCAACACGGTCAAATGTCCAGCAGCCTCTTATAGGAATGTTGTGTTCTTCCATGTACCAAAACAATTCCAATCTTAACTTCTCTAGTGGCACCATCCGGAAACTTAGTCCAAACAATCTCTCATGTTTACAAGGAGGTGCACCTCAAAAGTCTCCCGCAGGAGTCTAGACTTTTAACCTTTTAATAAAGTGATCCTTAGTTTCATAAAATTATTTCCTTCAATCTACACGTTGTTTACAGAAATATTCTATGTTATCTACAATGAATGTTCTATCTAAAGTAATGTAAAAATAATTAATGAATTAACATAAATGTTGTGATGTCCGAGGGTCTTGGTAAACGCCTACACAAATTTCTCAGATCTGGTTGGTCCACATTTATAAAAAAAACACTTCCTAAAAGTTAAATCACTTCCTATATTTCCCAGTTTTGCCAGAGCTCCGAGTTCAGCCAAAGCCCAAAGATCATGCTAAATGACCATCCAATGGGGAATCAACCAGATTTTTCAGTGGAATAATTATAGTGGCTTAAAAGACCATCCTTTATGAATCAACCAATTATTATTTGCTCAATCCACCACTAACATATCAACGTGAAACCGTCGACCAGAAGCTACCTGGGAAGTATCTTTTGATCAGTTGTGCGTTTTCTGAGGTAGCCCTACGACCATCAGATACAGTACCTCAGATGTCCAGTCACTCGCTCTGCGAGATTGTTTTGCTTGCAGACCGGATCTCCAAGAACTTCCACTATCCTGGTGCATATAGGCTATTCAGTGGTGTCGGAGTGTTGATATTAATTTGATAACTTGTTAAATTACATCAAACAAACAGCCAAATATATTTCATAAACCCACACATCACACCTTTCTGAGATACTTAGTGAAGCTCCTAAAACTTACAGAGTTCATTCATTGTCTCATTTAGTATCACTTTCAATTACCATTTATTATCATTTGCCTTTCATCATCACCATTGATAATAGAAATATAATAATAAATATATTTTTATAAACTATATTTTGTCTCTGTGTCAAATAATTATAAAGTTTTGTTTCCCTGGCATTATCTAATGTACCTAGTTTCATCATCAATCAAATATCAAAGGCTCAGTAACATTGTTCATTTCAAGATCCTGGTTCTGGTCTATAGGGCCTTACATGGACAAGCACCATCTTACATTGGTGATCTTCTTAGTCCCTACACCTCCAGCAGGTCCCTGAGGTCCAGTGATCAAAGCCTACTGGTTGTGCAGCACACCAGGCTAAAGACCAAAGGTGACAGATCACTTGCTGCTGTGGCCCCCAGACTCTGGACCTCTTTCCCCCTGAGCCTGAGATCAGTGGACTCAGTGGTCTCCTTTAAAAAGCAGCTGAAGACTCACTTGTTCAAGCTGGCGTTTGTATGACCTTCTTCACCACTCTCTCTTTATTCTGCTCTTCCCACCTATTCCACCTTCCTCAGGATCCACTGATTTCCCTCTTTCCTATTCACTCTCTCTTTCTTAACCTTTTTTTATCGCAATTGTCAATTTTGTGCTCATTTTAAATATATTTTGAACCCTTTTCTAAATTCTTTTTTATATTTTTACATTTTTAGTTTTTTGTGAAGCGTCTCGTGATTTTTATCTTGAGAGGCGCTATAGAAAATA
The DNA here is from genome assembly GCF_043380555.1 of Nothobranchius furzeri. Lineage (NCBI taxonomy): Eukaryota > Metazoa > Chordata > Actinopteri > Cyprinodontiformes > Nothobranchiidae > Nothobranchius > Nothobranchius furzeri. The sequence goes on from NC_091741.1 coordinate 86,893,205, forward strand.
TATCTTCTTCTTCTCCTTCTTCTTATTGATAATTCATATTTTTATGAAATATTACATTTTATTGAATACTTTTATATTCTATTGAAAGCGTATTAAAAGTAACCACCTACAAATCATTACCTCTATATACTCTTAACTCAGAAGAACGCAAAGTTTAAATAGTCCAAAGTTAATTTCAAAGCCTTTACAAACACTTGGCTCCATCGCAACACCCCGCCCACCTACCCGATGGGACTCTGACAGGCAAGACATTGGCCTTGAAGTCCCAGTAAGGAAGCTGATAGTTTGCTTAGAAGAGGATGGTTCAGGCCTTTCTGCAGGGATTGATATCATGTGACTGGACTTGATTAAGCAGACAAGAACGGATAGTTGGACAATTGTGAGTGCATCCTCTCCTCTCTCTACGGCCACGATTCAGTGCATTTCAGAGGACACAACCATAGCCCTCAGCTTCTCAAATGAACATAAATAATGCAGTTTACAAATAAAATCCTGTCAACAAAACTTATTTTAAACAAACAATTAATTCAGGCTGTAAACTCAATTATGCAACATAATTTTGTTGCTCTATTCAAACAACACTAATTATCAAAGCACTAAATATGTTTCACAATTTGTCCTGGTACTATTTGCTCTGACTGCCCACATTTTCCTTCAGGCAAAATTGATTCCATCAGGCCTCATTTTGGTGGTAAGTTGGGACAACGGACATTCAGAATTAAACAATATTTAGGAGAAAAATAACACAATTACAAAAACAGTAAAAATAAATTCAGATGAATCACTTCTTGGCTACTCATGAGAATCTTGAAAGTCTGCATGTATGCATATGAACATGTTAAATACTCTGCCTGGCCAAAAAATAGTTGCCACCAAAAAAAAGGTCACACACACACTAATATTTAATTGGACCACCTATAGCTTTAATTATTACACACATTCGCTGTGGTGTTGTATCCATAAGCTTCTTCAATGTCGTAGTGTAATCCAGTGTTGCATTAATGTTTCACCAAGATCTAACATTGATGATGGTAGAGTCCGACCGCTGCACAAAGCCTTCCCAAAGATTCCAGATGGGGTTATGGTCTGGACTCTGTGGTGACCAATCCATGTGTGAAAATGATGTCTCATGCTCCCTGAACCACTCTTTCACTATCTGAGCCTGATGAATCCTGGCATTGTTATCTTAGGGAATATGCCCGTGTCATCAAGGAAGATGGAGTAACCTGGTCATTTAGTATATTCAGGTAGTCAGCTGATCTCATTCTTGGAGCACATCCTGTTGCTGAACCTAGACCTGAACAACTGCAGCAACCCCAGATCATAGCACTGCCACCACATGCTTGTACTGTAGGCACTAGGCATGATGGGTGCATCACTTCATCTGCCTCTCTTCTTACCCTGATGCACCATCACTCTGGAACAGGGTCCACCTGGACTCATCAGACCACATGGCCTTCTTCCATTACTCCAGAGTCCAATCGTTATGCTTCCTACCAAACTGAAACCTGTTTTTTCAGTTTGCCTCACTGATTAATAGTTTCTTATGGCTATACAGTTTTTCAGTCCCAATCCTTTGAGTTCCCTTCAAATTGTGTGTGTGGAAACATTCTTGCTTTCACTATAAAACATAGCCCTGAGTTCTGCTGTTGTTTTTCTTTGATTTGATGTCACCAAACTTTTAAATCATCGAGAATCACGATCATTCAGGAGTTTTTTACGAGCACATTTCTTCCTCGAAGATGATGGGTCCCCACTGTCCTTCCAGTTTTTAATAATGCGTTGGACAGTGCTTAACCCAATTTTAGTCATGTTCGCAAACTCTTTAGATGCTTTCTTTGAGTGATGCATACCAATGTTCTGACCCTTCTCGAACAGACTAACATCTTTTCTACGACCACCAGATGTGTCTTTCCACATGGTGTTTAAAAAATGAGAATGTCACCAGTTGGGGATAGATAACTTGTTGCCAGCTCAAAGATAATCGCTCATGCAGTAATTATCCAATAGAAGGATCCTTACCCCTCCTTTCTACCGGAGCAGTCAGCAGCACGTGTGGGGTGACGCTGTGACCTTACATTTTACTGTAACTTCCACAAACAGCCTCCAATCTGCCCGAGACTGAACATGGCAATGAACAATCATGCCCTTTAGCCAATGAGACACAAACCGTTGGTGAAAGTTATATAATATCACCACTGCACCCCCTACATACTTTTAAAATTGTAAAAACTCCTACAGACGAGGTTGTAACTGTACCAAACTTGCTATGTGTCATCACACAAAGGCACCCAACACAATCCTGTGGTAATTGGTTGATATTGCTTTAGCTCTGCCCCTGAGATATATTAGGCCCTGAATAACACATGCATGATGCAATGCACACCAAACTACACACAAATGGCTGTTATCAACCTACAAACTTCTTCATGGAATATTTCCTAAATTTGGGACAGCGCCCCCTAGATACAATAAAACCTTTGTAACTTCTGCAAAAAAGCTTCAAACTATATCTAACCTGGTGGGATTCATCACACAACTGCAATCCACAACTGTATCTGCTCACTCATTCAAATCACTTTAACTCTGCCCACTTACAGCATTTTGTCTCTAGATGACCCATGCAATGTTTGATTGATGCCAAATTAACAGGAAACCATCTTTGATGATCAAAGACGACCTCTATGGGATTGAGTTGTAAATGGTCACAGTGCCCCTATATAGGTTGAAACTTTATTATACTTGGCTTGTGACATCACGTGACTGAACCAAACACATTGATGTGGTTGTTGGTTCAAATCCCTGTAGCTCCACCCCTTTCAGCTCACTGGATCTAGAAAGCACACACAACGTCTGATTGATGCCAAAACAACAGAAAATCATTTTTGTCAACCTAAGCTGACCTCAATGGGATTTTTCTGTGGTTGGTCACAACACCCCCTAGATAAATTTAACCTTCAATAACTTCAAAAAACGTGGTCAGAATAGCATTAAAGCTGGTCAGTGTCATCACACCACCAGTGTGGTAAAGGTCGACGTTTATGTTCCGCGGACGTGGTCGGGTGCCCCGGGCTGCCGGCCAAGCCGGAGCAGCGCGGAGCTGCGAGGGACGAACGACGCTGCTTGCAGCTTTAATTCATTTTCCTATTCATTACATTTTTTAATCACAATTATACAATTTTCAGAATTTTAACTTCTTAAAAAATATTATATATATATATATATATATATATATATATATATATATATATATATATATATATATATATATATATATATATATATATAATTTTTGTTCTTGTGAAGCACCTTGCTATTTTTATCTTGAGGCACAATAAAAAAACTGTTTTGTTTTCTATTTGGCATCTACTGGGTCAGAAGCTGATTTTGTATTATAATGGACAATAACATAATAATTATAATTTTGTCAGAAAATTTTATTGAAAAAAAAACTTTTGTATTAAAATAATAACTTGTTTTATTTTCTTTGATTGCTTTGTGGGCTATAGCTGCTTACATATTAAATATTTATTGCTAAATTATTATTAATGTATATATTAAAATTAATAAACTTTACCAAGCATAGTCAAATATTTGGTTTTACAACACCTTATGCCATGTAGATGGTAGAAGGGCTTGTCAGCAACACACTGAAACAGCTCACTCATACTTTTAGGCTCGGAGGAGCAACAAGATGAAGTGAGGACATGTCACCTTCCTGGCCTCTGGTGTGTCTGGGTTGGAGATTAAAAGCATTATTCTATTCACGCCGATATGCCAGATTTTTTTCATAACCCATTGTTGCAACCTACCAACAAGGGTCAGGCTGAATTCTCTCTTTCTGGATGCGTTCCCTCAATAATTGATGATATGTGTGTGCTGTTCTTCCTTGACCCTGCCCAGCACAATACATCTTCCACAGCATGGCGTCCCTCCCATGCATACGAGTTTGCAGGCCTGATGAGGGAGCAATAAGTATTTCCAAGTGCTCGGCTGCACCACTGATCTCACACAGAGAGTGTCATTGCTGCATCTCATTTGAATTTTACAAACACCACCACGCTTGGGCTTTAAGCAGCAAATGTGTTTATTAGCCATCTGCTGCACCGTGTGCCAGGATGTGGGGGGATATGGCTTCTAGAAGTTATAGGTTACAGACTGAGTCTTCTGCGCTGAGGTCTGCATGCATGTTGATAAATGACCCTCAAAGTCTGGAGCAATGAATGCAATGACTGTGTCATTCACCAATAAGTAAATATACTACTGATACACTATGATGACTCAACAGAATGTGTCTGAGCATCCAAACTGTAATAACTTCTCATATTGGAAGAATGACTACAATTCAGAAATAACAAATAGACCTAGAGGTGGAAGAAACTAAAAAAATCCATCACTCTGATCTCATAGATGCTCCATTTTCCTTCTTTATGAACACTGTCTGAGTTTTTGGTTTTATTAGAAAGTCACTTCATTAACAAGGAAGACTGTTAGCTCATCCCAGCCCATCTGCTGTGCTTTGATAACCCATTAATGAAAAAGAGGAGAGCGAGGAAAAGAAGAGAGAGAGAAAAATCATCCTCATGCTTCTGGTCAGGATTACATATACACAGCCTGCGATTGCATTTCACCCGTGCTCCATTTCAGAGTATAGCAGAACCATTAAATTAACAAATTGTGGAACTCTTCAAATACTGACTCCACGTACTGAAATCAAATATTATTTCATTGGTCACAGAGGGGTGGGAGGAGGTGGAGGCGAAGCATAAAACAGAAGGAAAACTAGAGTTAATGGATTCTCTTGTCAGCTACGTTCATTTCTGTGAGGACTGTCTGTCAACGAGTTTACTCAGACGCCTTATGTTGGTCGGGTGCATTAAGCTCTTGCTTTTCAGTAAAAGCAATTTAAGGCGACTGTGTTGCTTTGGCATTCTTTCATACTGCAGAGGGTTGTCGCCGTGAATGCATTACAAAGGGCATCGCAAACTAAACTAAATTTCTCCAGAACGATTTGCAGCTCATCACATCTGTGGCAGAAACAAATACAAAATTAAAGCAAACGCACAAAGTCTCAGGTGCAAATGGGCTAATTCAGTCAAAATGTTTACAGACATCAAGTCATCACATTCATCTGGAATGCCATTTGGAACAATAAGCTACAGTTAATGTAGGTTGACTTTTTCAAAGGTGAATAAGCACAAGACCTTCTCCAGAACAACCTTTTATTTCATCACAAAGCTAGAAGAAGATCTTCTGTTGCAGGAGTTAGCCTGGCTGATTCACAGTCTAAGAAAATAAAAACAACATTAAAATATGAACAACTATTGATTTCCTGTGCTCTGCCAGCAGATGGGATTAGCCTTTCTGTCAGCAAAGCTGAAGACCCAAAAACTATAAATAATATCAGAGAAATGTGATGATTAAAGGATTGTTTTTGTATGAATATATTAACAGCACCATATCCCACTTACTCCTATCCGGTTAACCATAGCAGGAAAGTTTAAATCTGTAATAAAATATTCATATGCAGCTATTTGAGAGAATAATTTACTTTCTTGGGTGGATGCCTCTTTTAGAGATATGCAAGTCTGGAAATCCTTGAGGGAGGGTTGTTGTGTGTGCTTGTGCACTCTGATCAGAGAAGCTGGTTTCAGACGGGGATCGGGGAAAAGAAAAAAACAAGGATTCAGACAAGAGGACCTTGCCATTTACATTAATGGGTTTTGAGGAGAGCAAACTGTCTGGACACGGTGTCACCTAACTGACACCAGGAGCTTTTGGGGGTGGTGCCAGCAGGGATGCATAGGAAGCAGAGGAATGAAGTGCTTGGCACCAAGAGGTGTTGTGGTGATTAATCATAAATCGTCATCCTGGTTTTGTTTAGTCAAAAAGGAGACAAAAAAATATTTCATTGCAAAAAATGTGTTACATTTAGGAATAAAATGTTTAATATGTTTGTGTTTGTGTATAAATGTTGAAAAAGTATATCAACAAAGATAATTCACTATAGTTTTATACACCTTAACCTACTTCAAAGCATTTAAACCTCAACTGAAACCTTTCAAGAAAAATCTATAAAGATCCTGTAATAAAATAATATTCGCACACAGAAGCAGGTCCAAGCTGATGAAACTGTGTTTAACAGGTTCATAAATTTGCCGAGGCCTTGTTTATCACTCTCCTACTCAAAGCAGTCAGTCTTTTGAATAAAATCACAATCTCTTCTATAACTTCTCCTCACATACTCCTACTTATGTCTGTTCAGTCTGTTTGTCTTAGTCCTGGTAATTCAGTGCCCAGTGCTTCTTAATTAGCATTGCTCAGATGAAAAACTTAAGAATCTGACACTAAACACCTAATTCAGCCATGCAGGTTTAACCTTTCAACACAAAAACCTTCTAAACATTGCGTCTCTTAGGCCCTGTCCACACGTAGCCGGGGATCTGCCAAAATGTAGATATTTTTCTACGTTTTGGCCTGTCATCCACACAAAAACTGAGTTTTTTCACACGAAAACGGATCTTTTTAAAAACTCCGACCGGAGTTTTAAGATCTGCAACGTCACTTTCCGCGACAAAAAAAATGCTGACATCACGTGTGCGACCTGTGTTTACACTAGCCGACAGCATGGATGCCCTCAGAGCTGCGCTCGCTTTATCAATTGTCCAAGCGCTTTCTGCTTGTTTGTTTTTGCAAGCGGAATTACTGCTCCTTGCGGAAGACCACAGACGAAGGACGAGGTTAAGAACGGGGGAAGTACTGCTGCCTACAGGTCTGGCATGTCCTTAACAACGTATTTATCCAGGTACGTGTGGACAGAGTTTTTTTTAAAACAAGGTGGTGTGGATGCAAGTTTTTGGAGGGGCAGATATTCGTTTTTTAAAAAAAACGGCTATGTGTGGACTAGGCCTTAGATAGCAGTACGAAATATGTAGCTTAATAACTGCTTCAGTCTGTGAAACCAGTAACCTCCTTTTCCATTTCTAAATGACCTGTATTGACATAAAAAGTCTAACTTGTGGCATGTTGACAACATAATGGCAAAACCCCCAAACAAAAACAAAACATTTATATTTCACAGAAACCTCTGTGAATAAAAAAAAATGGTTCACAGCATTCTGGTCAATTGTGGCATTAAAAAAGTGAAGAGCGAACATTTCTCATTTGAGAAAGAGTGTTTCAAACAGGAGGAAAAGGGGCAATCTGACCCAATAAACAATAACATATGGAAGGAAATAACACAGCAGGTGAGTAGTTACATTTTTGTTCAGAGCAGCAAGAAATGTTAAAAGAACTACTGATGCTCGTCACGGCAGAGGAAATACAAAGTCTACAGAAAACGGCCAAAAAGAAGTGCTGCACTTTCACTTTCTTCTAAAAAACACTCTCATATGTGGTAAGAGTTACATATTTCTCTTGAATACCAAAATCTTAAATTATATAGAGAGGGCAAACCTTACTGCTTCCTTTGAATGAAACTAAAATTGCGTAATTCCTTCCAGGTCGCCAAATGCCTTTGAAGTTATTTTAAACTACACAAGAATTTCTAAGTCAAATTAATAGTGTCTGAAGCTTTCAAGATGTCAAAATTTACCCAAAGGAAGAGGTGATATGCTGCGAAAACTTGCAGGTGATCTTTAAACAAAATGAATCAAAAACTACAGATGGATGGAGTACTCCGTTAACATCCAGTCTCATCTGTGAAATGCTTAAATTCACACACGTCGTCACCGTCTGTGAGGTCCTACTGCAAAACCCAGAAAAAACATGAAAAACTTCCTTTTCATTGACACCCAATGTGTGTAGGCAAATGTGTGTGTGATGTGTGGATGGTGGCTGCTGTTCATTACAATGCTTCTATTTAGAGAAAAAAAAAGCAACAAACACAGAACACATAATGTTGAACTCACCGAGAACAGGATGCGGAAGTTGGCCAGCTCTCCGAAGAAATCCTCCACGCTGACCGAGTGGGGGTCAAATGCAAAGTAACTGCCGATGCTCTCAAAGAGCTTCTGCATGTTTTTGTGCATGGTGGAAAGTTTTTCATACTGCTCCCGAGCATGTTTACAGAAGCCGTGAGGAGGATGGAGTCAAGGAAAAAGGTGAGAGATGTAGCTCATGTACACAACACATACAAATATAAGGCACATTGCACATATATATGTTGATCCGTGGGGAAAGAAATAGCATTACAAGCTTTAGTGTACTTTAAAACCTCACCTGTGTCATCAAGGTCACCAGAAGGAAAATAAAATAGTAAGGAAGGGTTTCCATCTCACTTTGGCGTCAATAGCATGGAGAGCTAATAGCTGCAGCCCTGAAGTAATGGAAAGGTGTTTTGTAGGCAGCAAGCATGACACAGATGGGTGCTGGAAAAGCTGATTGCAGTCATTGTTCTATTGTTTCGCACAACAACAGTGGGGTCAGGTTGTTTTGAACCTCACAGCTCACGTCGCACTGTGTAATTTACTGAACAGGCAGAGGACTTTTCTCCTGGTGAATGAGTATTGACAGCTGGCATCAGTTAAGCATTATCACAGCAGCCATTGACCTCATAGAGACTGTACTTGGGCACTGCAAGACTCTCACCCTGGGTGGGATGAGGACAACACAACACAAATATATGTACACACATGCATGTTCAAGATGGGAAAAAACTGCTCAGAACAAAAAAGCAAAAGCAGGAAAAATATAAAAGCAAACAAGAAAAAAAAAAGACCTTGGGAAGCACTTTCTGCCATACTTTTTGCAATATTTTTATTTTTATTTTTATTATTACTTTTATTTTGGTGGGGTTGAATGTCAAAGATGCCCAGACAAATTCACAAGGTCACATGTAACCCATGTGACAAATGCACCTGCAACCACTTCAGCCACCACTTCAGCCACCCCTTTAAGAGAAACCAACAACCATTGATGACCAGCTGTTGCTGCCCCGCCCAGATCTCTAAATCCCCAGAGTTCAGTTGCTGCTGTTAACATCCAGGGGTCTCATTTATCAAACATTGCATAGCATCCTTACTAAAACCGTACTTAAATTCAGCTAAAAAAATGTACTTACGCCAAGTAGGTTTGTGATCTTTCAAACATGGAGTACGCACAGCTGCACGCAATCTCCGCTTCATAAATCGGAGACTAACGAGAACGTTTCTCAGCTGCATTTTAGTCACATCCCGCCCTCACCACGCCCACTTACTGCCATAAATAGTCAATGCAAAGTGCCTTGTGGATCTCATGCATATATATAAGCCGGCTGTTGCAGCACTCCGCCAATAACGATGGCGACCGTAGATCAAGGCAGATCAAGGAGGCGCAATTTCACAGAAGCAGAAATTGAGGTACTTGTGGGTGAGGTGGAGAAATGAAAGGAAGTGCTTTTGCAAAACAAATAAGAGAAAATCCACGCAGTGGCACAGCGTTGCTGAAGCTGTCAATGCTGTGAATTCTTCAGAGAGATCTGTGGCGGATATAAAAAGATGGTCCGATTGGGATTCGATTCCCAGACTCCCGGGTGATAGTCATGCGCTCTAACCAGTCAGCCAAACAACGATCTCCCTTGTCCAAGTAGCCAGGGCGCATGATCAATCGAGTCACAGTGACAGGACACACACACTGTCACAGATGCATGACATTCTGTCTCAATCTGTCCTCCTGCTGATATTCTGCATTCCATATTCTGTGCTTCAGGCTGTGTGCGCGCGTAAGTGAGTGTGTGCGCATGTATGTGTGTGTGTGCATGCGTGTGGGGGGGTCTTGTTCTGTGTTAAAACAAAGCAGTACAAGTGATAATGCTGCAGGATTTCATAATTTTATCCTTCTCAGCAGCAGCACTGCAGGTGCTCTCCATGTTCAAAATTTCTGTAAGCCAGGTCCTTATTCAACTTAAAGTTGCGCACATTTTTCCGCTAAGTTTTTTTTTCATAAATACCAAAGTTTGCGTGGAAAGTTGCTTATGCAGTTTTTTGACCCCGTTTTGTGCGTAAGCAAGCTTGATAAATGAGGTCCCAGCTCGTTGCTACCAGCCTGTGGTCTTTGTGGTGTTTCTACCTGGAAAGGTACTACCTACTCTTGAGGTGAGCAGGAAGTATGACAAACTGGTTCTGCATTTTCTTTGCGCTTTGGATAACTGGTGAGCTGCTTTGGTTGTCATTTCCTTTATTTGGTATAATTTATTTTTTCCCTGTATTAATGGTAGTCATTATTGCTACAGATACCCCTTCAGTCTGCTTAACTGCTGTCAAAGTTTGTGGTTGTGTATCTCTACTCTCCAGTGAGTAACCAACTTCATGTGCATACAGCTAGTTAGCTGTAAGTAGGCCACAAGTCTTAGGCCTAGTCCACACATAGCCGGGTTTTTTTTAAACGAATATCCGCCCCTCCAAAAACTTGCATCCACACCACCTCATAAAAAAAAAACTGTCCACACGTACACAGATAAATACGTTGTTAAGGACATGCCAGACCTGTAGGCGGCAGTACTTCCCCGTTCTTAACCTCCTCCTTCGTCTGTGGTCTTCCGCAAGGAGCAGTAATTCCGCTTGCAAAAGCAAACAAGCAGAAAGCGCTTGGACAATTGATAAAGCGAGCGCAGCTCTGAGGGCATCCATGCTGTCGGCTAGTGTAAACACAGGTCGCACACGTGATGTCAGCATTTTTTTTTCGCGGAAAGTGACGTTGCAGACCTTAAAACTCCGGTTTTGTCTGTCCACACGCAGACACCCAAAACGGAGAAAACGCAGATCTTCACTTTGGCCGGAGTTTTTAAAAAGATCCGTTTTCGTGTGAAAAAACTCTGTTTTCGTGTGGATGACAGGCCAAAACGTAGACAAATATCTACGTTTTGGCAGATCCCCGGCTACGTGTGGACAGGGCCTTAACCTCATGATATGCACTGCTTGGAACATTTGCTCACTTTAGAGGCCAAAGAGAATGATTTATAATGATCTTTGCCAATCTCCTGGGATATTTGATTTGAACACTTAATTTCTATAACAAAGTGTAAATGTGAATTCAGCTGAATAATTGATAAGAAGTTTTGTGAAACATAACTAAGAAACTGATATTTGAAAGTAAATGTACGACTTTAAATCCGTTAAAGAGTTTAAGTAACTTCGAAAAAGACATGTCATCTTTATTATTTGGTTTATTTCTTTGTATATGTATATATGTAAATAATTGTATTCATGACTTCTTTTCTGGATTGTTTTAGGTCAGGTTTTTTTGGGTGGATATTTTTGTTTCTTTTTCTTCAGTTTTCATCCTGAAGACCTCATTGGATTGTCCTCGGTTTTACCGTGGATGGCGAGCTACCATTAAGAACGAACCTCATTTGGTGTTGCGTCCGCAACAGGAGGTGTTAAAATGTGAAGGAGGGGGTAACATATGAATTGTACAGTTGACAGTGGAGTTAAAATGGGTTTAATTGTGATAAAAGGTTCTAAAAACAAGTGCAAACAGATGGAAAGCATTATTAAAATAATGCAAAACAAAAAATCCACTATAAGGTTAACAGTTAAAAGACAACTTATCAACTATATAAAACACCTGGTTAACACTTTATTAAAAGTTTTACCTAAACTGAAGGTGTTTTAAAAACACAAAGAAGTTGATAAAAGTCTAAAAACTAAATCCGAGTTAACCTTAAAATACAGTCAACACTAGGTGACATGCACAAAAGATCCATGTGGATCACTCAGAGTCAAAACTTTTACAGTTAAAACTCTTCTAATCAGTGGGGTTGAAAACAAAATGAGGCCTGGAGGACAGCAGAACCCCTGCACTGCTGCCTCCTAGACTGCTGAAGGCACAGCCTTTTTATCCCAGGTGTGGGTCATTAACAGGATTCAGCTCAGCTGTGCTCCTCAGCAGCCTGGAAGAGAGGAGGAGGGGCGGTGTCAGGCTGATCACCAGGGCTGGGTGATCTTGGCTCATGCATCCCACTGGCCAGGCTGGCAGCCGTTAACACTTGGAAAAAGGACTAAATGAACTTGAGTTCACAAGGACAAAAAGCCTTGTGATCTTTAGGACTTGAATTGAGTAGCATTTTTGCTAATTGTTATCCTGTCATTCTTTAATTCTTACCTGTAAATAACTTTAATACACTGTTTTAACCAAAGACCATTTGTGTTCTGTTTTTATTCACACACTTCGAGTCTAGAGCCAACCGTTATTCTGATCCCCATTCCACCTGCTGGTAAAAGGCAGGTTGGCGTGCAGTCCTGACCAGCGTTAAACACAAGCACAAAATAAAATGTTGCGCTAAGCTAACATCACTCTAGGCTAGTGGTTCACAACAGCAGTACGTCCCCAGCTTTCAGGCATCAGCTACGGACCTAAGACAAGGTGTGTGATTTAGAGTTTAAGCAAAGATAAACCGAGTATCCCCAGTATGCTGACTTAGGCCCTGTCCACACGTAGCCGGGGATCTGCCAAAACGTAGATATTTTTCTACGTTTTGGCCTGTCATCCACACAAAAACGGAGTTTTTTCACACGAAAACGGATCTTTTTAAAAACTCCGGCCAAAGTGAAGATCTGTGTTTTGTCTGTTTTGGGTGTCTGCGTGTGGACAGACAAAACCGGAGTTTTAAGGTCCGCAACGTCACTTTCCGCGACAAAAAAATGCTGACATCACGTGTGCGACCTGTGTTTACACTAGCCTACAGCATGGATGCCCTCAGAGCTGCGCTCGCTTTATCAATTGTCCAAGCACTTTTTGCTTGTTTGTTTTTGCAAGCGGAATTACTGCTCCTTGCGGAAGACCACAGACGAAGGACGAGGTTAAGAACGGGGAAGTACTGCCGCCTACAGGTCTGGCATGTCCTTAACAACGTATTTATCTAGGCACGTGTGGACAGAGTTTATTTTTTAAATGAGGTGGTGTGGATGCAAGTTTTTGGAGGGGCGGATATTCGTTTAAAAAAAAAAACGGCTACATGTGGACTAGGCCTGAGACTGAGAAATGTTTAGCTGCTACCCCTAAAAGCCAACAAGTGTTTTTTTCCCTCTGGGTTTTATTGCAAGTCAGTATGAGAATTAGACTAAAATGTTTGAATTAGAAGATATCTTTTATATAGCGCCTCTCTAGATAAAAGTTACTAGGCACTTGTTTGCTTGACGGCTTTGGTTTTGCATGCCTGTTTTTAACTTTCATGTAATTCATTTGTAGCATTGCAGTTTTATCTTTATTGCAGAAAGGAAAAGCACAGTAAAATGTACAACTGTTTTGGAGTTTATTATTTTAGTGATCACAAACCAATAATAGTAGTTAGCTGGTAAGCTAAATGTGTTTTCTCTCTCTATATTTCAGGAATCAGCATAATTTGACAGACTGGCCCAGGCAAATCCATCCTTCTCACGTCAACATTCTGCTGAGTTAAAGACAGCGAATTAAAAAAGAACTGAATAAAATAAACGTTGTTATGTAAATATACAACTAGTACCACTCTGTTTACATTTTAAGGCATTCAAGGAAACAACAGGTTATCGGCTTATTCAATTAATCTATCGATTGCTGAGGCAAATTAATTGATTACCAAAGAAAAATCGATAGCTGCAGCCCTAGTGCAGAGTAGTGACACATAAGCTGTATAAATCACACCACAAGCTGGCGTATCTGCTGCGTCAAAGTGCAAGATATACATAAAAAAATGGTAAAATGTGAAAATTACATTTTCACTTTTATTTACATGTTTATTGCCCACTGCAAAAAGAAAACTAATTGGACCAATCACATGATCACATTAAATAAAAAATCACATCTCATGGCATTAGTGGCTCATTTTATGACAAACAAGTTACAACAGACTGAGGATACCACAGGGGTGTTTGGCCCCAAAACAATTCAACATTAAAACTGAGGTAGTAGTGGATGAAATAAAATACCTCTAAACTGACAGCTTTATCTCCTGATGTGTGTACATCTATACTTTATAAGAAATGCAGCTATGATAAAAAAAAAAAAAAAAGGCTCAAGGGGTAATTGGTTGACTTCTCAGATGCCGCATTTTCACCACCTTCATAAGCCTAATGTCACACATTTATTTTACATAAACATGTGGCTCTTGGTCAATTATATGCAGACAGATAGAATTTTACCAATCAAGATCACAACACAGCACCTACAAAAAAGTGACCACCGAATTAAAACCTAGAAAAAAAAACTGTTTTCAGTGCCACACAGTAAACTTGAGAGATAGGGCTATGTGGTGAAATGAGGAGTAGAACAGATGTGGGCATTGGTGTCTACTACTTTTCACTAGTTATGGTGTTAACATCTGAAAACTGAAGAAACAAATCAAAACTTAAAACATGAATGCTATGTCATATCTAAAAAGCAGCCAAGGACAAACTGATGTTGACTTACAGGCAAATTAGAACATTTAATTAGTCCTCAGCGAAAGCTAATGAATTATAAATCCAGTCACTGTGTTGCTGTCAACTAATAAATTAGACCATGATTTGGACAACACTTTGCGTCCTTATGTTACCCTTACCAAGGTAGCAGCTTCCAATTCTTTGTATCATGGGTGCAGTTATAGGCAATTAGCGCTCTTTTGCAGTCGCCTTGGAAACATGCCCAATCTGGCGGTACAGCATGTGGCCTAAGATTATCAGGGCCAAGCAGTTATCAACACATTGTTCTTCTTGAGCAACCTGTCATTACTATGTGGAGGCCACAGTTTTCTACAAAATAAATAAATAAATAAAACACATATTTATTGTGTTTCTATTTTTGCCTTTTTGTTGGACGTTCTCATCCAGGTCCAAGTCCCTCTGCAAGTTTGTATATCTTTGAGACGTCCATGCACGTACTTTGTGCAATTTAAAATATCTTTGATTATTCCAGTGGAACACAGAGGATGTAGGCTTGTTAGATTTCTCTACCAGTGGGAGACTTTGGGAATGGTGGATTGACTTGTCCTTCTGTTACCTCTCCTTCTCTCTACATCTATGTCTGCCCGGACATGATCTACCCCCATAGCACCTGACAGACTGCTGTTATCGCCTCCTTTGTACACCTCCCCTCTCTTCTGTGTGTAAACTCAAGAGTGTCAGCAGACAGATGTGAAAGTAAAACTTCGCCCTAAAAATACTTTTTCAAGTTCTGAAGTTGTGTTTTAAATCCAAACATACTAACACAGCCCGTCAGCTAGACTTCATATAAATGAACTCATTAATCGCTGATGTACACATTTGATAACGAGGATCATCAACATGATCAGGTTAAAACATGACATCAGTTTAGCCACTAAAAACATGTTGATGCATGCATATTTCAACACTGGCAAACCAAGGCTTCCTGACATCATTTACATACTATATTGATTTTCCAGTATTGATTAAGTCCACGGTTCCTTTGGCTCAGGAAATATTCATCTCATAACTGCTGCCCGTCTTTCACAACAGCCTTTCAAACACACCGAGGCAGTGGACACTTCTGCTGTTTGTTGTGGCTTTTGGCTCTGTGTTTCTCTTTCTCTCCCTCCCTCCTCTTCCACTCTCTCACTCGCTGAAATACCCACGTATGCACTGTGGTAGATGTGTCCCGCTGGGGACTGGACTGAAGCTGGCTGAGCTTTTGCTCCTCACATTTCCACACCAAAGACATGTCATATTGATGGAGCCTGACGCATACTATCCTGCAGCAACACAACCTGTATGGTGGAGTCTTCATCCAACATGCATACAAAAACAGAATGAAGAAGGCAAACACACACACACACACACACACGTAGTGAGCATATACACAGTTGCACTATTCTCACCACTATTCTTTGACTGGGTGTCCATTACACATTTCTTCTTATTCACAGTCACTGGTATCATTTATTACTTTTTTCCACTTTTTTTTTTTCACCAGTCAAAAAAAAAAAACTTATTATATTTCTTTTTCTACATTGCCACTTGATATTCACTCCATCCAGTTCTCACACTCAAACAACAAATCTCTTCTCTCTCTCCTACTCCGGTAGAACTTTTTGAAGATTTCTGTCTGAGCTATGTCTGGAATTCACGTCACTTGGGCTTGTGGTGGAATAGGGAACAGGCGCAACGGGTCTCAAGCACCAGGCAGCTTTTGGTAGCCCCCCAACCCTATTTGTTAGTCTTTGCTCTTCTCTTCAGGCTGTCCTTACAGGAGGGTTAACGTCTGAACTCTGTGTACCAAACCGTGCTGCAGAAGAAAGGCTATTGCTTTGTGGCTGGAAGGTTCAATACTGCCAACATTGATACTACTGAGGATATACACATGTAAAGGCTCTCAGGTGCTTTAACTGTTCAGCTGTGAGCATTTGCCTCCAGAGAAATCTGTATGATAACAGAATGAATTATTCTTTAAACAATTGAAACGTAAGGCGGAACATTACTTGAAAGAACCATCATCTCCTGCATTTCATGCATGCGTTTTAAACTAAGATAATAATAATTAAAAAAAAACTATGTGCTGCCAGTTTTAACACTATGTGAGTATATTGATATAACTGCGAGCAAAAAATTAACCGATAGCTTACCAGAATGGCTTCTCCTGAAGGTGGTGCTGCAGCTGCTTGTTAGCTCGTCTAGTTTTGGCAGTAATCCGATGGTAGTGGTAGCGGTTCCAGATGGATTCTTTGCAATATGTAGATTATTTTAGATTAAATCTCATGAGCGAATAGCCCTGACCACCCCCTGCAGTCTGTGCATCAGCTGTGCTAATGGTCACTGCAGAAAGCTAGTGTTGTGTTTCAGCTCACTACATTTCTCCTCACAAACAGTTTTATGACCTTAATTTTGCTACGTTAGTTGAAAATGCATGTAGGACTCCGGCATATGGTTCAGACTTTTTGCTGCAGCTGTAAAGGCAATTATCCGCAATTGTTGAGAGCACAAAGGCGAACAAAACATAGCTAATCATGTAGCGTTAGCAGCAGAAGTGGTCTTTCAGCGACATATCCGCATCACGGTTCTTCTGTGTTTAGAGGAGAGAATTCAGATTTTTTCAATATGAATTATGGCAAAATCGCAAAGCAAAATTAAAAATGGAACCCAGTGTCTTTTTATAGATGATAAAGTGTAGTTAAACTGAATTTCTAAAAATTTCATGCAGAGTCTGGCCAATACCTTTATAGTCCAGGTGGTAGACCGAGATGTAGCATAACCAGTGAGTGGTTGGAACGTGTGTTGGAGATGACTTTGACACTCCTAGCTAATTTAAACTGACTCAGATAGATGCATTGTTGTCTTAATATCATTTAGCTGTGTCAGACACCATCAGTTGCAATCCATTCAGTAGTTCATGTTGGTTTGGACTTCAGTGTCATGTCAGTGCTGCATGTTCTCACAAAAGTTGGGCCAAAACCCATTGCTCACATCCATGCTTTGCTGTCAACTCTGAATAACTACCTATGAGAACGCATGTCTTAAATTTCCCCTTTAAAACTTCAGTTCTTGCACAAAACCCAGCCTGTCTTTTGAAGATCCAAATTTAGGTCTTTGTCTTGCCTCAGTGTCCTCATTGCTAATCAGTCACTATTTATCTGATAGACATGCCAGAAAGGGTGCGTTTAAAAATACTAAGCTGTGATTAACGACACTCCTTTTTGACATCACAAATTGACAGCAAAATCTCATCCAAGTCAGATTTGCTTGTCTTTTCGGAGCCACACTGTGTTTGATGTCACGCTAAAACTCATTGAGGAGGAATGATTTTAGAACTAACTTAAAACAGTTTTCACAATGGCCAGCTGCGGGTGGCAATAAATTACCTGGTTTGTTTACCTGTGCGCATGAGAGAGTTATTAAAGTGCTACATAAAACCTTACAGTGGGGCCCAAAAAGCCTCCTTAATAAGTCTCTTGTAACCTAGTTCCATTAATGTTTATTTAATGCTTCTCCTATGTGCTCACCAGCTCCATCCAAGGCCCCACAGTAAGCCTGCTTTTCTCCATACCCCACTATCCCTACTCCCTTTATCCCCCTACCTACAGCCAGCCACCCCTGTGGACCAAATTACACCGAGGCTGCCCAGTGACTGGACATAAGCCATCATATTGACTGTGAGGAAAGATGAATAATCCAGTGCAGAGTCAGTAAGGAAAGTAAGTAGAGAATGTTAGATTAAACAATTAATTGTGTTTACTTAAATTAACGTGTGAATGACAGGAAACGTGTCTCTGTCCATAAAGTTAACATTTTACAGATGACTTTCTTTCTGCCAGACACAGATATTGTTTTAACACATTGGCTCTAGGTGTTCCACCGCCCTACATGGTAAGTTAGCCTCTGATGGGAGGACAAAACCCTTCTGCTGCATGTGGCGATACAAGCTGAGGGGCATTTACGGGGTGAGCAGGGAAACGGCTGATGGAAATCTGAGTGGAATTTGGGATTTGACCTGGAGGAAAAATGGATCGAGGTAGGAGGGAAGAGACTGAAAGGGAGTAAAAAATAAATCAGAAAAGAGCAACTTGACAGCCTTTAAGGGAGACTCTACTCAGTATGATTAAAGACGGATTAAAAAAGTCTTTTCTGTTTGAGTTTTTCGTTAAAGTAGGTCCAAACATTATCACAAAATACTGTTATTTTACTAGATGTACTTCTACAGGTAAACTACAACTTAGTTCAATGTCTTCTTCTTGCTTTTACTGTATTTTTGGTTTTTATGTTTATTTTAATAGTTCTAACAGTTTTCATTGGTTTCTGTCTCCTGTTGTCATTTTATTTTGTTATACTATTTTATCTTGTACAGCACCTTGGGCTTTCTTAGCTAGTGGTAAAAAGGGTGCATTATAAATAAACAAACTGATTTGAATTATATGTCAATCATCTTCCTTAAACACATCTTTGCTAATCTATATAACCAAAACAAACACAACTAACTCTTGTTTGGTTTGTTAACAGAACTAATTCACAATTTAAACCACATGCCAAAACACAAGTCCCTATGTCACTATTTGCTAAAGACAGTAAAAGTCAATATTGTTTAAATGTTAGATGCTCTGCTGTTAATGTCTAAACTAAAATTTGGGACTTATTAAGGCTTCCAAGTTTCATCCACATGTCTGGACTTGGTGTAAAAAGTGTTGAGATTTTTCAACCTGGAATAATGAGCACCTTGTATGAACACTAGCATGGCCTGCCCGCTTATTCAGAGCATCTGCAAACACTGTAGCCTTAGAATAAAACAATTACTTATTGTAGCTTCCCTCCTACCTGTGTAAACACTGTCAAATTAAATAATAATGTGTAGTTTTGACCATTGATCTCTGGAAATATCCATCAAAGGGTTGTTGAAAATGAATTAAACGATGCCCAGTTTTTGAAAAATATCGGCAGCTTTGTAACATTTAACCATAAAAATCAGGTCTAAAAAAAACGGGAGTGGATCTAAGAGTGTTTCTCAATGCCAAGGAACCTCACCTTGATGTCTTGGTCCCACCCCGGTTGCCTGGGAGATACATCATCAGGAACCACCGATGTTCATGTTCTACCGAGGCATCAGTTCTCTGTTTGTTAGCCGTTTGGCTAGCTTAGCAAGGATACACGGGAGGTGTCTTGTAGCCTAGCCTTGGTCACAAATGACCCTTTTCAAAAGGATGGCGGATCAGAAGCCGGTAGCTACTTCGGGGGCAAATTTAAAGTTTAAATGTAAGTTAACTAATTTAAAATGTTTTTTTTTTAGATCCAAATAAGTTATCTATGGTTGGTTAGTTGCTTAGTAGTTTCAGCTTCGGTGGCTTGCGGGTAGTAACTCGCTTACATATTTATATTGAAACTTATACGTATAAATATAACGTTATCTCCCGTGATGTTACGTGACTGCTGTGGAAGTCGCGGTCACGTGATGCAAGTTTGTTCCATTTAACCGTTTTCTCTGACCAAGTAAGGACAGTGTCCTTGTAAGCAAAGCACCTGGCCTCGCAAGACATCGCCTCACAAGGCCAGGCGCCTTGACATAAAGAAACACGGTTAGTCTCTGGGTGATGCCATATTAGATGCCATATTTCCTTCTACGGGAGCCTGTGAGGACAAAATGCATTTACTGATTTGTAACAAACGGTCACAAAACTTTCACCATTGACAAACGTTGTTTTACACATTTACCTCTTCACTCATTGCCACTGATGAAAGGGAGTCTGATGTGCTTATTATTTTGCTAGAGGTTGTGCTCCCAGGGATTTTTGACCCTAATGACCATCTGGGGCAATGGTGGCACAGGGGTTAAGTGCTCACCCTGTAATCAGAAGGTTGCAGGTTCAAGCCCCGCTCAGTCTGTCACTGTCGTTGTGTCCTTGGGCAAGACACTTAACCCACATTGCCTGCTGGTGGAGGTCGGAGGGACCGGGGGCGCCAGTACTCGGCAGCCTCGCCTCTGTCAGTGCCCCAGGGCAGCTGTGTCTTCATCATAGCTCATCCCCACCAGTGTGTGAATGTATGTGTGAATGGGTGAATGACTGATTGTGTTGTAAAGTGCCTTGAGGGGTTCCAGGACTCTAGAAGGTGCTATATCAAATACAGGCTATTTACCATTTACCATCTGTTGGTAAGGTCACTCAAACACAAAAATACTGCTTGCTTGCAATGATTTAGGTATGTACTGCCCCCTATCACCATGGAAAATACGCATTATCACTTTAAACTCAGTTTTAAATAAAACTAAAACAGTTCTATGAATTTAGGTGATAAAATCAAATACATAACCAAATAACATCTCATTTTTGAACTGTAGCTGGTATGCCTGGTATTTAATCATTTTTTAACCATTAAACGGCAGGTGCTTTGGTTCATTTTTCCAGAATACTGGTAACTTTCAATATCTGCCATTATTTTACAGTGTACTGCAAACTAAACCCTTGTGGGAAAAGTTTGACACCAGGAAGCAAAAAACAAAACACAAAATTTGATTTTAGAGTATTACTGAAAATAAAGCACTGTGGATGAACACAACAAACAGATTTTGTACAGTAACAACTTAAACAGTATTGAACATATTAACGCTATATTAAAATATTGTTTCCTGCAACTGCAAGAGGACAATGACTGTAAAAAACTAAACTTGAAAGCACTTCTCATCTGTCAAAAAACGATTGAATGCTTCTGATGTTACAAACCACTGCAGTTACAGCTATCTAACATTCCACACCTCCCAACTACGCTGGTTATCCTGCAGTGATGTGCAGTAAATGGTTGACATTCATTCTTGTTAAAAAGTGATGGACAGGTGGTTCATCCAATGACCTGTAAAGTACTTTTAAAAAAAAATGATGCTCGTCCTTTACTAAACACTTTTCATAAGTGACTTTCCAGATGGTTTTGCGCAACAAACCATATGGCATGTCAGGCTAGCTAGGCTTGGTGTTACAGTCACGGTGACAGAACACCTTGCTTATGGTTCTGGATACAACTGTAGTATATAAACTATATTACCCAAAAAATACACAGAATGTGATACCTGAAATACTACACAATACAAATTAAGTGAGTTGCATTTCCCCCTTTGACGAAAGTCATCATCATCTTCTCACCTACACGTTCTACGCCCCCTTTCTCTGGAAACTAGAAGCCAGAATTAATGTCAATTTTACTGTCAATTTATTCTGCCCATCTGTCCCTGAAATATTTATACGTGTAGAGAGGAAGGTTGCTTCTGCTTAGGCATTCAAAGCTCTTCACTAAAGGACCCAGCTGGCGTTCTAACAACTCGGTGAGAGGGATACTGGAGAATGTAATGACTACATCCCATAAAGGAAAAGACAGTATATAAATTATAAATGAGAGGATTAGGTCCATGGGAATGACCTGTTGAATCATAGATGGACTATTAAAGAAAAAAAAAGGCAGTCAGAAAGAAATAAATTCAGTCAGAATGGTGCCGTGTGTGTGTGCACAACACACTCCTCCTTGATGACACAGCAGCATACACACACTCACATCAGATTTTATCTCTAATCACCGTTTATGGTTGTTGTCATTCTTTCGTTCTGATCCAAAGCGATCTCCTGCCATATCAATGCCCTGGGCCTCTCCCTCTCTTTCAAATTTCCTCACAGCAGCAACATGACAATGCAAATCCTCCGTGTTTACAACCTTCACACTTGTCAAATTGTAAAAGGTCAAGCCTCTTGTTTCCTCAGATTTAATCGGCAAACATCAATACCCTACATTACAATGAGACACACCGTTTCCTGGACATGAGCTTGTAGACAGTAATAAACCATTTAAGAGCAGCACACGATACAACGCAGCACGCCAAAAGCTCTCTACGCCTGAAACACAATCTTTTTTAGAAATCCTACGACTGTCTAAACCCATAATGAGACTTGGAATATAACAGGGTGATTTGTGCAATTCTTTCATTTTAACAAACTGTTTTACTTGAACTTTAATTATTAACATTTACTTTAGAATACTAAAATAACAAATACAGCTCTTTGCCTTGCTGTCTGACTGCCATTGAAGCTTCACTATATCTCATTTATACATGCCCCACTTTCAGACCTGAGTTTCCCCATTGCTGCTGTGGGCAGTCAATCTTAATGTCAATACATGGCAAATGCCTTAAAGTGTGGAAACACCAGCGTTTTCTTAACATTGCCATCAATTTAAAAGCCTTGCTCTGTCTTGCCACCAAGATAATTTTACAGCTATTTGAATAAGGCATAACGTGCTTACTTGTCATCTTGCATGTTTCCATGTCTGCACGGTTCCCCATGACAACAACAGAGACTCAGCTCAAATGATGGTCGGCTACTTTGATTTTAGTTAGTTGATTTGTGTCTGATGTTGTGGTTTGGTTCTGGGACTGTTAAGATTTAACATTCCTTTATCAAATATTTCCATACAGATGCTTTAATGTGTGCATGTGTGGTTGAACAGGTTTTACTAGCACTTATTTCTTTTGCATGCCTGTGATGTTTCCAGTGACTCTTTTGGGTCTATATCTTGTTGTAATAACTACAAGACCTCACTAAATGAGTTTTGCTGTGGTTTATGTTTAAAGTTCCAACACTGCTTCTCCAGATCTAATTTCTGCAAGTGATCTCAAGCATACACTTGGAAATGGGACCACTCAGGTGTCTACTTCCTGCTTTCCCTCTGAAAACACATCAACAGTAAAGCTAAACAGATTTTTTGCACTTAATGTAGGCTTCCAGACTGCAGAGAAGTGTTTTAAATATAAGTAGGATCTCTGACCTCACTGTTTGACTGTTTCAACCTGAGCAGAACCTGGAGGACTATTGAATATCTTGATTTTATGAAAATGTGATTTTTATATTGCGAAATACTGTAACTTTGTAATGCAATTGTTGATTAGCTCTTTTGTGAGAATGAGAGCAAGGGTCAACCACTGCATAAGCAATAGATCTTGTATTTAAGTCGGGTGTATGAGAGAAGAGGAGACATTTCACTTTCATCAGCCTACTTGGTCAAATTAATCATTAAAATACTCAAATAAAATCAAAATCAATACATATTTCATTTGTTTCTGTAATAAAATTCCACTTTTAGATAAAAGTCAAGAGTGTTCATAGCATCTCTAGACAATAGACTGAGATTTTTCTTTTTGATTGCAAATGAAGAAAGTATTGAGGGTGTTGGGATAAAAAAAAACAAAAGAAAGAAAAGAGGACAAGAGAATATTGATCAGATTCCTTCAGTAGGATCACTGGACCAGCAGCTGGTGTGACAGAGTACAGCTCCATTCAATAGTCTTATCATTACCATAGCACAAACTCATTCAGCAGGTCACAGCCTGTTCGGCCTCTGGGCTGTGTGTGTGTGTGTGTGTGTGTGTGTGTGTGTGTGTGTGTGTGTGTGTGTGTGTGTGTGTGTGTGTGTGTGTGTGTGTGTGTGTGTAGTTGTACTCATATAGAGGGAGGGGGGTACATTTCGATTCTCTAAGCCATTAGATCCCGTTATAAGCCCACTTACAGCACATTTCTTTGTTCACAACACTGTGAGTCTAATGAAGTGTCCCTAGAGAAAAAAAAAAGAAGAGCTTGAAGGAGAATTTAATTTACACAAAATAGTCAGAGGAGACATATGAAGAGGTCACAGTGATGTTCCATATTGGCTTTTTCTATCGATATCTGACACATCAATAGTTTAACTCCTGATTTCCGATACTGATACAGATACACGTGAAGACCCTCTTCATAGAAAAACAAAATAATAATAATAATAATACCTAAACTTTAAACTTTATCTGTACAAAACATGACAACTACTTCAATGTAAGTTTGTCCAACTGTCCCAAACATACATATTCTGAAAGTTTGAGTGAGAGAAGTAGTTTGGTGTATCACATGTGCATGCTCTGTAAGTTTGTGTCATTAAGAGTGAAAACCGGTACCAATAATTTCCAAAGTTACATTTAAATGCCAATATTAGCCGATAATATCGGACTTCCCTATTCATGGTTTGCTTATGTTCATACTGTAAAAGATTGAAAAGCTGTAATGCGATCAAAAATAGATGAAAAAAACGTGTCAATCAAAAATCGACAATGATTTTCCAATCTTCCATTAGAATTATACACAATTATTTTATGAAACTATTGTCCAAATAAACAACTTTCTTATTTAGGTGATAGTAAAAGCATTACTACAAACAAAACTTTGCAGTTGTAAACTGGTGTCAGTGGTTGAAGGTGCTTTCATGGCACAGAGACATGTTTTGCGCAGATGTAGAACGAATAAATGACATTAAACTTCTTCATCATAGCTTTATCGAGCATTGTTTTCTTTGTCAAAGATATATAATAGGAAATATTTTCAGTTGTAAGCAGTTGGTAAGATTAGCTATAGTTAAGATAAACATGATATATAAATGTTCACAATGTACCGTCTGTTTTCACACATTAGTTGTTTTCTTTACAATCTTGTTATGATGGGCAAGTTCAAGTCAGGAAAAAATCATCAACGAAGTAGAAAACTGTTTGTTACTATAGTGCAACATGATAAGCTACAGTAATTACCAGAATGTGAGCAAAAGTAAAATAGAAAAATGGAAGGACGGTGAATTTATATAGACAGCTTTTGCTATAGGCGTCGTGTGCCGACAGGCTGGGCAGGCAGTTACTCAGGGTCCCCAGAGGGCTGACAAACTTTCAACCAAGTCTGAATCGTAAGAGTAGCGAGACAGTGAAAAGCTCACCCCACCCCCTCATTTAACTGATTAGCCAGAAACAGCTGAACACTTCCTCCTCTGAACACTTCCAACCTGTCCCCGCTCTGACATAGAGATGGCAGTCTGTATATGCACACAAACACAACACACACACACACACACACACACACACACACACACACACACACACACACACACACACACACACACACACACACGGTGTTTCTTTTTTTAACCCAGCAGGTGATTGAATCAATCGTCTGTCAGTCATTTTCTATTATGAGTGAACTTAGAGCAGGTTCAACAAAGCGTGGCCAGCTGCGCCAGTAGGCAGTGAACCATTGTTGACTGAGGTGGAAAAAAGTTAGCAGGAGTTTGACAGTGAGGGTTGATAGATACAGAAACACAATAGTGAATTTTTGATGTTTTTCCTACTTTGGACAATATATTGTATTATAACTGATAAAAGTTACAGATAAATGTTGCTGCACTCACTTTTCAGGCTGATGGACGTCTTAAAATAAAATAACTTCTAAGAATCAGTACGGGGCCTAAAAAATAATCCCCAAAAACTGGGTCCCTTTTAAATACAAAAGGACAGCCCCATTCTTTATTAGATTACCATCAGACGTGAGTGGCATAAGTAGCTGTCAGAGTGTCAAGAGCGAGAGAGGGAGAGAAACAGACAGGGGAGGAAGAAATAATGGAGCCGTCTCCACTGGCAACACAAAGGCACACAGGTCTATTTTTAGCAAATTAATTTAAGGCTCTAAATAATTAAATGATAATTATCTGGCAATCAAGAGTAAGACAAAATGATCTTCCCAGGAGTTTTTTTGTCATGTGACTCAGCGGGTGGACGGAAGAGCATCCTGTGAGTCGCCAGTCAAAAACTGACAACAAAAAAATGAAAAGGAAGGAGGAATGTCATGATGCAGAAAGAGAGAGAGAGAATATATATATATATATATATATATATATATATATATATATATATATAATTGACAGACAACACAGTGCAATGTGGCTGCTGGAAGGCAAGTGGATTTGCTGGTGATTAGTGCCTAATGAGTGACAGAATACAGAAACTAAAATGCATTTGTACAGGAAATATGGATGGTTTTACCAGCTGTCTTCCATGTGTTTTCTCACACGTAATTTTACACACAAACACTCATTATTATGAAACTCACCCCCTTTACTCCAACTTTAGAAACTGTAAAGAAAAAGAGAAATCTTAAAAGAGCAGGATTTAGGTTTAGTATGAATTTAGTGATAGGCGATGTTTGTTTTAAAGTTTACACATAACCTAGGCTACATTCACACTAAAGGGATGCTTTTATTATTGTGTCCTCCAACCTTTGAACAGAAAAAAATAAATACAAAACTTCACCCCCAATTTGGTCCTTTCTTTCCCTTCCTGTCGTGATCCCCAAATCCTTCCATATGTCACCTCGGCTTTTCCCAACCAATTATTTCCTCAACTTTTTAAAACGACCGTTATGGGCTCTATTGACATAGGACAGGCTGTCAAACAAAGCATTTAGATATTTTTATTTCCTGTCATAAAATTTTCAGTGGCGAAAAACAAACAAATATGTAACTGTATTCCACCTGACAGCAAGTTTGTATATATAAAAAAAATCCCAAGTATAAGGAGGAATGTTTATGAAACCCCAACACCCATTTCCTATTAAAAGGATCCTTCCTTATCCGCGTTGAATCTGCTTCTTCACGTAAGGACATACTAGTGAGACATTTATTGAAAAGGGTCTTTAAGCAGATGTTTGCATTCTGTCCTTTTTATTTTATTTTTTTAAGATTTTCAGATTACAAAAGGAGTGCAATCAGTTTGATGGAGTGATGTGCTTCAGTGAGAGTTAAAGTTGACAGGCCTACCTAGTCTCCCTGCTGTGCAACCTTTTATAAAATCAATGCCACCACTAAACACAACTCTCCCCCATTGAGCTGGTTCCTGTTACAGCCTCCTTCCCCTTCTCATGTCTGGAGGAAAACACAGACAAACAGATAAATTAGAGACTCCCCTGCTGCCCTTCTCTCATCCTCTAGCCTGCTGACTATTGTGAAGTGACGATGCTACAGTAATGTTCACAAAGTCAGTAATAGTTCTGTCAGTAATATTCACAAATAAAAAAAATAGAAGACAATCTGCTTTTGAACCCCTTCGTTTAAACTTCACTTTCCTTAGACGATTATATTTTATTTTCCCCTTCAGAAAGTTGGCGTTTTCTTTGAGGATCATTGTTATTGATGTCAGATGTTTTTGATGTGTGACACAGCAAAACGCTCTAAAACAGGATCTGAGATGCAACCGGACATCTGAAAAAAGGATTTTTTGACAATAGTTCTTCTGCGCTACATAAATTGCTGTCTGGAAAATACGGCAAGGAAAACAAAACTAGAGTCGAAGCAAGAGCAACGATAAAACATATTGTCTCATATTTTTTTGCTTTATCTGTGACTCGTCTTGGACTCGTGTCTTGATCTCTCTAAACTTCACATGCTCCGGTTACATTTTGACAAGTCTTTCCTGTTTCTGAACCCCTTATGATTGATAAAAGTGCAATATTAATAAAATTAACAATATCAATTATTTTTACTAATATTTCTGTTTTCCTTTTCTTAGATGTCACCTTTCCTGCTGCACTCCAGTCATTCCAAAAACAACCTCCTTTGAAAAGGTAACATGCAATTGCGCCTGTTTTACACAAATTCTGGCATTAAGGATCAACTTTTTCATCATTTCAATGAAAGCGGAAAGGCTTTGGAGTAGCACACAAACACACGGTGCAGAACTACAGTAGGTACAGTGTGTTGGCCGTGTTACCTGCTCCAACAGCTCCATGGCAGCATCACTGCAGTCATTTGGCAGTCTGTTGCTCTAATTTGCATCAGATTACATGCCCACAGAGGCAAACTCTCCTTAATGAGTAGCATCATCCTCTGCAGGTGGCAGGGAAGAAAACATGAGATGGGGACACAGAAATGATCTGCCTCTTCAAACCATCACTTGTCATTGGTTGACTGCTGTTCTGATGGCATCCATTTGTGCTTTTGAGATATTTTCCACCGCTCAGTTTCCCTGCATCACCATTACTACCCCATTCTACAACATGAATACATTAACCCAGTTATTTAGCTAATTGCCATATTAGGCCTGTCACCAGAATTGACAGGCCATGATACTACCACTTCAAAATAAATCAGTCTTTTATGATTGTGCGCAGCGCATCTGCATTCTAATTGTCACTTACTGTAATTTGTGTGAGCTTGTGTCACATTGTAGGTGATTTAAACTCGACTGCAGCCCACCTCTAATCAAAGTGGTTAGGGGCGGGCTGTGGGTAGCTGGTGGTATTGAGCGGGGGAACAATCTATATGAGTCATTAAAATGCAAATGTGTTTACCAAGCCTAGCTTTGATGCTGCAATAATAACAAGCAGTGTGGAACAATCATGAATCAAACTTGTGCAGCGCCCTACTGAACACACGCCGACTCCGTGTAATGAAACAAGAGCTGAGGTAAGAGCAGTTTGGGCCGTCGATACAGAATCCCAGCACTATCTGAGAACTTGAAACAAAGAATTAAGTAACACCGGATGAAGCTGGCACACTTCCAACGGTTCATTTCAAAGGAAAGCCCGTTTCTGGGCCTGAAATTAAAGGCTGTTACAAGTGAGGCAGATCAGAGAGGGTACTGCACTTTGTAAATAAACAGGAGGAGGAGAACAGCACCTGTTCCAATAGGAAATCCAGTGCAACTGGGAAGATTCATGAGTTTTTCAGGTTTTAAGCTTCTATTTTAATCCATTCTTGTTTAGCTGTTTTGATTGGTCACCCGTGAAAACTCAATCAGGCACCACTTGAGTTTCCTCTATCACGAGATTCTTGTGAACAGTGTTCATCAAAGGGATTTTTGCACCTCTGATTGTCAAAGCTGAGTAATTTAAAAGAACAAAAGAGAAGTTAGCCGCTAAAGATAGCATCGGGTTCTATTTTGCCGCGAGCCGCTTCTGAGACAGGTCAAATTCCACAGTTAACATAAGACTAGACAGGGAATCGCACACTGTTTCAGTGTAAAATCACTGGTAATTTTCAAAAAAAATTCCAGCGATACAATTTCATTTTTATTTGAAGCTTATGTGTGACCCAACAGCTTATTTACCACAGCATCGTTCCAGAAATCCAGCGGTGTGTTTTTCATGGCTTTGTTCCTGGCAGTGGAGAAGACCATCATATATGACATCAAAACAGCGATATCAAACATGATTTCCCTTTATTGGGGAGGGGATTTATTGGCAACAAACCGTGACCTTTAAAGTCTTGCGGGATCTTGTGATCTCGCGAGTCTGGCGAGGAAGCAGTTCCGCGACCAAGACTCTCCGGGTGTGTAATGGACCGCACTGAAGCTTGCGATTAAAACGTTCCACTGCCGTTCCGCGCCATTTGATGCTTCCAGTGTGAAACGTGTGAGAGTGCATAACTCTTCAGTTTAACCGGTACTGGCGTTATCCGGTTACACAATAACATCAATGCAAAGCAATATTGCGTAAGTGTTCAATGCTTGTGCAGTTCCGGATGTACATTAGTATGTCTGCGTCCTTTATGCTGCACAGTTCTGGAAACCCGAGTTTTCTTTTTATTCATTGCTTTTAGTGGTTGAAGGTTACAGCTTACTGCCTGTGTGTGTTTACCTGTTTCCTTGTAATCTTGTTATTATCTTCATCTTCTTTTTCTCTAAGTGTATGTGCTGCTCTAGCAAAAAGGATTTCCCCACTGTGGGATTAATAAAGTATTTTATTCTATTGTATTCTATTCTAAATAACATCAAAATAAAAAAAAGTTGTCAGCCTAAAGCTTACTGTAAAACATCAAAGGTAAGAAGAAAAGCCAAAGGTTTGCGAAGATAAAAAAATAAAAAAAAATCGAAGAACAAGAAATATTTAATTAGAGCTTAAAGGTTTGCTCACAAAAGAGCCTTCAGGTTTCATTAAAGCTTTAAGAATAACCTGCCTGTACCTTTTAAAAACCCATTTTTTCATCTTGTACACCTCATTAGGCATTTAATTGACCATGACACTGCCCCTCCCATATTGACTAGTCAACTATCTGTTAAGAAGTACACCCGCAGTAAGATAAACAAACTCTAAAAAGACAGAACAGCCAGCCCCTCCCTCTAAACAATGACAATTAGATAAATGAGAGGTGAGATGAGCAAGCAGGCAGGATGGAAACAAAAGGATGTAAAGTATTCAGATAGGAGGATGAGAGACTCCTGGATGCAGAGCTCATTTCACATATAATGATCGTACGTGAGAGGGTGTAAAACTGAGTGATGATGTAGGGACATTTTATACAGCATGTAATGTGTGGTTTGGCACAAGCATAGCAGGTTCAAGCCAGTAAGCTCAACTGCAACTCTGCACAAGAAATTAAAGTCACTTTTTATATTTAAGGTTATTAATAGGGTGACAAGAGTTAAGCATCTGCGATGGACTGGCACTCTGACCAGGGTGTACCCCGCCTGATTGCCCAATGACCGCTGGAGATAGGCACCAGCCCATTCCCCACCACCCTCCCCCACCCCCTGCGACCCTGCGTGGACAAGCGGGTTTAGAAACTGGATGGATGGATGGATGGATGGATTTAAGCACCAAGCACCATTAACTTGGACATAAAAAGTGAGTCACTTAGAGTCATTATTAGTGGAAAACAATTGCATCATTACTCACTCAAAACTGACCACGAAAGCTTCTTTCTTTCTCATGTTGAGGTTAAAGAAAAAGGCTTCAGAGATCCACCCTGGGAGTGTGAGGGGGAATTCAAACCTGTAAGGGATTGTCCAGAATATCTACTCATTCACACAATCTCATGGAATCCTGAACGAGTTAGGGACCTTCTTTAGAGCTTAGTCAGGCTGAGTGGAAGGGATCGAGAAAAGAAAAGAGTTGGATAACATGAAAGAGTAAGCACCAAAAAAGCAGTGGATGAGTGAGGGAGACTAACTGGTGTAAAAAGAGGAGGAGACTCATCCCTCCTAAATGATCTCATCTTTGTGAAAGCAGACAGAGCGATAAAGATGAGTATTACTGCTAATCTCCAATCCGCTATTGATATCAGACTTTTCATTTGCCACTTAAAAGCTTTCTCTTGTGATCACTGTGAATGACAAAAGCACTCGGTGAACAGATTAGCGTATTTACTGTCTTACAGTATTGTGTCAAGTATCTGGGTAAAACAGTAACAAACAAATCTACTTTCCTGACTGATTTGAACTTCATTAGGAGTTATGTAATAATCAGTGATTGTAAATTAACAAATAAATGAATAAATAAACAAAACCGAGAAAAAAAAACAGTGTTGCGTCAAGTCCTGGCAATCATTAGGCTGTGAAATTAAAACTAATCTCAGAACGGATTATTATCTCTGATCAGTCTGGCGTCAGTGAGAATACTCGATACTGCTCTGTTTCAGATCAGATCTAATAAGCTTAAAGGTAAGTATAAAGGCTTAACATTCATTTACAGCTAGAAAAGCCCATTCTGTACATAGTTCACTTGTAATATGATAAGATGATATTGTTAGGGGATTAGGTTATCTCCCAGGAGATCTTTTAACAGATAAATTGTGCAGCCTTTCATATTACCTTTGTTACAATCCTGTCTGCTCATGTTTAAACAATGTCCAAACGTACAAACCCGGAATCCAGACACAGACACTACATCAGGTGTACAACTGTGAAAAAGGTCTTTGTTTGCTCAAGCAGTTGCATATTTTCAGCTAAACCACTGATGCAGCTGGTTAACACAATGGCCTCACAGCCAACCATGACTTTCTATATGGACCTTCTATGTTCCTGCCATGCATGGTACCATCATTGCAATACCTAACTCTAACCCAAAAATATGGTTGGAGCCCGACTTTGTCTGCTAATGGTTGGACATCCGCCTTCTGGAAGAGATGAAACCACGGATGCGGTCTTCCTATACTATCATCACCACAGTGTAACACATGTAACACCATCAAGCATTACAGTACGTACCAAATTAGCTGTGCTGTAACATTGTTGTCCATTCCATTGGCCATTTTGCAAATCCTGGTTTTACGCTGTCTACTTTACTCCCACTAGCGTTTCTTTGGTTGCCTTGCTATAGATTACCTGGAAGAATACCAACAGGAAAGAGCACAACCTACCATAGCGGAGTAGAAAGCACTTCATTCCAGAGTTCCGTTTTTTTAACATACATGTACACAAGGATAAAAGCTCCCAGTTTATTGCTGTAGATGGACCAAGATCGACTGTAAAAATTGATGCAGCTGTGAAATTTGATGCACAAATTAAAACGGTAGCACGTTCCAGTTTTTTTCATTTGAGACGCCTGGCTAAGATCAAGCCCCTGTTGTCTAGGGAGCATTTACAGTCAGTCTCTCAATGCATTCCCTGTCCAGACTTGACTACTGCAATGCATTGTATGCCAGTCTGGTCAGGGTGCGATTGCTCCCCTACAGCTGGTTCACAACTCAGCTGCTAGATTTTTGACAGGCACAAGATGCCATGACCATATTACACTGGTGTTGGCGCAACTCCACTGACTTCCCATGCAGTACAGAGCAAAGTGCTGATGCTTTCTTTTAGGGCTCTTCATGGTACTGCTCTTGCCTATTTATCAGCACTACTACAAAGGCATGTCCCCACCTGCTCTCTTCGCTCTCTTGACCAGGATTTATTGGTGGTTCCTCGTTCCATGGGAGATTGTGCGTTGGCGGTCCTTGCGCCAACTTTGTGGAACGGCCTAACTTTGACTGTTATGCTGGCACCTTCCTTTCAGATTTCTAAGTCACGTCTGAAGGCCCATTATTATGTCCAGGCATTGTCATCACAGCGGTCTGCAACTTTGTCTTGATTTTAATTGTTGTTTTTACATTTGTTTTAATGCTGTTTTTACTGTGTTCCTATTTTTTTTAATCTATTTTTATATTTATTAATGCGATAGCATTTTATTTTTGTGTTCAGCATCTTGGGCTTCTGCTAAAGGTTTTGTAAGGTGCTCTACACATGAATAAATTAATGCATGAATGACTGAAATGTGCACATAAATGCACAAATGAAGTTAAAGTCAGGACATCTTCTTAGTGCCATTTGATGCTGTGTTTTGTTGACATTCCCAGTCAAAGATCAGGGGAAGGAAAACAAGTCTTCACAGCTTAGATAACAGAGTTCAGACAGCTTCCTAAAGACCCGCAAATGTGGTCTAGCCACATCGTCTCCTATCTGTTTTAGATCTGACAGCATGTGCTAACAGAACAAGCTAAGAAGGTTGCTTGCTGTAATAGGCTATTGACACTAATTCAGTAACACAAGTGGGCATTGTCTTTACAAATTATTTACTAAAAACAAATATGAGCAATAAAATATATTACCAGATTTAGGTCCTGAGATCAACATGTTTTTGTTTTAATCATTATGATCCAGTTATTTGTCAGCAGGGCCCCTCCTCTTGATTTGTGCAAAGTTCATTTCAAACAGATGCTGACAGTAGCTGCCGCTCCTCCATCAGCACTGAGAGACAGCTGTTGCACAAACACCATGGACTTTGCCCCACTTGCCATCTTTTCAGATTTTTATCGTAGTGAAACCTAACTGTATTTTCGTTGGTGCCGTCCTCACTACCTATGCTGTGATTGGGCCCAAATTGAGGCCAAACAGAAGTGATTGGAGCCAGGAATTTCTTTCAGCACTTCACATAATGAATTGGAGGTAGACAACAATGGTGAATCTTTGAACAGGTTTTATTTTTTTAGAATATAAGAAGAAAATCTCAAGTCTGAAATATAAAATTACTTTTGCCAAAGTTACATTTAATTTATTATGAGAAATGATAAATGACCCACACTTGTATAGCGCCTCTCAGAGTAAGGACTCCAAAGCGCTTTACACTACAGTGTATCATTCATCCATTCACACATTGATGGGGATGAGCTACGATGTAGCCACAGCTGCCCTGGGGCGCACTGACAGAGGCGAGGCTGCCGAGCACTGGCGCCACCGGTCCCTCCGACCACCACCAGCAGGCAAGGTGGGTTAATTGTCTTGACCAAGGACACAACAGCAGAATTCTCTGTCCGGAGCCGGGATCGAACCTGCAACCTTCCGATTACTGGACAACCCGCTCAACCTGTTGAGCTACTGCTGCCCCAATTATTATCATTATTCCATACATGTGATACTAGTCTGCTGTTGATCCAACACATCGGCATGATGTTATCAGCAGGCTAAACCTCTGGCAGCATTTGGTGCCACAGCCACAGGGACTAACAGTAAGATGGGTTAAATTCAATCTGCCTCTTTTTTTTTTTTACCAACTGTTAGAGATCTATTAGGGGCCAATAAGGATTTTGAAGGGAGAAGGTTTGAGCCATTTCGGGTCAACCTCGAAGGTTAATTGTTGAGTTGTCTGCCTGGTCTGTGAGCGGATCACTGTGTGAAACCAATCCTGTAGGCAGGGAATGGACAGCGAGTGTGGATGGCATTCACAAGATTAGAACAGCTGATGGAAAAGGTTGAGACTCAAAGAACGAGCACAGCAAGAGAAACACAGATCCAAAAACCTCAAATCTACACTTTCACAAAGCTGCCAATGCTAAGTGGGTTTAGAAATGCACTTAATGTGCTAAAGGGTGGTTGTGTACAGCCAACAAGCTAACTGCGACTGGCTCTACTAACATTTAAAATACAGTGAGCGGTTTAACTTTTGCAGACAGATCAAAAATATATTAATTAATATATTAAAAAAAGAACTGTTCTAGCATATTTGATACTGCAAGGGCAAATTAGTCAAACACACACACACAGGACAATTACCACCACCTACCCTCTCCCCTCACTGAAGTAATTAAAGAAAATCAGCTGAACACAGGAGACAAACTGATTAAAGTCCAGCTTAATCACATCCATAGAAAGGTGAAATAACTTCCACCCAACTAATGCTGCTTCTTTCAAGCTCCCTTTTTAAAGAAAAGGAGGAAATGGAGTCTAAAAAGCAGGCACAAGGGAATTGTTTACTCTGTTCTGATGAAGGTTAAATTAAAAGACACAACATAGGCTGATGCAGGATGACGATATCAGATATGCTGTGAAAAGACACGGTCCTCCTGTGGGCATCGCTCCACATATCTCTGGATGCATCCATGCCAGTCCCATTTCACAGCTTGTTCTATATATGTGGTGCATGCACACAAAAGGACACACATACACACACCCATACACGGACCCATGATGGCACTTCCTCTCAGATACGCACATACACAATGTCCTTCATCACCTTGCTCAAAGATGAATGAGTTTGCCGCTGTCCTCAATCATTTTAATCACTTCAATGGAAAATGCCTCATTCCCAGCTATCATTCTGTGCAGCCTGGCAGCTATCGCATGAGTACACATTCCTATTCTCCTCTTAAACATCTCACCTCACACATGCACTCAGAAACACAATGACTTCCACTGTAACATCTATAATACTAGTGTTCTCATCACCGCTGATGACAAGATAACTTATGACAATTATCAAACTGTAACATACCGTATCGTGTAAAAGCTGAAGACACCCGGTTCGGGTCAAAATGCCATTTTCTTAAAGCTGTAATGGCACATCGGCTAAACAAGCCAGCTTTGAATCACAAACACGGCCACTGAAGTTTCATCTCTCCCGTCTTCCCTAGGCCACGTCCACCTTTCCACAGTAATCGAGAGAGAGCACAAAACACCAGCCGCTCTTTCTTACATCTAAACATGTTTTGTTGTCCGTGATTTAACCCTCCCACTGTCCTAATGGGCGTGCCCCTGCGAGGAAAGTTGACCATTGAGCAGGGTTGATGGTTTATCCCTTGGGTCCGTGCGGCAGGGGTGAGGAGTGAGCACCACCTCACCCCTGCCGCGTGGACCTTAAGGGAAAAACCATCAATCCTGCTCATGGGTCAATTTTCCTCACGGGGTCATCCATAAAGACTGTGGGAGGGTTAAAATAGTGCTTTTCTTTGTGGGACTCTGGTCCCAGCTCTAAAGTTGATCTTCATCCGCGTATGTCACACGTCACGTAATCTGGAAGCAGAAAATCCATGTATTAGGAGATCTTTTTGGGCCGCTGATGTGAAAAAAGCAAGGCGCGAACCGGAAAAGCTTCTGCCGTTGCTCACATCGGATTATGAAAGAACAAATAACGCTAGAAACACGCAAATTCATCCTCATGTAAGAAGTGAGTCTACTCATTGTTTTGGTAGTTTTGGCGTAAACATCATCATGGAGCACAATGTTCTGTGACTCTACAAAAAACAGTAAAAATGCTCAAAAATGCTGACAGCAAAGGGCTTTTCTGATCAGGAAATGGCTGACAGCTAATGAGTTAACGGGATTAAAAATGTGTTTTAAGCTAGCTAGGTTTGCAGATTTGACATTCTAGCTAAAATGCTTTTCAATCCTATAGAAATTCATCTTTGTTTTTGCAAAAATGATTTACTTAAAAAAATCTAGATGTTCAGGAATGTGCATGTGTTGTCCAAATGCTGTATTTCCTTCATACAACAAATCATGTGATACTAATGGAGATAATATTCCCATGAGGCTTAAAGTAAGGTTGACCTGAATGTTTCAAAGCACATAAGCTTTGTTCCTAGCTATGGCAGTGCTAAAGTTAGAATATAATTTCAGTTATTTTTGTCTTTTAAAGGCCCTCTCGAGTCTCATTTGTGTGTACAAAAGAGAGGCAGTACTACCCATTGTTGTTATTGGACATGGCGGTTTGAACTGAAATTCATTAACTTCACTAAGGAACACTGTTTACTAATTCAGAAGCTGTTCTGCTGTCTCAGACTTGACACATGAGTCTCCACACTGCTGTAGCAAGCCCAAGTTTTAATTACTCAACGTTTTCTTTTAGTGCGTGGTGTTTGTGGTTTATTTTTTCCATGCAATGCTGTCACATAAGAAAAATGCCACTTTCACTCGCAGAGAAAGGCTCCCTGTATGGAACTGAAATAAGCACCAAAACTACAGAAAATCATCCTTTATGACTCAGACATATTCAGAGGCTTATACAAAAATATGCATGGCAAGCAGCAAAGTTAACAGACAAAAGGGTCTGGAAACAAGTAAAAGATTATAGCACATGTCTGAACTGCCTTCAGCTCTTATGAAGTATTGAAGGTAGAATTATTCTATTAGGCAATGCAAAGCAGCTAGGTCTGCTCTGCCTCTGTTGAACTTCAGAACATTAAGGTGGACCACTATGAAAGCAAGAAAGAAGAGGCTTTGGATGCTTCTGCAAACCGAAACCAGGACGACTTTTGCTGTTTAACAGCAGATGGTGCAATCTGGGGGATGTTACAGTGAAGGAGATTATGTGTAACAGGAGCATCGAGCTGCTAGCGGTTGGTCTCAGACCATATTACACGCCTGGGGAGTTCTCCCACGCCATTGTTGTTTGTGTTTACGTCCTCTTCAAAGTGCATGCTGAGACAACGTGTGACATCATCTACTCACATTACTGAGGGTTCAAAGACAGCACTCACAAGTATTAAACACCATCTTCTTTTCACAACCCTCACTAGTTTGCAACCCGTCCAACTAGGACCAATAGGATATTACACCGCCTGCCTCTCTGGCTCCAACTAGAGAATTCTGAACATGAAATAAGCCTTGATCAAGCCACAGATCTAGACACTTTTACCACTTAACCGATTCTAAGATGTCAACTTATATTTGAGCAAACTTCATGGTATGGGTGAAACGGGAATGATGGACAGTAGCTGCTTTACATAAATGCAATTGGTCAACAGTCAGTGCAATTTCAGTGTGGATGTTCGATTTTAAAACTGTGCTGCTTTTGATGAACAAGCCCTGGATTTCGGACAACCTCAACAGGAAGATGAGGACATTCAAGAAAGATGACTAGCCTGAGCTGAAGAGCATGCACGATTAAAGTCAAGGTCCAGCAGACAGAGATGTGAAAGTGGAGCTGAGGAAACTAAGTGGAACAAAAGCTGCAGGACGACAGCTTGGGAGGTTCAGTGGCTGATAGAGGACTATTACATAAGAGGGGAAGACTGTGACAGAAGAAAAAGTTCAAACCTTTTTATTCAGGGGATTGACAGCAAAGCTGCTTCAGCCAATGATGCCAACACAGAACCAAATACAAGGACTACTAAACATCTCTCTCTCCACCATTACCAAAGACCAGATGAGCAGAATGCTAAAGATGCTGGGTCAAAGAAGACAGCTGACTCTAGCAGGGTGTGTCCAAGGATCCCAGAGGCTTGCTTCACTAGCATAACAACTCTAGCATCAACTATAGAGTCTGGTTTAACAGAACACACACACACACACACACACACACACACACACACACACACACACACACACACACACACACACACACACCACTGGAATATGACAGTCACAAGGCAAAGAAAGTGTTTTTCATTGTCCCAGATCTACTTTACAAAGAGCTAAAACGTTTTCACGCTCGTGGCCATAAAACCCGAACACATTTTCAGCTTTGAAAGAAGGAAAGTAACAGATAAACAAGAATTCAAACTTTAAAATGCAGTTTTTTTTAGGCTTTCATTAAAGAGACAATATGTAGTTTTTACTGTTAATCTTTGGAAATATCCATCGAAATGTTGAATTAAATGATGCCTAGTTATTGAAAAATATAACATGTAACCATAAAAATCATGTCTAAACTACATGGGAGTGGGTCTAAGTCTCTGGGCAACGCCATATTAGACACCCTGTTTCCTTCTACGGGAGCCCGTGAGGACAAAATGAATTTACTGATTTGTAACAAGCGGTTACCAAACTTTCACCATTCATAAACATTGTTTTACACATTTACCTCTTCACTCTTTGCCACTGATGAAATCACTGATGTGCTTGTCATTTTGCTGGAGGTTGCACTCCCAGGGATGTTTGACCCTAATGGGCTAATTGGTAAGATCTTACTCAAACACAAAAATACCTCTTGCCTGCAGTGATTTAGGTATGTACTGCCCCTGTCGCCATCAATTTAGGTCTTTTTTCCACTTGCAATTTTATACCACTTCAGCATTGGCACTGGGTATTTGCATTTAGTGTTCATATCTTCTTGTTTATATAATTTTTGATTGTATTTGATAATATTTTCCAAATTTAATGCATGTTTAGTGCATTCACATTACTACCACATGATAACTGTGAAACAATAAATAAACTTTAACTGCTGTGAAAATCTTGCATTTGCTAATGCAAATTACTGTAGTAAGATACTCAAGTACATCTAAGAAAACATTACTTTTGCCACAAAACTTCCGAAATACAACCTACAGAAGCATTCTAACCCCTGTAGTACTATCCATCACAAAATACCCTTGAGAGCAGGTTCAGCCCACAAAGTCCATTAAAACTGTAGTCAGTCACTGAAATAGCTCCATCTTTCTCTATTTTGGGACATCACGTTTCAACTTGCCTCCAGAAACAATACAGAAACCTTTTCCATCCCGTGTTCAATCTCAATTATGGGCGCCATGATCCGCTCTAGAAAGATGGAGATCCTTGACTGCATTTTAAGGCAGAAAGGTACATATTCAGCCAGTTGCTGGGTTGATAATGACAAAAACAAACTGGTGGTGTGCAACAAAACCCAATGACTGCTCGAGGAAGCACCAACCAGTATGTCACTCCAGTTCATGTTTTTAATGTGGCTTCAGTTTTAAATGTCTTTTCACTTCTGTTCTTGCAATGTGACATGCATCATGAGAACAAGGATGAGCAGAAATGCACTTATATGCACTACATTTATGACACCACCA
This sequence comes from Nothobranchius furzeri, assembly GCF_043380555.1. NCBI lineage: Eukaryota > Metazoa > Chordata > Actinopteri > Cyprinodontiformes > Nothobranchiidae > Nothobranchius > Nothobranchius furzeri. Next base: position 86,933,173 of record NC_091741.1, read on the forward strand.
TTGTTGTGTTAAACCATCATCATCAGGGGACTATGGGGGTGTCTCTGAAAACAAAAATAGAAACAGGAGCTCTGACGTAGAGGGACAATGGTGGTTATGCTCCCTACACACACACACACAAACACACACACACACACACACACACACACACACACACACACACACACACACACACACACACACACACACACACATAATCACACACACAAACCACCCCAAAAATATAAAGCATAACACTTTCCGTTAATTCAACTTCAAATTATGAATAATTAGGGGTGTGCCCTTTTGATTGACATGTGTCTGATGAGTCACCAGTGCTAGCGCTAGCAGTTTGCCCCCTATGTTTGCTCCAGAGAAGGCCTCATCATTGGCCTAATGATTAAGAGTCAATCATCTGCATAGAGGGTTTGTTCATCTTATACAGTATTCATAGTTATTGGTTACACCACAGCTAGAGGTCACACATTAAAAAATCTGCAATCCGCCATAAATTTTACATGTCGGGTCTGACATAAAGAAGAATCTGAATTAAAAAACATTAAAAGAAAACTATATACATGAAACACTGTTATTGCAAATTGTAAAACAGTAACTGGACTAGCCATCTGGACCCCTTCACCTCCTGCTGTAAGTGAACACGTATGCAGGTTTAAACGATAAGACTTTGAAATGGGAATCGAAATGATACTTTTTTTAAAATAACCAAACGTGAACAAAAAGAAAAAAAACAATATTCATGAGTTGAGTTTGATGCATCGGAAAAGATGAGAATGCCTTCTCCGTGTCAGGGTGAGGCCCTGCCCCAAATGGAGAAGTTAAAGAATCTCAGGGTCTTGTTCACGAGTGAGGGAACGATGAAGCGTGAGATCGATAGGCGGATTGGTGCTGCGTCTGCAGTGATACGGGTGTTGTACCGGTCTGTCGTGGTGAAGAGAGAGCTGAGCCAGAAGGCAAAGCTTTTGTTTTACCGATTGATCTACATTCCTACCCTCACCTATGATCATGAGCTTTGGGTAGTGACCGAAAGACTGAGGCCACAGATACAAGTGGCAGAAATAAGCTTTCTCCGCAGGGTATCTGAGATCTCCCTTAGAGATGGGGTGAGAAACTCGGCCATCCAGGAGGGGTTCAGAGTAGACCCGCTGCTCCTCCACATAGAGAGGAGCCAGTTGAGCTGGCTCGGGTATCTGATTAGGATGCCTCCTGGACGCCTTCCTGGTGAGGTTTTCAGAGCATGTCCAACTAGGAGAAGGCCTAAAGGAAGACCCAGGACACGCTGAAGAGACTCGGCTGGCCAGGGAATGCCTTGGGATTCCCCCAGAGGAGCTGGCCCAAGCGGCTGGAGAGAGGGAATTCTGGACCTCTCAGCTTAGGCTGCTGCCCCTGTGACCCGACTCCAGATAAGCGGAAGAAATTGGATGGATGGATTAACCTAAGAAACTTGTAGAAAGGAAAACATTTATTAAATTTTGCAAGTAAAAAAGACTAAGAAATGGAATTTTAATCAGACTGAATTGTGCTACATGCCGATGTAAAGAGAGCTAAATGTAACATCAAGAGCTGAAGTTTGTTTGTCGTTGTAAAACACATCACATCTTTCTTGTAGAACCTTAGCTACACAAAGGTCAGATCCATGAAAAGAGCCAGATTCATGTTGGCTGATTCGGCTCATTCAAGGAGGAAATAGTTCATTATGCCTCGTTCACGATGTGAGTGCCCAGCCTTAATGTCAAATTAATGAGTACAAAAAATCTATTGACTCATTTTATTCCATCAGCTGTTATAGTGCTGTGTATGTTTTATGCCTCACCACCAGCTGTGAACCAAACTGACCCACCGGGACAATAAAGATACCTTGAACCTTAAAAAGCCAAATTCCTTGTTTGTGTTTCATCAAATCTTTTTGTAAGATATATAAAATGTGCAAGTAGCTGCTATCAAACCTATTAGCGACAGCATTAAGTTCATAACACCTCCTTGGATACCCTTGAACCACAGTATACACAAACATGCACATGCACACACACACACAAAGAGAAAAGACATGCATGCACTCTGTATTTCCTTCCCATGCACTTAAGTTAGGAAGCAAAGGTGCAAGATATCAAAGCAAAAAGCCCAGGGATCAACCATAAGCCTCTATCAGAGAAAGTACATTCAAGGTCGGCTGCTGGTTCAGGTAGCAAATGTGTCTCACTTTCCCGTTGCCATTAAAGGACAAGGCTCCAAAACACTGACTGAATAAAACGTTGTGATTGAGATGGTGTTAAAAGTCATCAATTCTTAGTTTTATACTTTTTGTTGCAGCTTCCAATGTTGTTAATGATTTTCTGTGATGTGTGTCACACAATAAAAGGTCTCTATTATTTCACATAATCAGGATCATGGAGGCATCGTCAGTGCAAGCAGTTTGGTATCTTGAGGTCACTTTATCTGTTCCAGTGCTAATTGGAGGTTAATATAAACTCACAAAAGCGTGACTTTTGTTTTGGCTTGCAGTACATTAGCCCCGCTGATAAAAGCTATAAAGATAGTTATGAATACTCCATTTTCTGTGACATGCCTGACATATTACTTATTTAATGCAGTGGAAAGACATAATGAGGATATCAACATGCAATTCCAGCGCACATTAGATAGGAAAATAGCCTCGGTGGCAAGTCAGTAATGGCAGCTGGTGCCTTACAGATACATAAAGAAACAAAACAAGATGCATGTGTGAAGCAGAGATGCACCACAGAGCAATTATTACTTGAAGTCTTGGTTTGCATGTAAGCACAGCAAATGTTTGCAGTGACACAGAGACGGGAAGAGTCCATTGATTGGTTGAACTGATGAAACAGTCAATCAGTCATTGACCTGTAGGCAACGTTAGGATGTTATGCTTACTGACATTTGTTTGGCTTGCTCTAACACAACAGCACGTTGTTGGCTACAAAAAGACGGGGATGCTACCTGTTCCAGTTAGGGTCATGCTGAGTTTATGTACCTCTCCTTTGCAATTGGGTTTTTCAGCTGCCTAACAGTGAGAATAAATATCACATCTATATTTTTGTGCTTTCTTCATCTGTAAATTGTTGTACAATAATTTGTAGTTTTCATTTATGATTTTATGACTTCACCAATTTATTTAAACTCACCTTTACTTAAATCTTTTTTTTTATTTCAATTATCTTTAATTTGTTTTATGATATTTAGCTGTTTTGTTTGGATCATCATTTTATGACCTCATACATTGTTTTGTTGATCTTTGTGATTTTCCTTTCTGTGATAAGTGCAACATAGATAAACTTTACTTACTTAATATATTAATAACATTTTCAGTGTGTCCGTATAGAATGTTTATTTATAAATCAAACCAATTATCAAGGCTTCCTGTGGCAAAAACAGCTGTTATCGAAGCATGAAAGTGGAAAAGCGGTATAGAGTTACATTCCACTAAGCACATGTCATCAGTGAAGAATATCCTCTAAAAGATAGAATTCAACAGTGTGTTTTGACAATTCTGTCTCAGCCCTGACTGGCAGAGAATGGCAGCCAATCCCCATTTCAAATGTGACAAGGAAAAACAAAGCCTGTCAGAATGAGTTGGAGAGATGTCTACTGAGAGCCACATGTGGTGAGAAACAGAGTCGGGGGGTGCATGAAGGGAGGAGGGGGAGGGGTTAGGGGAGAAACTGTTACTCCTCCGCACGACTCTGTCCCTGAGACACACATCGTGCTGCTCCCCCCTCAGTGGGTGACTCTGACAGGATACTGTCTGTGCAGCACTCCCCTCAGTGTGATTGATGAGTCTCATTTTACCAATTAATGGAGAATCCCCTGTTGACTACCATCAGATTGCCGTTTGTAACTGTTAGTGTTTCTAGCTGTCACAAATTCATTTTAATTAGTGATCTCTTATGACTTTTCGATAGTTTCCAAGTTTTGCAGAGCTAAGTGCAAAGTGACACGCTGTGGAAATGGCTCATTGTAATATTTGTCATTACGGATTGATTCACTAAGTGAACAATCTAAACAGCCAAGGGCATTTTTTAAAACAGAGTCATTGTCAATCATAAAATGATTCTTGCAGGGAGCATTTACAGCAAGTTACCTAAAAGTAGCAAACTAAAGCAAGCAGACGCAGTCAGTCAAATAAATAATCACTTGATGTGCATGCCGTAGGATTCATGCCGGTGCATGTGTGTTCTCTAAGACTAAGGACAGCCACCATGAAGAAAATATAAAAGACAAGAAAGTTCCCAAGAGCAAACAAACATACTGTATCATCTAGTAAAGATCAACCATGAGGGGAAGAAGTGGATGCCCAAGAGCTTCACCTTGATTCAGATTCTACAGAGGAAAGCATACTGAATATTGAGGACTTGAACTTACTTCAAAAAATAAAACAAAATAACTTGGTAAGAGAACAGGACAATAAAAGTGGCACAGAACATAGACATAGACATACATCTGTCAGGGAAATAAGTTTACCCTTAAGTGAGTTTGGTGCTGATCTCATTATTAGAAAGTCTAAAGTGGCAGTGTGTGGTTTCCTGGCGCTAGGGGCAGTACAAACATTTCAGGGTAGTTTTACACCATACTGTCGTGACAGTCGCTAGTTTAAAAATATTATGGTAAATGTTGTTACCTGTGGAGCAGAAATCATGCAACCTTGGCGTGACTCCTCAGACTTTGATGTCCCTTCAGTTTATTCCATTGAGAGAATGCAATGCTGATTCAATTTTTCTGGTGCTGTAGTTCCATAATCTGCTTGGGGTCCTGCACCTGCTGATGATGTCATCACTGCAGAAATACCACTTGGCCAAAATATATTGCATCTCTTTTTCGATTCTATTCTTTCTCATAGATTTTGCAGTTTTGTTATTAAAGGTACAATTGGGAGTCTTGCTTGCTTTTAGCACCCCCTAGTGTCTGTTATTAATTCTCTGTGGTCAAACCAAAACTGAAACCTATCTCCTCGCTGTGCGTTTGTCTTTTTAACACCTTAATCCAACCATTAAAATGTCTCCCCAGCCTGCATTGGTGTCTACAGGAAAGACTCATCAATAAATTAAACAAATTAGCTGTGTTCACAATCTAAAACATGCATGAAACATGCTTGAAGCAGACAGCTGCGCCAGGTATGTCAGCTCAAGTTTTTCTAAGTTCAAAAGGTGGCGGTCTGCCAGTTTGAAATTGCAAATGCAATATTCCGTCCACAGGGGGCGGTGGGGTTCTGAGTGACATTTCATTAACCCTTTAACGGGTCATTTTTGCACATATTGGCTCAAGAAAATTATTTAAAAAATAACAAAAAGTTGCATATTATGGCTTCAAATTCATGTTTCCTACTACCTAAATGTTTTCTAATGTGGTAACATTGTATATGTGTATATACAGCCAATCATTTAGTGTGACGTCATCGACGAACACCAAAAGGAAACATGACGTGAAATATAGCGTCCCACAAATATGCTAGACACATGCCCTATGTACTTTAGTCCCAATTTTCATGGTTATATGGTAGGAAGCCGCCAATATTTTTCAATAGCTGGACATCTTTTTTTTTTTCATTTTCAACAAAATTTTGATGGATATTTCCAGAGAAAAAAGGTAAAAACACACATTGTCAATTTAACAAAGCTGAACACTTCTGGCTGGATAAGGCAACAGTCTTAGTAAAGGAAGGAGGTGAAACATAAAACAAAATTCTAAAGAGGATAAAAGAAATTGATCAAAACAAAGAAAACTCTCAGAAGCCTGACATCGAAAGTCATGAAAATCATGACATATCGAAACAAAACTCCAAAGCCCGTGACAGGATGAACAATCTATTCACATACAAAGCCAAAGAGACTCAACCTTTGCTGTTTATAAACTGTGTTGGAAGCTTTAGTCAAACAAAAGCAGCACGGATGGAAGTCAACTCTACTGTTCTCAACCAAATAAAGGTGGAATACTCCATCCGGAGCGGGAGTCTTTACTTCATAAAGGGAGGGGTTGAAACATGTTTCTTCAATAGAATGGCCATGCTCAGCCTTAAAGCCGTGTCATTCACTGGGAGCTCAGAGTAGACCCACTGGACCTCCATGTTTTACCATCTAGCTATGATGCCTTTCAGTTGAAGTCCTCTGAAAGTTTTCCTGGTACCTCACACTGGCAACAGAAGCCAGTGATGTCCCTAGAAGGATCAAATTTCCAAGGGAAAACCTTGGGACCCGAGGGGAAACTGGAAGACACTGTTAGGTAAGGGAATTTCTAGTTTCCTCCTAGACCCCCTAAACTACAAGCTGACCTTAGATAAGAGGAATAAAATGAATCAAAATAATAATATATATACACTTGCACATTTATATGTAATATATACCAGCCTAACCTGGAAATACACATCTGCCCTTTCTAACAGGAGTGAGTACTTTTCTTCTCAACGTGTTTAAAACAAACTTCTGCTACGGCCCCAGACGTTTAATATTAGTTTAAAAGAAAACAAGAATGGATATGCATACGAGTGAGGCTATCAGGAGCATGACATTTACATTCTCTGTTCCATTCAGCATGCGTGTTCTCTCTGTGTCAACATGAGTCATTTCACTCCAACTATGCATCTTCTAATATGGATTCACTAGCTGGAAACAGTGTAAGAGAGGCTCATATTTACTTTACAAATAACTCTAGTCACGTTTCGCCTCCACTTGCATTTGATAAAATACTTTGGCAACAACGGGGCCACCATTCACCTGACTCTCAAGGATTTCATTAAAGCATCAAATGAAAGTGAAATCATGAGCCATGACGGGAAGAGAGTGGGGATGACTAAGCAGAGAAGCACGGCTGGTGTCTACTGCAGGATTAGAGCTCAGCAACAAGTGCTCATGGGGGGCTTTGCATCAAACCCAGGGGGGCATGACAAATGAGGGCAGCTGGGCCTCTGTCTATTACTCTACACTAAGCCCAGGCCTTTTAGGGAAGTAATGAGGTGCAGATTGGAGCCTCTGCCACTGGGTCCTCAGCCTGAATTTCAGCAGAGCAGAAATAATCAGCAGAGACCTGGGTCAATACTGGTGAAGCTTTACAGCTGCTGAACGACACATGGAAACACTAAGATAAACAGATGAACTAAACACATAATTTTTATTTCCTAGAGTGTGCCGAGTCTCAGGGACTGCACATCTATTGCCTGTAGGTGAGCAAGATTGTTCTTTATATTGCAGGACGATCATTCAGCATTCCTACATGACATGACTGATCCCAGAGGACTCCCTCCAGGACTGGCAGGGCAAAGGGTGTTTATCAGGAAAATATGACAGTTGTTCAGTCAGGAGCAAAGGGCTCTGGAGTACATCAAAAGTCTACATCCTCTCCTTCAAAGGCACACCCCCTTTAGCCTCTAGAGGTGAGTAATCTTACTGTGGCGGTAAACAGAGTGGCCACATGGGGACAAATGTCACAAACTAACAGAGAAATGATTGGCAAATGTCAAAGACATTGTTTGATAATATACGAGGGATCATAACAAGAAATCTGCAGAAAAAAGCTGAACTTTTCTCTTTGGTTTAATTTCCACTTAAAATGTTTATTTTATTATTAAACACATCAATATTTGCTTTCTTCTAAGAGTTTTTTATACATGTGAAGTGTTTCTCAGATTGGAATATTTTTGAAAGAAGATATTAAAAAAAGATAAAAGCCCAATAAAAACAAGTGACAATGTTAAAGTGTGAAGAGACACTGTGGATAATCTGGAAGACCATTTTAATTGCCTTTACTAGAAAACTATCAGAAAATTGCCCTTTTTTTTAAACTAAGTAATAGATCCACTCTCTACACCCAGCTATGAAAAACATTTCTGTATATTAATGCTTTGATTACAAAATCATTCTTAGCTTTTTCATCTTTAGTGTGATGAAGGAAAAACACGTGGAATGTTGTAATAACATCCTGTGCCGTATACTGATAACCAAAATAAAATGCTACTACTGAATTCTATAGTTGGAATAAAGCTGCCTTAAGTCAATAATGAATACAAACATCCTCATAAGAGTTCTATTACATTCACTTTCTGCTCACAAAAGCCCACACCTGAGAAATGTGTGCATTTTTGTCTTACAGTGGGCTCTTTAAGTTTGTGGCATCAGGCCCTGCAGCCACAATAACTTATTAAAGTTCCTTGTTGGTGATTAGATAATGTGTTAGTGAGTACTCCTATTCAGATGGATGATTAAATAACTCAGGTACTTCCAAATACAGCACAGAATATGAAAAACATACAAATGAGGTGTAATAAAGCAGCCACAAACACGTTCAGCAAAAACAGAGCAACATGTTCATCTTCTAAGAAAGGTTCTGTCACACATCTTCCTTTTGCTACAGCATAGAGGTGACAACAAGACTTACATAGAAAACATAGATATACTCATTTGTTTTGTCGCCATTGTTTCTTTCTCATACAGGAAACACACTGGAGTCACTGGATTTCCATTTTAACTTAGGCAAATTTTCATACAGCGCACACACTCATTAAAACGTGTTAATTACATTTTTGATAACTAATCTAACAACGCATTATTTACAATGAAAGCATGATAACTCCATCTGAAAATGCCAATTTTACGTTGCTTTCTTTGACCGTCTTTACATTGAGGTGAGAGCCAAATCAGCAGATCTCAAGCAGGGAATAAAACCACTTTAAGCACCTATATTTATTCACTTGTTTTCATTATATTTTAGATCATTAAAAAGCTACATAATTTAGTTGTGTTTTTTCCGTTCTATTTTTAATTGGCCAAGCAGTTTACAGTGCATTTCATTAGCAGAAGAAAACTCTAGTGCCACAGAGGTATTTGGGGGTTTGAAAGTAAGGTGGCGATTAAGAGAAAGTGCTTACACATGGCAAGGGGGCAGAATCAGCATTAGTCAAGAGGACTAAGAAAGAAAAAGATTGCATTATGAAATGCTGAATCTCTGAAATGATGCTGATTGTATGTGCCAACCCTCCGTTATTATGCAAATATATGACAGAAATAAATGCAATGGTATGTGAAGTGATCACTCTCAAACCCAAGCAGCATCCAACTTGGGTAACTTCTGAACACTATTCCAGAAAAGAGAAAAACAACCAACTGAAAAAGTAGGAGATGTTTCTGCTGTTTAAACTCAGCACCCTGCTAAATAGAAAATTTGTCTTGTTTGACCTTAAGCGCCTGGTACCACAGCTCTCCACAAACTAACCCTGAAGCCAAAGGAGTCAATAACTTCTGCTGTTTGACAACAGCCATTCATGGACATAATGTAGTGACCCTCTTCCTTTGGAAAAGTGAACTAAATCAGGGTGAAGACTCTGCAACAACTGAAAGGTGGCACCTGTGTAAATTTCTTTGTCGATTTTAAAGCCACGGAGTCAGTATTGAAAGTTTGCCCTGGAGCTGGAGAAACGTCTGTCTGGCCTGACCCTGTGTGGGAGGACTAAGATGGTTTCAGAAACGGACACTTTGAGAAGAGTGGGCTCAAGTCCAAGGACTTCAGGCTCCCTATTCAACAAAAGGTATCAGAAAATGATGCAGATTTGTAGCGTTACTCAAACAGCTGGTTTCTGATAAAATAAATAAAAAATAAAAAACAGAATGTGTTATTAAGATGGACAAACTTTATTATGTTATTCATCTGTGCATTCATGTAAAGAAAATTATTCTAGTTATTAAGATTTTACTAGCTCAGGGATACAGGGAGGGAGATGCACATGTGCTGACGGCCGATCACCGGACACGGCAGCGTTTGAAGCTGATGGCAGCTCGTTAACAAACATCCACAAACAATTGCGTTTTTGCCCATTTTATTTACTAACAACACAAAAAATAATCTGGTAAGTATAGCTCACTCAACCTGGAGGTAAGTGAAGAAAATTTAGAAAGTTTACAAAACTATACTGACAAAGTTTTTGAGTTCTTTGCTTTGGGTCCGAAGAAATCAGCAGCTGAGACCGAAACACCTGGGACCAAGAGGAGCCGTCCTCAGGACTCACCTGAGGCCTCATCTCCCCTTAAGGACATATTAGAATAATTAGATTCAATAGATAAACGGCTTCTGGGATTTGAGGGACGACTTCATCTGCTTGAGGTTCTACATAAGGAGTTCCAGAGTCTCCGAACCTCCCTGGAGTTCATCCAGAAGCAGGTACAGCAACTCGCTGCTGAGAACGCGTCTCTGCGGGAGTCCGTTTCTTCCCTGGAAGAGGGAATGACGCGGATCACCGAGGACAACAAGATTCTCAAAGAGACGGTTTTGGACCTTCAGGCCCGTAGCATGAGGGATAATTTGGTGTTCGCAGGCCTGCCGGAGCAGATGGGAGGGGCGGAGAACTGCGAGCAAACAATCAAGAACTTTCTCCAGACCGAAATGAAGATACCTGAAGAAACGGTAAAAACATCACATTTCACCGGGTACATTGCCTTGGAGCTAGAAGAGTGGACAGCAGAAGACCTCGTACCATCGTGGCTACATTTGAACATTTTAAGCAGAAGGATTTTGCTAAAAGTCACGGAAGAGAGCTCAAAGGAAAAGACTTCAGCGTAAATGACCAGTTCCCTAAGGAAATCCTGGATCGGCACCGAGTCCTCTTCCCGCTGTGCAAAAAGTTTATCCAGGATGGGAAGAGGGCTGTCATCTCGATGGATAAGCTTTATGTGGACAGCAAACTTTACAAGAAGCGAGGAGTGACAAACTGGCTGTATTAGCCCAACATCAGGTCAGACATTTATTATTCTTAACAGGAATCACTGGGTTTGATCACGTCAGGATTAAATAGCTGCTAGATCCGTATTCTACATGATGAGATCACCTGTTCTTATCCACCTCACACCCCTATCACCTTTTCTTTTTAGTTTCTTCTTCTTCTTTAACCTTTATAATTCTTTCCTTTCCTCTTTTTATCTGCTTCTGGACCTTTACATCTGTATGGCACTACCACACAACTTTCCAACACTGCGTCAGACTCAGCATGCGTGCGCGCACACACACACACACACACACACACACACACACACACACGCACACAGGCACACACAGGCACACACACAGGCACACACACACAGGCACACACACACACACACACACACACACACACACACACACACACACACACATAAAATATACAGCACAATATCACATTTTATGCGTCTCATAATACAACCACAAACACTGTTGGGTCTTTATTATTATTCTTCTTCTTTATTTTTCTGTTATTTATTCACATATTATTTTATATATTTAAGTACTTTTTTCATCTTATTTACATGAAGGTGTCATATTCTAGCTACTCACACACACATCTATGGGTGCACTAAAGTTTGTCTCATGGAACGTACATGGAGCTGGCTCCAGAGAGAAAAGGTTAAAGACTATTGATCAGTTAAAAAGAGTGCAAGCAGACGTAATATTAATACAAGAGACTCATAGATCAGCCACATCTGCAGATGAACTTAAAACACCTGGGTTTCCCAGCATGTTCTCTGCCTGCTATAACTCTAGGCAAAGAGGTGTAGCTATTTTAATATACAAAAACATCAATTTCACAGTATTGGACAGTTTCAGATCCAGAGGGTAGATTTATAATGTTAAACATATCTGTACAGAACCAAAGCTTATGTATCGTCAGCATATAATGTCCAAATATTGATGACCCTTCATTCTTTCATAATTTTTTCTCTGTATTCGAGGGAGCAGGGGCTTTTCTGGTGGCGGTCTCCATGGGGTCCCTGTGCTCTGGGGCAGCTCCTGGATCTCTGGGACTTGGAGCTAGGGCTGTAGTGATGCCTCCATGACGTCAACGGCTCGATTCTAAAAATTTGTCGATGTTAGATCCGGTAGTCGACGCACCGCGCCCACTTGTTGCATCCACAGGAGTTTGTAAATAGAAGAGGAATCTGCATGTTTTTCCTCTAGTTCACCCTCTTCTCCACCTTCACTAACATCTCCGCCAAATACCGAAGACCCGGAATAATGTCCCTCCGCTACTAGATTCCTTTCCTGTTTTGCCCGCCTTCGTCTCCCGGCAACGGACAACAACTTCCGGGGTCAGATGCGCTGCTCCGTCTCTATCGCAGATGTAGAAAATCACCGGGAGCGTTTCTCCCTTCATAAAGGAGCTTCTTTCAGACATTAGGAGAGCTGTTTTGGTGGTAGCAGTCTCTCCTCCGTGCTGGTCTGTTTGCTGCTGGGTGTTTTTGGTTTATTTAAACTTGGTAACTTGAACTTAACGTTGGTAAAGCTACTGTTAGCATTTTCGCTAACAGCTTCTTGCGTTGGGATAAGCTGTTACGTTTTGGTTTAGAGTTCATCTTTTTTGTGGCGTAGATCTCCCTTTAATTACATTTAGTGTGTTGTGGGTTTTTGGTTTTGTTTAAAATATCACCTTGAGTTTGGTTTAACCACCCAGTTTAGAGTTGGACATTTGGAGATTCTTATTTTGGTCCAGAACCCTGTAATCTTTGCCCAGTGGGACATCCCTAGTTATTTGTACTTTTGTTTTAATTCCCCACAGGCAGAATTAGTTTTATCATTCCCAACCTGTAGATGGAAAGGGTTATGTTTTTTTGTAGTTGTAAATAAACCTGATCATCATTTTTACTTTTAAATCCCGTGTTATTGTCCCTTCCTTTTTTGCACATGAGCCAAATTCCCCAGGAAGAGTCGTAACACCACTCGCCTCACACACATGTGACCAAAACAAAGCAGTGTGGAGACACTCCGTCTTCAACCACCTCTCAGGCAGCAGCCTGCACTCCCAAGTTCTACATGTCACCAGAACATAACCAACTGCAACACAATTAAAGCAGTGTTTTACAAAATGGAAGGCCTGTAGTGTTTATTCTCTTACAGTAACAATTTATCAATTTTTTGAGGAATTTATTAGAGATTTTTTGGTTTTTATTAACTGTGCAATAGAAAAAAAATCATTAGATTAATTGTCTAGTCATTGGAATAGTCGACTATTCAATAAAATAATCGTCAGAATAATCGTTTTAAAAATAATCGTTTACCCCCAGCCCTACTTGGAGGTCCCTCCATCTCCTATGCATCTTTGGGGGCAGATATGTGGCCCCTCACACTCTCTATTGGGCGCTCCTGTAGAGAAACCTTACATATACAAGCGAGTGTACACACACAGGAGCTCATAAGGTTCTCTCATAAGTATGGACTTGGGCACGTTCAACACATGTCTTAAGGCTGTGGTTGGCACTAAATGCACTGTGATTTATTATCGTGTGATTGTTCAGTAAAACAATGTTGATTTTACATTTGTTCATCAAGTTGACGAAGTGATAGCTTGCTCCTGTTGTATTGTTGTGTGTCCCTTTTCTGCAAGTCTAGAAGCAGACCCTTGTTCATCATTGATTGTTTATTTTCGTGACTCTACCACTCACTCTGTTTGCTCTCCTACATGGATGCTTTACCTCCACAAATAACACAAACCTAGGGGAATTTCTGGCAAGTGGTTGAGTTACTGATGCTAACAGTTAACTTCTGCTTGCTGAGACGTTCAACGCCATTTGTTGGATGATGAAACAACAACAGTTTTCCCCGTCACGAGCCAAGATGGGTGAGTCCAAGAGACAGAGACATTTCAATGCATTCTAACAGCCGAAAGGTGGGACTACCAACGTGTCGGAAAAGAAACCCAGAGCCAACGCACTGTGCCAGAGCGTTGGTTTACGACGCCCGCAGTAAAATGCACATTTTACCGACATTTAACCTCTAACCTCTTGCTATTTAATCTTCCCCTCACCCCCATTCTAACCTTAACCCTGTTGCTCTTTCTAAAGTTCCCATTAACCGTGAGAGGGACGATACAACAATAAACAAAGTTTTGCATGAGCAATAGGGTTAAGGTTAGGATGGGGGTGAGGGGAAGGTTAAATAACAAGAGGGTCAAGGACAGAATTCGGTGAAATCTCCATTTTACCACAGGCTTCAGAAATTTGATGCTCTGGCACAGCACGTTGACTCCCAATGTGTCAAAAAAAAAAAAAAAAAAAAAACGCTTAGTCACCCAGAATCATTTTTGATGCTTCGGGCGTAAGAATGTGTTGGCCTTTTCTAATCTAGGAATTTCACCGTCTGTTTTCTCTCAGAAGCTAATGCTGGGGATCGGTGTAGGAGACTATTTTCATGTTCAGCCAGCATGACTCACATTTGCAATTTAAAAACAAATTAAGATGATAATGACTAATGTTTAAGTGCGTGCCTGTGTATATGTGACTTATAAGTCCCTTAGACTCATATATTTATAGTTTATTTCATTTATTCTAAGCATGAAAAAAATAAGAATAAATAACTTAATAATTTTAATTTCATAAAAAAACTGATAATTTATCTATATACTTGAGTGTGATTATGCCATCATTTACTTACATTATTTGTCAAAGTAATTAAATAAAACTCACTAAATACCTAAACAAATCCTAGTACTTCATTGTCACAGAAAACACAAAAAAATTACTGTAAAAAAGTTGAATCTAAACCTTTGAAAAACATTTTAAATTGTTTTCAAACTGAAATAAATTGACCATGAGCAACAACTTGAAGACTTGGCTCCATTCACAGAGCCTCATTAAAGCGTCTACTGCAAGACAGACACTCAAGGACACAAAACTGCATAAACTGGATGTCTGCCTCACAATAACTGACATATAGACTGTTGCAAGCATTTTTCTGAAAATAAAATAAAACCAACCCAGAAAAATGTAAATGACTTAGAATAAAAAGACAAGAGTATTAAACAAAAGCTCTGCGGCAAAGTGTAGAATGACACTGCTGCACTGCCGGTGTAGGAATAGTACATTTTACCCCTTGCCTTAATAATAGTTGGTCATGACAGAGATCCCAGACTCAGATCCTGGACAAGCCCCCAATTTTATCATACCATGGTTTATGGGCTATGATAAAAATAACAAAACTAGCTTTAAAAATGGAGGAGAAAAAGGGGTGGCCACATAGAATCCAGAAATAATATTTATGAGAAGGTCCACTTCCATTTGTTCCGAATAAGGTACTAAAAATATAAATAATCCTAATTTTGGATGAAATATAAAAATGCTGGATAAATTTTACCTGGCAAGCCATCCTATATATTAGAATATAGAGTTTGGCCACGGTCCATTGATGGCTCTAACTTGTGGGGTGGGAGCTACAGTTTTCTTTCAAACTGTCTCTGCATTCTACTGGATAGCAAACACCATGGCATACTAACCATTACATATGTCAGTCAGTGAAGCAGTCCACCATACTTTGTCAAAGAAGATGCAAAAACATCTCTTTTCTAAATGGAAATAAGTACCTCTTTCTTATCTTAAATCAAATAAAAGCCCAAGTCCAAAGATGATACCAAAGCCGTTAAAAACGAGCCGTCCCCATCTTTGTATCAGTAACATCCCACCCACCAACAGAGTGCTGTGATTGGCCCAACAAAACAACAGAGCCCTATGATTGCACTGCTACAGAGCCGTGGCAATCTTGGTTTCGCTCAGTCACAGTAACATCCCGCCCACCGGCCTGATAGAATGCTGAACTTGGTCAACCAAACCAATAGTGTGCAGTGATCGAACCGCTACGGATGTCAATCAACAGGGCATTCTGTCATTACATCATGGAATACTATATAATACATAAAAAACAACTTAAAAAAATACATTAATACAATACAATAATAATTTTTTTAATAAATGCCCTGTGATTGGCCAGCCACAATACTGGCCAAAGCTGCAAGGTTCCAACGGAGCTTTGCTACACCATCAATTTTTTTAGGCAAATGACGGTCTAGATTCTAGAGAGACAAATTATGAGATGCATATGCATAATTTTTGGTGTGTGTGTGTGTGTTTGTGTGTGTAGAATTTAGGATTATCTATATGTAATAAATAACTATTTTCTGGAAACCACTGATATGTAAATGTATCTCAGCATAAACAGGTACACAGTATCTTCATGTGTGCACAAACTATGATTGTTGAAAACTAAAATACTTGTAAGAACATTTTTGTCATGTACAGCCAACTAAAGCTTTACTTACTCTACAGTTCCAAATAGTATTACACTCATGTAATTGAACTCACTGGCATTGTTCCCTTAAGACTGTTTTGTGCCATTTAATGTGTGAAGATGGGAGAGAATAAAACGCTTTAACTTTGGCATTCAGGGAAAATAAAAGGTTAAGCTGAACATCAGAGCATTGGGTTAAGTTATTAAGTGCAGCACAGAGAGATGTATTGGACATGTCCAAGCATTCATCAAGCTTCAGCCAGTTCTCTCTCAGCCCCCATCTAGTCACCTCTCTACATCAATATTCTAGTATGCAGAGTCCCACTCTACTCCATTCTATCATATCCAGTGGCAAATGCACATTTCTATGTGTGTGTGTGATGGTGCATGTGATGGCAATGGCCTCTCTGGTGAAATAGGGCTCTCCGGGGACTTGTGCCTCAACTGCAGAGCCTTTCTGGGCCCCCATTACTTTTGACAGATAGAGATCACTGAACTGCTGAACAAACACCCCATTCAGTAATTTCCCTACATTACAGTAATGGAAAGAGAAAAATGTATCAATAAAGCCAAACGAAGTGCTTCAGCTGAGACTTCTTTCTTTCTTTTACTCTCTCTCTCACAGTAATCTTTGGAAGGTATACATAATTGATGAGTTCCTGAGTGACTTTTTAAATGAGAAAAAATTACTAAGTGTAAATAAAAAAAATAGGACATTATGTCCAAAATTAGGACATAGATGAATTAAAAACATGCAAACAAAGCCCAAAATACTGCTCAAAGTTTCAATAAAATTAAACATGCACAGACTGAATTTAAATCACCTTTTCAGTCCTCAATAATTGCTGAATTTCTGTCCTGAAACACTGATAAAAATCACAGATGCACAGTAAATTACTGCTTCCTTTTTCTGCCATAACACTATTTTAAATACAGGAGTGGGTGTTAGAGTCTAATTCATCACAGGACACAGCAGTCAAGACAACGGAGCGTCTCCAAACTTTTACAGAGTTGCTCAAGCATCAAATGCATGACTTTTAGCTGCTGTTGCTTGTTTAATCAGCCATGCTTCAAGGAACCAACACCTTTTATTAATCACAAGATAACGTTTCAAAATGCCCTTGCTTCTCTGTCATCTGCGCAGCACTGGAGCTGTCAGCCTAAAACATCCGGTGCTAATTCACAGCATATCTGTGCAGAACTGAAGCTCATACTAAATATTTGTGATAAAATCTTTGGCGAATCAAGAAGTCTGTTTAGATCTTCCCAAATCATGGACCCAATGAAGTACATTCAAACAAGATGACTCCCAACATTTTCCTTTTTAATATATATTTTTTTGAAAATGCACAAATGCAGACCGTTTGGGCTCATTTGTTCAGCTCTATGACGGCCTGCAGTGAGTTAAAACTAAACTCAAACTGATGAAAGGTTTTCTGACAGTTTAACTTGCTTGCAATTTAACCTGCAATCATGTTTTTCTCCACTGAAATTGACACAAAACTGCTAAAGATGGCAGCTGTAGCCTACTTTAATTAGCTGAAATTATGTCTGAGAGACACTGGTGTGTAATGAGTTTTGGAATCGTGCCAACAGAAAGACAGTCCAGAATGAAATCCTTTATTTTCTCGCAGCTGTAACTTGAGCAATATCAGATGAACTTGACTGTTTACCAGTCACAGTTTGCTTTTATTATCTTTGCATGGCTGCATGTTTCCTGTTCATTTTTCTAATTATATTTTTCACTGCTGTGCACGTTTGCATCTTGTTTTTTTAAATCAGCAGTTGAAACAGGGAAATTAATTTTCATCCCCATTATAAAGAGTTTCGCTTTTCATTTTGTGGAAGATTATTGATTATCACAAGCATTGTTAAGGTAATGAAATGGTCCTACAGTCAATAGTTGCAGACTTGTATCAAAACGGTATCCTTGGATTCAACAACTAGCTGAAAGCTGATAGCCAAAACCTTTTCAATATAAACCTGCAATAGCAAATCTACAGAACAATCTAGCTTTTAAACACTAAAACCATGATGGAACACTCACCCCTCCCGTCAGCTATCATCCCTAAGCCACGTCCGCCAGAACCCACATTACCAGAGGAAACGAGAGAGTGCTAAACACCAGTCGCTATTTCTTACATCCCAACGTCTTTTGTTGTCTGTGACTCCAGATGGCGTTTTTCTTTTAGGGACTCTGGTAGTTTGTCCTAAAGTTGAAGTGGTAGCAGCTGGCTGTTTCTCCTCTGATATTATTGAGCCTTGAACCTCTCACACCAGTGTGTTCTGTAGCTAAAATACGAGAGTGCGTAATGAGTGGAAGACCCAGGTAAATGCGGATGTGCGGTGGATCAGTGAATGGTCCAATAGTTAGTTTCGGTCTGAGCCGTGTTATTGGCAGAGGTTTTTAGACAAATACGAGACAACTATTTCATTTATCAATTTTGGGATTTTTTAAAAATCTCCACAAAATCTTTATAGCTGTACTATGTTAGAACGTTGTTAAGAGACATGGAAAACATGTTTTAAGCTAGCTTGTTTTGCAGATTTGCTATTGTAGCTTTAATTTCCCAAAATATTAAAGTGCATTCATGTGAGTCTTCAGGGGCTAGGTGAACAATTAAGTAACTACAAATGGATACTATTTCAAAGCTTCATCTTAAAAGCAATACAAAAAAGTGTGAGCCAAAAACACAGAAGTTCTTCTAAGCCTCCATCCAACCACCAACACTCACTTGATCAGGTGAGATGGAGAGAAGAGGAAGGAGAAGGGTGTTTCAAGTCATGACCGGCCAGCTTCTCACTGCTAACCTCTGGGGAAAAAACTCCAGACAGTGAAAAAAGAGCCATGCTGCAGTATATCTACACTTCTCCATTTCCTCTCACTCAAGCATTCAGCTCTCGAAGGAGCTGGGGAATCAATACTGGCATCGGTGGGGGCAGAGAGGCTTTCCTGCCTGCCTGCTCTGCTCCAGAACAACCAGTCTGCACCTCAGGTTTATTCATTTATTTCAGTTTTACCATTTTAAATGTCCCTCTCTGACTAGGAGCAGAATGCTCAAGTGTTAGGATATCACTCCTATACCAGCCGACGTGCAAGCTCAGTGTAAATAAATATCAGACGAAAGGAGGCAAATATCAGGTTATGTGTTAGCACCTAGCATATGAGTACACCCACTCTCTTCTCCAGTGACTCAAAAGTATTTTTTGGTTATTGCTCTGTTAGATACCAACAAAAACATTTCCTGGCGACTGGTCTGTTTATTTCTCTCTCAGGTAAGCTGACCTAACCTCAGGGCGTTGACAGCAGACTTGATTTTCACCATTGATCAAACCCACATGTTGTAGACCTTTTCCCTCAGAGAGGACATTCAAGAAAGCACAGGGACACTGGTGGTTAATTTAATTTAGGAGCAGAGATCCTTAGGTTGGAGTGAAACACTCCATTATCAAAACAGGAGAGGTGGCACGAGTAAGGATGGTTCTGTGGAGAGGCTTGTGTGGCCGGCCAAGAGATGAAATCAGGGACAGGCGATAAGATGGTGAGAGGGGCTCGAGCCCCTATTAAAGTCCCTCAGGGGACAGGCAGCTGTGGCAGGGTGCAGTAAAAATAGCTATGGGCATGATTTCACCCTTGGGACATGGAGGAAAAGAGAAGAGGGTGATCTGATCAACATTTCACAGCGAGGCAGCCAGATCCATTCCTGACTGTCTCCAGGGTGTCAACCACCATGCCAAGTGACTTAAACAACACCCAACATGCACCCTCACCAGTGCTACACACAAAAGAGAACAGTACAACACATGCTCAATAGGAAAAGATGTGAAAACAACAAAAAATTAAAGGATATAGACATCTTTTCCACAAACTTATCTTGTGGGTCATCTGTTTTGGGGAAGTTTCCTATATCATTCTCGAGCCTCTGGATGTGACGCTCCATGGTGCTCAGACTACTCTTCAAGATTTCAGCAGCCACTGGAAAATCATGCACAAAAACAGAAACACAATAGATTAGTATAAACATTTGGATTCTAATCTAAATAACGTAAATCTCAGAAAACTTTACATTTATATACAAATCAGCCGTGACTGAGTTACACTGTATGTTGTGACATACTGACTTTCACAAACTCCATTTGTGTGTGGCCTAGAAAGCAAGCGTGTGTGTGTGAGTACAGTATGTGTGCTGTGGCTCATTAATCAGTCTGTAATCACTGTTTGCAGAGTTGCTGAGGAATCCACAGTATTTAGATTAGTCCTTTCAAGTAGAAACTTCAAACAGCTAGCTGTGTCTAATGGGATCAGACGGGACAGGAACACGGATGCAGTAGCATGTTTATGTTGCAGTTAAGGGGTTAGTTTCATTGATGCGTACACACACACACACACACACACACACACACACACACACAAAATTACTTTACGTCTTGCAGATTCACAAAAGCAGTGTTTCATAATAAAAAGTAGACTATAATAAAAGAAACTACTTTGGTTACAATAAAAGTTTTGGCAGAATAAAGCAACAAACATCTATCTTGATGTCATTAATATTTAATTGCAAAGCTTTTTAATTTTAGTACAACATTGCCTACATTAGGTATCAATTTATCATCCATTGCAACTGGTTTGGATGCAAAAAAAAAATACTTGCAGAAGCCTAACACACAATTTTGTTTATCCATACAGTTAAAAATTGCAAAATGCAATGCCTATGTGTGTTCAGTACGAAGAGAAACCAAAGTCTGGGCTGATGGTGAGCGATGAAAAGCGTGGAACACCTTGACTCAATCAAAATTCTGTCGAAAAGCTAGGTTAAAGGTCAGTATGTAGGTTTGTGTTTTTCTAGGGAACCACAAGTCGAGAGCTCCATTCATTGGAAACTCAATGGCTACACTTCAGAACAGGTAAACTCACAAGGTTATAGAAACTCGGAGATTATGACATGAGAGATTTCACAAGCACCTACAAATTCCACCAAGTTTAGCCTTCAGTTTTTTTGTTGTTGTTTTGATGAAAGAAAAACAGACGAGGACACAAGTGTATGGAGGCTTAAAACATTTTGAACATGATAAAAAAATAAAAATAAAATGAATGAAGATACATATGAATCCATGTGTTTTATAATTGTTTTATTTTCTACAAAGAAAGTAAGATTTCAACTAAGGAAGTTCTTTCTCAATAGGGCTGCACAATATATCGAAAAATTATCGTCATCGGGATAACAGGACGTGCGATAAGCCCATCGCAAAGCACGTCAAAAACGGCGATAAATGTTTGGTTCAAACATTTCCATCCGTGCCATACATCAATTTTTTGTAAACCAGCTCTGTTTTTTACGTGGACGTATTATTTGACCAATCAAATGTAGCCCTTCTGATATGCGGCTAATCAGATGGGTCCGTTCACGTAATACGCCCGCCCCCTACGTAGACCCTTATGGAAGAGCTGCCCCGCGCTGCTCGGCTTTTTCCATCCGAAGGTTGAGATGTTTGCCAGCCTTACATAACCACTCTTGTTTTCGGCACCACCACTTCCTCCGCGCGCCGACACCGGAGCGTCGGAGACTGTGCTGCCGAGCGGAGCTTCCCGGGCTGCGCTTACTTTGAGCCGCCGTGCCGCCGCCTGGTTGACCCACTCCAGCACAGACTGTATCCCCAAAATTCCACTATCTCCGCTCCGCCCGCACTTTCCGCTGCCGCTCGCTTCCCTTGTTCGTCATGCTGGCTCAGATTAACGAACACACTTTGTGCTGAGGTTTCAGACTCTGGTTAGCTTCCAGCTAAAAGGCTACAGCACTCTCCTCCCAGTCCCACCCTGCTAAAGAGGGCCTGGAAAAGTTCCAGCACACATCAAAGCGATTTTTCATTTATGAGCTTTTATAACCTTGTTAATCAGGATAGTTGATTTGCTGCTGCACATAAACTGTCAGTCAGAAGCTCTGCTAGCCGGTTATCATAGAGGAGCTAGTTCAATTTGTTAGCTTGTTATCAGAATCGTAGTTGCAGTTTCATCATCTGAGCTGCTTTTTAAGATCCAGGTAAACTTGTTCAATTTGGGGTTAAAAACAAACGTTTTCACATATTTTCCATGTAGTTTTTTTTTGCCAGTTCCTCTTCTGAAAGGTAGACAATTGTTTTTCTCTTTCCCTCAGAAAATCTTAATATTCTCCTAGTTTGGCCCAGCACAGTTCACTTCCCAATTACAGCAACAGCCTTATATCATAACCACATAAGTGGAGAAAATGCTCAGTAGCAATGAGAGAATTTGCTGTTGCATTTAAGTGATGTTAACTATTATTTAACATTTAAACTTATTTTCAGATTTTTTTATTTATTCTAAAAACCCTGGTAAAGGATGTTTTTCTGTATTTGGAGCATCAGAAAAAGTTGTATGGTGGAGGTGATGTTTTAAAGTCACTGTGAAACTGCATGCATGCAGTTTGTTGTTTTGCTGCTAATACAGTAGCAGGTGCAGCTGCATATTTTTGCAATAAAAATGTTATGTTGTAATGGAATTCATGCATTAGTTTTTGTTTGCTTTGAACCCAGAGCAGACGTCACACGCCAGACGACATCAACACTGCATACTTTAGTATTTGTTCATTTATCGCGAGTAATATCGATATCGCAATATTAAGCACTGTTACCGAATATTGCAGGTTTTCCTAATATCGTGCAGCCCTATTTCTCAAATATTCATTCTGACCATGGATCTTTCAGACTTTGCAATGCAGTTTAACTGCTTAAGTTATTTACCAGCTCTTCTAAATCTGAGACCATGGTCTTGATTCAGAAAAGGTAAGAATGCCTTCTCCAGGTCAGGGATGAGGTCCTGCCTCAAGTGGATGAGGTTAAGTACCTTGGGGTCTTGTTTAGGAGAGAAGGAAAGATGGAGCACAAGATCAACATGTGGATTGGTGCTGTGTCTGCAGTGATGCAGGCGTTGTACCGATCTGTCGTGATCTACATTCCTACCTTCACCTATGGTCACGAGCTTTAGGTCATGACTGAAAGAATGAGACTGCACATACAAGCAGTACAAATGAGTTTTCTCAGCAGGGTGTCTGGGCTCTCCCTTAGAGATAGGTAGAGTAGATAGAGTAGATGTAACTCAGTGAAATCCCCCTGAATCAGTCCATTGACCGAAACAGTTTGGATTAGGGATTCACTGGCAGTGCACGGGCCGGCACATGTCACTCAAGAACTCCCCTCCGATTGTTGGGTCATATCAATGAAGAGCAAAAGAACATCCAGGAGGGGCTCAGAGTAGATTCACTGCTCCTCCACATCGAGCCAGATGAGGTGGCTTGGGCATCTGATTAGGATGCCTCCCTGGTCAGGTTTTCCGGGCACACCCGACCAGGAGGAGTCCTAAAGAAAGACCAAAAAGACATGCTGGAGGGACTATGTCTCTCAGCAGGGAACACCTTAGGATCCCCTAGAGGAGCTGGCTCAAGTCGCTAGGGAGAGGAAAGTCTGGGCCTCCCTGCTTAGGCTGCTGCCCCCACGACCCTACTCCAGAGAAGCGGACGATGATGGATGGAAGCTATTAACCACATTTGATTGACATTTGGATGTCTGTTTTTCAGTTGATTATGCTTAATTGGCTATTGTGTATTCAGATAATTGACTTGTTCTCCTCTATTCCTTATTGTTATGACAACTAGCGAGAGATAATTTATTCAATTCAATTTTATCTCAATAAGGAGCCAAAAGGATATTTTTTCCATCTCAGTTAGACAATCCCTTTAATCATTAAATGTAATGAAAGGACTAAGAATATCAGCTCTGTTTTGGTATTACAGTATATAAAAGCCATGTCCAAATCCTGCTGGGAATGAAACTGTGCCTGATTGGCAAAAAAAAAAAAAGTATGGATATTTTTCTATGGGATGCTGATTTTAGTTGAAAATTAATTAAAAACAACATAAATAAATGTATAAATGTTACAGGTTCATTCAGATGTGGAAAACATTCAATGAAAACTCTAAAAAGCTACTTAAACCAGCATTTTTTAAATTGTGGGCCAATCTATAAACCGTATGAAAATCATTTTAGCTAAAATTATTCAGAGCCACTGTAGAAGGCCAATGAGCCTGAGTTATGTTGTGGTGACTAGAAAGCAACTGTGAAACTTTGGCTGTTTGCTTGTTCAAGTTGAATTCAAATAGAACATATAGTATATGAAATAAAGAGTCTAAAATGATCCTGCAGACACTGATGCTTGGCGTATCCCTAAAACTATTTTGAAAAAGAGTGAAGGTATGTACCTGTTAAAGTGTTTGTGGTGGATCAGTTAGAGCTTTTGTAGTCCATTTGCCAAATATGACTTTTATTTTGCAGATCATTAAATGATGTCCTTCCAATTATGTCTGCATGCCAAAAAAGGTTTCTAAAATATATGTATTTAAGTACCACATTTGCAAAGTTAATCCATGTGACTGGAGTCTTATTAGAGTGAGGAGCAGAAAAGTGGACAAAATGTCATTAAATGTAGCTGCAGCGATAACTTTCAATTAGTACTAAACCTCACTTTTTGCAGCAATTTTGTGGCTCATGCGCTCTCAAGCAACCTAAACACACACAACTATAAACCACACACCCACTGTCTAGCAGCAACACCGTGTAAGTGAAGGGCGAGCTCTCGGTCATAATTGGACTTTGCAGCTAGCTGGCTGGGTAGGCTGACTGTAAGATTCCCAACCCCTCCTCTCCAATTCCCACTGAACTCACTCCTGGGAATGACATTGAACAAAACACACTATCACATAGCCTGTTTCTCCACTGATACAACCTCTGAGATCTGCATGCTCCTGCTACTATGATTTTAGCTTCACCAATGGTGAAAAGGGGAAGTGAACAGTGAGAGGGGGAGGCAGAGAACACAAGAGGGGAGACAATTACACTCCCATGAAGCCACAGGGAGGTCTTTGTCAGGCACTGTGGGTTCTGATAGTAGTATTATAGTTGCTTGAGGCCTGAGTGATAGTACTGAGTAATGGTTTGGATGAAACACTGATTATAGTAACTACAGTGGCTAGAAATAGTGGCTCAGTCAAACTGCTATGGTGTTTCAGGGGAGCTGTTAACAGGATCACAGTGAAGCCTTGGGACTTCAGTGCAGACCATTGTTTGTACAGGAACTGCTCACCATCGAGACACACTGGTACAAATGCAGCAGCTGAACTGTTCACACTGAGCAAAGTAGAATGTGTGGCAAATGCTTTACAATTACAGCTTGGATCCTCAATTCTAATAAATGACTCTCTAAAAAAATCCAGCAAAGATTCAGTTTACATCTTAGCAAAATTGCAACAAAATACTAATACAAATACTACTTGTATATTCTGGAGACAAAATCTGGTTACATTAGTGTCTTCTGTCTGCATTATAAGTAGATCAGGGGATAAATAGAGAACAGGATGGTTGTGCATTACGGTAATGGCTGTGATGAAGACCTGGGCGTGTCTTACAAAAGACACACTTTATATTTGAAAAGGAAAGTGATGTATGGGGGACACAGAAGAGGGTACGGCGAAGACAAAAGGCAGTGTTAAAGACAAGGTTCTTACTTAGTCTCAGTAACACTGACTGTTGGCACATTCTTCATTCCAACATAAAAGAAGAAAAAAAAAGGATAAAGCCAGGATGTATTTTATTAAACTTTGCCCAGCTTCCATCAAATACACTGTCATGTGAAATACTGTGTAGCTCACCATACCAAATCAACCACTTGAATGTGGACACGTCCACTTTCATTCAGCAATTTGTAAAAAGGGGTAATTTTCATTTAGATTTATAGACAAATAATACCAGTGTTGCAAGCTGCGTTCCTCCAGTGGTTCTTGGGGTTACAAGGATAATTGAGATCTATATTGAATACTGCTACCCAAGTAGCAGAGAAGATGGACATTTAAAGAAATCCAAATTTCTTTTCTAATTCAGAGGCAACTGGTACGTAAATGAAAAGGTAATTTATAAACCTGTTTTTCATAATAACAGGGTGAGTTATAAATCTCAGTCGGATGACAAGTGAAGAATGATGTGAATAAGTAACAAAATGTTCATGCTTTTGAATCCTTAATGTAATTTTGCTCATTTTTGTAAAAGGGCTTTCAAAAGTGCTGGTCTTACAGAAGACTGGCCTATGGTCTGGATGGAGAGCAGCTGTGTCGGGCTCCAACAGCACAGTGGGCACCAGAAGCTGGAAACGGCGTCTGTGAGCTGACCAAATGTACCACAGCAGGTTTCTCAAGTGCCCATGAATGTATGAGCATAGCACAGTGTATGCATGTGTGGTATATATGTGTGTATACTTTAATTTTATTTTTTGTTTTGCATAAAGCTGTGCCAGCCTTGTGGTGAGGAATGAATCGATGTGGAGACTAGAACTAAACATCAAACTTAATAAGACAAACGGTCGGTGGAAACCTGGAGTCAGAGTCAATCTCAGCCCAGCTTGTGTCTGGCCGTCAGACTGTTCACATCCACTGTGAATAAGCAACGTGTGATGAAATAAGGTAACAGCCTGAGATCAAACCACTCATGGGGTGCATATTGGGGAACAAGGAACGGATTTTCTTTTTTAAGTATATATGACAGCGTTTAGTCATTTCAACCCCCAACCCTCTTCAATGGATGGTGAAATCCGCCCTTTGTCTTTTTTAAGCTTTTAGTTTTACCTGAAAGTAAACATGAGATAAAATAGGAGGCAGTACGCTGTACAGAAGACAGCCAAATCAAGAAGATAAACACAAACGTGTGTGTTCCCCTTTCAGTGGGAATCAAAGCATCTCGAGTTGCAGCAGCAAATGTGATCCTGTTGCTGTGACACAGCAGTCACATCGTTCTTTCTGATTATCTCAGATCATGTGATGTTAGAAACAGCAGGCAGGAGAAAGTGGCAAATTAGAAAATGTAATGGACAGCATAAACAAAAGAGTTTTGGGGGTCGTAGTGACCCAGCACTATCTGTAAACATCACGATAAAGTATTCGGCTATCAAGCAACCGCTTTGATTTCTCTTGCTTTGTTAATGGAGAATAAAGAAGTAAGCAGTCTGAGTTATTTATCAATTTTTTTAGTAATTAAAGACATCTGTTGTGCTGAATTATGTATTACATAAACAGTTAAAAAATACAATTATTGCTTTATTGTAGAGAATAAAGGCATATCACAATCACAACTGTTACTTTGAATGTTGAATAAATGTTATGCTCATAAATCCTTCATTTACATTTAAAAGCCACCCCCCCCCACACATACACACACACACACTTCTCAACAGTCACTAAAATTTCTGTAAAACAATAAATGCTGAGGGATGACTCACATTTAGCGCTGACTTTTGTCACAGATTTATCTGCAGCAACTATATATCAACGCCAGCATCTACATGTAAACTGATATTAGAGAAAATTAAAGGGGGAAGAGAACACCCCCTCTAAAAAAGGGGAAGAAAGGACAGAGTAAAAAAAAACTTTTTTAGTACCTCCTTCTCTAGAGGAAGGGCTTGTTTACAATGGGGGTCATGTCTGTGAGACTTTATTGCTTTTGGCAGCCATCAGACCTACAGCCCAGTGCCAGATCTCTGGAGGAATTACAAATGGAGTCAATTACAATATATTTTGATGCATGGGAAAGTTTAGACATTGACCCGGGGTGATGACAATTCCCTGGAAAGTGCAGAGGAAATCAGTCAAGATGATGTGCTGGTGCCCAGTGTGAGTCTCTGCCCTCAGTGGCGAATAGGAAAAAAAGAAGACCCTGATAATGATATA
The DNA here is from genome assembly GCF_043380555.1 of Nothobranchius furzeri. Lineage (NCBI taxonomy): Eukaryota > Metazoa > Chordata > Actinopteri > Cyprinodontiformes > Nothobranchiidae > Nothobranchius > Nothobranchius furzeri. The sequence continues at coordinate 86,960,970 of NC_091741.1, forward strand.
TATATATATATAAATATATATATGATCTTTTAAAAACATAGTTATGAAAGTATTTGCACTAAATCCCTCTCATATAAAGCAATTTTAGCTGTTTTACTCTTGACATTTTTAGTACCTTCTAGAATGAGATGTTTCTGGGCTCAGTCATTTAAAAAAAATGTCGGTGGCCATGCCCACCCAACCCATGCTCTGAGAAGCTCTGATATCTGGGAGGGGCTAGAGTTGAGCCGCTGCTCCTCCGCACTGGAGAGGTGAAATGGGGTTTTATGCTAATTAGAGTTTTTGAAGCGGCTTGTTTTAGGCACATCAATCCTAAAACTAAACACCGACAGAAAACAGATGGGTTGGTTTTTCTCACGTTTAGAGTGTTTATAGAAGTAGTGGAGACTCGGTGGAGATATGGTAGCACTAAAGGATGCAAAATGTAAGTTTTGCATAACAGGTCCATAATAGCCATCTAACAATTTTAACTGTTGATTCAGCATTTACATTTGCTTTCTGTTTGGAAATTAAAGGTGTCACAAACTATTCTGAACCTAAATTTGTCACCTATTGAAGAGAAGTAACCTTAAATGTAACTGAGTAAAGGGAGCAGCAAACATACTTAAAGTACCTCTACAGAAATATAGTCACATATTTTCAAACTTCTTGTGTTTCTCCTGACTGTATCTGTAATCTCCTCACAGATAAAATAACAAACAAGAATTGCATTTTTAACAGCAAATTAGCTAGCTTAACATAAATTAGCCCTTTAGCTGTAGCACATTCATGGACTGGCGGGGGAAGAAATCTTACTTTTGAGAGCCAAATCTCTGATTACCATTTAAACCTATCAGGCTGAAAATTATCTTATTTTGGTCAACTGCCAAGTAATACAGGCATCTACTTTACGTTGTATTTCATCACGAAATTAAGGTGTTCGAACCCTACTAATCTATAGTGTAGACTTCACATGACATTTTTAAATTTCTAGACTTGTTAATTGGTCTGAAATATTAAAATTAACAAGTCTAGAAATGCTCAATATTTTAGGCCAAATTGTTATGTATCACTTTATTTGTGATTTCAGCACCAATGAGAATTCCTTTATATCTCACAATTATGCTAATCCATCTAGGCTGTAAAACATTTGATTTAAAAAATATTTTAGTTAATATGCAGTGTGAGTAGCAGCAATGACTAGAGGGTAGGCACATGTATAGTAATTCTGCATTGTTGTCGTAGTATGTGCTCAATTTATACCAACACACTGTTTTATGTATATGAACATAGCCACTATTGGCTCCGATTTATTATGAAATTATGTTATGAAATAACGTTCGACCTGTTAGGTATGAGCAGCTTCCACAAACAGCACAAAGAGAAGACATACTGGATTTCTGTAATTTTGGTATATGCAATACACATGATCATGATGCAAGAAGCTAAAGTATGGTTTAACTATGTGACTGCCTCTGTTTGCAGCTCGATAAAAGAGTCAGTGCCATTTCTGACATTTAAGAGCTAACTATGTGAAACACAAAATGTCACTGTCAACCACAGCTTCAACTTCACGTCATAAATATGATTAATGTGAAATTTAAGACTGGTCGAGATTTGCCTGGAGCTGTTGCACGACAAGGCACCGATTGTATGGCAGCAGTATACAAAGACGCTCACACAAACACTAAAATGTGTTTCAGCTGTCAAATGAGGCTACATTTCTGCAAACAACAAGTCTAACAATATATTTTTACACGGCATATCATTAACTAAAGTTTATTAATAAATGAATGTTCAGACAATAGATATTTTTGATAATTATGAATAAAAAAGCACCTGAAGACAGCTGAGAATAGTGACATGCGCAATCTACAAAGCCAAAGATTACCCAGTTCTATCAATGTTTTAGAAACTTGCATTTGGTAAAAAATATATAATTTAGGTATACATTAATAAGTAGATATTAAGGGAATAGTTGCCCACTCCTGATTGAATTATATCTGACGTAAGTGGTAATGTGGAACAATGCTGAAGAGTTAAAACCTTAATAAATACAAACAGATTTATGTTTAATGTGTTAATTCTGAGAGGAAACAAGTCTCAAGAGGAAGTTGTGAAATATTTTTTTTGTTTTGTATTTCTTAACTTTATCAAGGTCACCTGCTTTTGCACTGACAAGTTGCATTAACTGTTCATCTGTTTTCACTCATCCCCGTTGATTTGAAGTTTATTTGTTTATGCATTTACCACATTGCTTGTTTTCACAGTCTTTCTCTTTTCTATTTCTTTGTCACTTTTATTTCTCAGTTGTTACCCAAGACACTCTATCCCTCTGCTGTCATTTGGCATCTCCTAATCCCATTTGTAGTGCAAGAGCTCCCTCTGTGAGAGATACTGCAGCCAAAGAAAAACATCTGAATACTTCCATAAATATTCCTGAAGATAATTGATAACACATATTTAGGAGCAGAAAGCCAAGTCTGACTCATCCAAACTACAAAAAAAATAAATAAATAAATTAAAAAAAAATCAAGTAAATACTGATAGAGTCAAGATGGGTGAGTCAATTAATGTTAAGTGACAGTGTGACATAGATCTGTCAGAATTTACAAATCTCAAGTCTATTTACTAGCAGAAGCTAATGTGGAAATTGGTGTAGGAGACTATTTTCATGTTCAGCCTGCATGAAAAACTCAGAGTAACCGATGATAATAAGAAATAATAATTTTAAAACAGGGTTTTCAGTGAAATACCTCTTTAAGAAGGCATTCCCATGTAAGAATTCACTTTTCCCTTAAGGGTTGTGTAAAATCTCCTTTATGACATTTCTGAATTAAAAAAACATTTCTGCTCATAAATTTGCTGACTAAAGGTAAAAAAAAATATCTATTTCTGTTGAAATGATCACTTAGATGGTACAGCATATTTTGAAATGAGGTTCTCTAATGCTTTCCATCTGTACATGTGTGGTGGTTTATGATTCATGAGGAGAGTGTGAGGGTTGGTGATGACTCAGGCACCACATTTGGCTTCCTCTTTTCTTTTCCTTGATGAAGCAATAAAGAGCTATTTCCTCACCGAATGACTACAAGTTTAGGGGAACTCTTGCTACATATCCATGTGTTTTACACTTTATTCAAACATTCCTGTGGTAATCACTGTATGAGTCAGGGTGCAAACACAATATTTATTAGTCATGTACAACTAAAGTATACCCTAAGTGAGACGGTGTGTTCTCAAAACAGCATGTCACATCACCCAAATAATTACCTCACATGTGAAGAGAGGCGCTGGTTGTGTAGATGACAGTTGATAAAGGCAGCTGAAAATATCACGTTTTCGCATCTTTAAGCTTATTGAGCAGTCAGTGTTATACTCCAGAGGATTTAATTACACTTCTGTAAGATAAGCGTTTGGGGGGTTGTTGATTTGTATTTTTTTTATCACTTGAAGAAACTGTTGGCACACTGTCACAGCTGATTGTTATTTGAAGCAAATGCACCATTACAGAAAGGCTTTTAGGCACATGTATAGTCATTTTGGATTTAACATGAATTTGAAGGTTTTATTTTAAAAATCTTAAAGCAACGATAGGCCCCATAAATGATAACATATTACCATGGGCACTATGGAGACGTTCTTTGTTCTAAAATATAAGGTATTTTCTTGACAAATGTTTTCAATATGGAAATGGCACACTTTGATTAGATGAAAACCCGATGCATTTCATGATGTAAGCCCAGATCCCCAGCACAGCATCATGGGCCACACGACAAAGGCGTAGTCGGAAAAAAAGGAGGACGTTCCGGCAACACGCGTCAGTGGTGGACTGGCCCACTCTGTCAGGTTGTGTTTAATATTTAAATGAAAAATCCATTATGTGGCTCCCTAGTTCATCTGCCCCACTGAAACTCACACTTCATGATGCCTTATTCAAATGTCATTTTCTTTCACTCATTTGTCTTTGATAGAGAAAAAAAATTATAAACTGGTGCAACTAATTATCTGAGGTTAAATTATGATGTAACATATTTCTAATCACATCAAAATCCAGAGGTTTAGGATAAAATATTGTTATGTAAAATGTGTTTTATTTGCACCATCTACCCATAAGTATAAAGTAACATTTTACAATATTATTAATCCAATGCGCTCCTATCACCATTACTGATTACTGATGACTATTTAATGATATGCACAAACATCCCCCACAGGAGACAAAATGGAAAGGTATTTTGATTGGTTTCAAGATGAACATTGATACAGAAATGGCATCTGTCAAACGGAAGACCACATTCCTGCACCATGCTGCTTTTATCTGTGAGAGCAGATGAGTGGTTATGGTGGTTTTCTGACAGTCGAGTGTAGCAGGGGAAAACCGAGGTAACCAAATGCAATAAATAAGCTAGAAGATGTGAAAATGGTACCATGGTATTTGGCAGTAGCAGCAGGAATACATTTTGAATTATTCAGTTAAAGGTGCAGTCCTCTATCTAAATTCAGAGAAGTGTGGAGCACATGCATGTGTGGTCAAGATAGCAAAACTAGAAAACTATCAGGTCATAAACACAGTGATCCTACAATAACCACAATTCTGCTCTGAATTTTAACTATTTTTATACTTAGGAGAATATGTATTTTATATATTTGTTATGTTTAAACCTCACTTGTCCCAAGAATTTTATAATTTCGATTTAAAGGGATAAATTATAATTGTGTTTCCTTTTAATTTTTTCAAAATCACCTGATTTCTTGACTCCTGTTTTCCTGTAAATGCAGACTTAAAACGCAGAAATCCTGAAAGGTTCTGAGCCAGAACGAAACATCCCCAGAGAGGTTGTTGTGGTTTACTATTATGGTGGCGGTGCTTCAGGGTCCATACAGTAGGTTGAGCGTGGTGGTTGCAGTGACGGGGTACCTATGATGGGGAGCCCATGTGTACAGGTGTAGCAGTCTAGGCCACAAGCCCATTAGACCATCAGTGCCATGATAGCATGGTATGATCTTCTAGAATTGAACTGCCAGTCTGAAAGATTCATGGTAATGCTGGGCCCAGGGTGTTTTGCTATAGTGGGCATATTAGCAATAGTGAGAGCACAGGAAAGCATGCAGGGACACAAAAAATATCAGTGCAAGCCCTATTTGGAAAGATCTATGGACCCACTGACATGTGACATCACGCACCCAAGCACCCGCCCCTCAGCTTCTGTCCGGAGGGCAAAAAGATGGCACACCCCCACTGATCACCATTGTTATCATCTTTCATTCAATAAATTGAGCTAAACATTGGCTTAATAAAATCTATCAGCATGGTTAACACATGTAGTGCTGTAGGCTGCACAGATAGATGAAAGAAGGACAGTAATGTAAAATTTTAGAGGTTTCCAGCTGATAAAATATGCCAAAGGCAATGGTTACCAGTCATGAATACAGTTCTAGTGGATGATCCATCAACATTGTTTGAAGACAAACTGTGTCCCAGCAATCCTACAACTTTAACCCGCGCAAAACAGAGGAGATCCGGTAACACATTTGTTGCTTCAGGTGTGTAAAGTCCAGGCGTGTTAATCCAATAATTGTAGATATCCCCTTGCTGAACTCGTGTCCAGTTCTCAGGAACGTCGTCCCACAGCAAAGGCATCTGGAAGCTTTGTGCTAAACAACGTTAGCTTTGACTTTAAACTTTTTTTGATACTATGCACAAAGATGTGTTAAAGCATCTAAAGTAATAATATCTAAATCTCTGGGTTAGTGTTTTGCTAGCTTAAATTGCAGAGGCAGCTCTGGATAATTGATAGAGAAGCTTGTTTGCCTCCCAGCGCAGTGCGCTATTACTCGGATGAAAACAAAAACATTCAATGGGTCTATAAACACAATGACACCTTAACACTGAATTTTTTTCCTTCTAAATTCGCCACAAACTAAACACAATTTACCAGGTTTTACTGAGCATAGCCAGGTTCTGATCTAATGACGCATTCTCAAAAACGTGTTTTGCATTCTCATGTTTTTGCCAGCTTACATGTTTGAACATCAGCTGCATTGGTCTCAACTGCTTTCTCGTGCAATATTTGTTCTGCATTTGGTAGCATTTGTACTGTGACCCACATGTAACTTCCCAAATTAGAAATTCCCCTGGCCTTATATAACACCAATAAAGTAAATATGAGAAGATTCAGATCTCCTGTGTAGGCGGAAAGGTCAGATCATTTTCTCTCCCAACCACATATGTCTTCATTTTGCAGTCACCATGCAAAGAGGACATCCCAAACGTTTAGTAAAACATGTCTAAATAAGTGTAAAATCATGAAGTAAGATGTGTTCAGTATTCATTTGGGATATCTTTTGTTTTCCACATGAGATGAGTCTGTACGCATGATTACCAAGCCATAAACACAGGCCCCTTCCACCTCAGGCAATCCTTTTACTCATCAGTTGGGTAATGAGACTTTTGAGCTGGGAGATGAATTAACTGGCTGGTTTTCTTGGTTTTATTCCTCCTTCAAAACAGCGTCACTGAATACTGAATTGATAGCAATCCAGCACTGTGATGTATGTAGTGTGACCAACACACACACACACACACACACACACACACACACACACACACACACACACACACACACACACACACACACACACACACACACACACACACACACACACACACACACACACACACACACACACACTTAGAAATGTGGCTCAGACAAGGAAAAGAAACAATTGATTTTAGGTGGAGACAATCAGGTTCTTGCATTAACTAATGCATTGCAAAAGCAAAGTGAGCCACACCAGCAGGGAACATTTTAATTTAAGGACTGTATCCACTCACAAAAGACGGAATAAAAAGAATGGAAACACTTTTCAGAAAAATCAAAGCAGCATCACAGATCAGCACCAACGTTATCAATGGGCCGGACCACTAATGGTACATTTTTCAAGGATCGTAGCATCATCAGAAACTTGTGGTGCCTTTTGAAATGCTTGGATGTCTTTGTGTATGAGGGTGAGATCATTATAGATACAGAATTATACGGCCATACTGTACTGGGAAGACTGAAGTGCAAAGGCTGACACAAATTTGGTCTGCTTAGATGTTTGTTGGAATGTTAGAAACTGTCCAGTTGTATTAAGATTGGGGTACAGTTAAAGAGGGAGTCAAGGTTTTGGCCTGTTTCAATGTAACTTAATGCTTAAATATTGGTTTTTACTCCTCATGTAGAACATTAAAGGTTTTTATCACATCTAAATGAAAAGAGAGATGAAACATTTCGTGAATATGTGAGGATATATATGTGAACAATGGTTTGGACCTTTTAGAAGTGTTTGTACGACCCTTACGTTTGTCCATCAATCCCCTTGTCCAAATTTAGGTGGCTGAGGTAACAGGTCCGCATGGGATATCCACACATCTTTCTACCAGGAGACATTCAGACTACTTAATTCAGCCAAGTTAACTTAAGTCAAGTTCGAAGATGGTTCTCTCAGGATCGACTTTTAATGTGAATGGTCATAACTCATTCGCTGCCAGCCGTTTCCTGATCGGTAAAGCCATTCGCTGCCAGCGTTTCTCACCGTTTTTACTGTTTTTTTAAGAGTCACAAAACGTTGTGTGCTAGGACGATGTTGACGCCAAAACAACCAAAACAAAGAGTAGGCTCACCTCTTACATCAGGAAGAATCTGCGCGTTTCGAGCGTTATCCGTTCTTTCATAATCCGTTGTCGAACTGTGATTGGCAGAAGCTTTTCCGGTTCACAACTCACTTTTTTTTACAGCAACGGCCCAAAACAATCTCCTAACACATGGATTTTCTTCCTGATCACGTGACAAGTGACGTACATGGATGAAGATCAGCTTTAGAGCTGAGATGTTTGTTCTCACGGTTTGGGGGCTCGTTCCGATACCCAAACAGTAAAAAAAAAGTAAATGACGACTTTAGTCGTCAATGGCAGTGAAAGAGTTAATGTTTGTCCTGATATGGTTTTAGAAATAAGATGATGTATTTGTGTGTTGGAAGGATTGATATCTGACATGTTGTTTTGGCTGGAGAAAAAAAAAAAGAAAAGTCAAAGTCTCATTTATTCACTTGCTAAACAATGCACCAAGACACTTGGACTGCCCCGTTTGAGGCAGAGTAAGGAAGGCTGGCACAGAACTTTGACTTTTTTAGCTAAATACTTCAATTAGAGACACACAAAAACAAACAAAATGGAAGAAACTATATAGAAATTTACTCAGATTTAGATTTGTACCCAGGATTAACCCTTTGTCATGCCGTAGGTGCTCAAGAAGAATAAACAAATTTGTAAGCTTTTATTTTGCCAACCGACAGCTCTTCATGTATCAAAACACTACAACCTTCCTCTAATTAATCTGTCATAAAAAAACACCCCTATGTAATAATTATGGCCCTAACCTTAAAACAACTAAGGTACAATTCATTTTAATATTATTTTATCATCATCATGATGCTTATTTCAATGTACAGACCTTCAGGATCCAAACCCCCTCTCTCTAAAAAGTTACTGATCCATCCTGCTTTAAAGGGAATCAACTTTGTGTTACAAGAAAACTCAAGTTAAGCACAAAGCTGATCTTGTTTCATGGTACAGGCCTCAGGTCACACACAAACAGACCAAAAGCTGCATCAAAGAAAACATACTTCAGAAAGTTTGAGTGTATCTATAGACTAAGTGCAGATGCTCTCACACTCATGTTATCTATGGGGTTATTGTATTTTTTTTATCGGATTGTAGTCATAATTTTTCCAGAGGAAAAAAAAAATAAAAGTATTACCAGATGTACTGTTAACTCAAACCTCCAATAATATGAAGCACCAGGAGCCACAAAAGGCATACAGAACAGTGGTCACTGTTATTACCTGATAGCCTAAGGCAGCTTCGCCGTGCACTCCCATTTAGCTATTACTTTATGGGGCCTTGTGGCTCCCAGCGAGCCAGCCTACTGTAACAACAGCCAACATTATGCTTTGCTGAAATCTGCTGATATTCTGGGTGTCCAATTCTTATCCCACAACTGTGAGTCACCATGACGATGAAATTCTATCTTTCAAAGTACAATGATATATTGTAAAACACAACGACCATTTAAAAATGCATATGTCAGATTCTTTCTGCTTCAAGATTTGGCTAAAAGTGTTCTTTTGTTTTTTTAAAGGTCAACACTAATATTTTACGTAGAAATCAGCTGGAGGAGAAGGTGGCAGCACACAACATGATTTGGAGTTTTTCTTCCTGATATTTGGACTAACAGGAACAGAACTCTACCACTGACTTGCAACTTTGACGTTTTATCTCCACATATAATACAAGCCTGAAGAAGTTCTCCTGTGTGGTGGAGTTGCTAACAGTTAGCTTCTACCAGCCAAGACATTCTATGCTGTTTCCTTGATGTTCAAACCAACAAGTCTTCCCCGCCGTGAGCCACGATGGGTGAATCCATGAATGTTAAGTGACAGTGAGATGCAGATCTGTCAGATTTTTAAAATCCTAGAGTTTGACTATGACCATTTTCATGTTCAACCTGCATGTTAAACTCTTGTTCTTTAATTTCAATAAAAAATCAAAACTGAAAAAAGAAAGAAACTTAAATTACTTCAACGTACATAATCCAGAAGCCCTAAAACTTAAAGTATATATGTAAAGTTCCCCTTCTCTCAAATCACAAGGCTTTTATCCAAGCCTATTTTTGTTCTCCTCACTTTGGATAATTGATTGGGTCTTAGCACAGAAATGCATTTCTGCTGCTTTCAAATGACAAGCATTCAAAGACTAAGATAAAGAGTAAAGCATCATTACTTCTAGTTATTGCGCAAAGCACAAGAAACTGTTAAATATACAGTGAAAAACAAATGATCTAAAATAACAGGCTGCGCTTGTGTAGGTCAACGGAAACCTGCTAATTTAAGGCTATTTCTGTCGACATATCAAGATAAAGGCACTTTAACGTGTGTGTTTTTTCTTCTTTTGATTGACTAAAATAGCTGCATTATATTAAAAAAGGCATGTAATTAGACTGATGACCAGATATAACTTGGGTTACAGAGAAGCTGAAACATTTTTCTTTTGAAATAAAACAACATGGAGAGGGTAACACAAACCGTGCAGATATGGATCCTTTCAGGGCAAAGCACAACCAAAAGAAGTCTTGTGCAAAAACCAACCGCCAGTCAACATTCAGGGTGATGGGTCTAACATCAGTTTTCTCATCGAAAAACACATCAAGTCTGTTTGCAGCTTTAATTGCACTAGATGGTGCAGTCGGAAACAAAATACTCCAGACTCAGTTTTAATAGAGAGTTGATTTGTTCAGTTGACACGTGTGTGTGTGTGTGTGTGTGTGTGTGTGTGTGTGTGTGTGTGTGTGTGTGTGTGTGTGTGTGTGTGTGTGTGTGTGTGTGTGTGTGTGTGTGTGTGTGTGAATACAGAGTCTGGCTATGACCCCTAAATAAAGCTTGTCATTTAAACTGTCTCTGCACACGTTTGGACAGCGTTAGGGCCAATCAGAGCAACAATTTTATGTATTCATCGCTACAGAAGTCAGCGGGGCAGTTCACCATTCACCGTCAAAGAAGAAGCATATACAACTTTTTATTTTTTATTTTTTAATGACCTAAGTATATCTATACGGCTCTGGTGCTAAGCCAGTGTTTCTTAAAAACACAGAATGCTGTGATTGGCTAGACACTAAATTGTTGAATCCAGTGGTAGACCTGTGAAGGCTACAATGAAGCGTGGCTAGACCAATCTGCAGAGCGAAATATTGTCCTACTGCTTAGGTTCGTCTACATTTCTAGGCTAAATGATTATCTGAGTGTTTTAAAAACGATATAGAGAAAAAATGTCAAATAATGAGACATGTTGCTATGTGCTACTTAAGAATTTTCAATTAACTGGTGCATAGAGTAAATGTTGCATGTTTTAAAAAAGCTAATTACAAGGTGTTATCAAGGTGAAGCTAAATATTATCCTAAGCTTGTCTCTAGTAACCCAAGAGAAACAGTATTTGGATGGGAAGAAAATATAAATGAGAAATGCACCATTACATTTTAACTATGGTGTTGTGGTAATGACACTCAAATACCACCATCATATTAAAGATATGTCGGGTTACGTAGCAGAGTATTACTTTACACCCAGAGTCCGGTCTCCTCTTCTTATCACAGAAAACAAAACACAGAGGCTCAACGACTTCTGTGTGTGAGTGTTTAAACAGAAGTGCACTGCAAACTTTACACAGAAAAAGTAAATCAAGACAGGAATGGATAGAAGGCAGCAAATAAAAAAAAGGTGGGTGACTCTCCAGGTGGAAAAAAAAGGTATACAGGGGAAGCTGGAAACAATAATGGGCTGACATGAAACATAATCTCTTCTGTCTGCGATTTTATTGGCAGCCCCGCCAAAGAATGGTGGCTTCCCTATTATGACTTAACACATCAAAATCGCAGCATAGCACACACAGAAAAGGCCACCTGATGATAAACACAGCAGACACCGTCAGAGGCTTTATCTTGTGGCAGCCTGCAGCTCGACACACGTTCAATTTGGCCTGCAACAATCGATTCTGTCCCTTCTTACCGCTGCTTCAGTCTGTGGAATAAAAACAGACCTTTTGCTAAAGAGCAGGTCTCAGCTGGTATGCCATGTCAACGCAAGAGAGGAAAACCTGTGAGAGCTACACACTTGAATTCTCTATGAATTTAAATTTCATAGCTTTGTTTTGACTGCTATTTTGGACACAGTGACTCAAATTCTGATTAGTTTTAAAATACTTAAAACAGCAAATATTCTCATTTATACTTTTGTGATACTTTAGTCATTTGTTTATTTTTAGGCAGCATGTGTTCAAAATTAAGATTAAAGATGCCATAACAATAAATAAATAAATAAAATGTTTAAAAGAATGATAAATCTGTCTGCACATCAGCAGAGCGGTTAATTGGATATATTTGCTTAAAAATATATGAATGTAAGTCAGACCAAAAGAACTCTTGTCAATGACCTGAGGTCCTGCAACAGATGGTATGGTCCCCACAGAGTCTCCGTCTCAAGGTCATGGAGACAGTCTGAGATTTCACGTAGCGATGAGACAACTGACAGCTCACTTACACACAGGAAATGTGGCAAGTTCAACATATTCAAAATCAATGTGGGGAAGTGCTACAATAGAATTGTTCTAAATATAAATAATAGGCATAAAATGTACTCTGACTGAAAACTTTGTTTTTAAAGACATAATCATTCATAGTCTGCATTTAAAAGCTATTTAAACACTTTCCATTTTCTAAACATACTGATATATATATTTTTTTCTGTTACTTAAAGTGACAGTGTGTCATGTTCTGTGTCCCTGTGGTCCCCAGCCCCCTCCAGGTTTCCCTCATGTTCCCCCTAGGAACTCACTTCTTTTTTTAGTTTACCCATTTTCAGTATTAAGATCCCCTGTATTGTCTGTGAAGGTTCTCAGTCATCCAGGTCATTGTAGTCTAATGAGCTTTGAAAGAAAAGTGTCTGGACTTCTTTGAGTTGCTTGAAGACGTTTCACCAGATTTAAACCCAGAGGGAGTTTCCCCCCGAGGAGGAAACAAAAGACCCCCTGATGATCTTCTACATAAACACATTGAGGGTGGGTGTGGGTCCTATTCAGCCAGAGTTTTGGGTGAGCTCATTGTGAAATCCCCTGTATTATATCTCCTCTTCCTTTGGTTCTGGTCTCTTTAAGTTCCTATATCTAACCCCGAGTGTTTCTAGTTTCAGGTTTATCAGTTCACCTTTTTTAGTTTTCTGTATGTTTAGATTATCTAGGTTGTATCTCCCTTTAGTTATTGTGTTTCCTTCGCCATTTAGGTCTGGCTTCCTCCCCTGCCCCGTTCTGCTCCTCCTCTCAGTTTATTAGTCTCACCGGTGCGCAGTTCCCTAATCACACAGTCCATGTGTATATAACCCTGTCTTGTCTCTCAGTGTTTGTTGGCCCATTGTCTTTGTCAGCGTCGTTCTAGTTGCCTCCTGTGCTTTTGAGTTGTTTTGTCACTCCTCCAAAAATAAAGGATTCTTATTTTTGCAACGGCTCCTGCCTTTGTAGTTCTGGGTTCTTGCATTTTGGGTCCAAGCCTCCTAACCTCAACGTGACACAGTGTGTATTTTCCCTGGCGATAGGGGGCAGTACATGGTGGCGCATGGTGGTGCAGTTGTAAGCACTGTTGCCTCGCAGCGCAAAGGTTGCATGTTCGAAACTCGGCTGCAGCCTTTCTGCGTGGAGTTGGGTGTTCTCCCCATTCATGCTTGGGTTTCCTCCAGGTACTCCGGTTTCCCCCACACATCACAACATGCCCTATAGGTTATAAATTGTAAGTCGTTTTGGATAAAAGCGTCTGCCAAACAGTACATACCTAAATCACTGCAAACAAGCTGTAGTTTTGTGTTCAAGTAAGACTACCAATGGGAGGTCAATAGGGTCAAAGATCCTTGGAAGCGCAATTTTCAATCAAGTACTTGTCAGATTGTTCAGCCTCTGGCAAAATGACAAACAAATCGGACTCCCTTTTCTCATCGGCAATGAGCGAAGAGGTACATGTGGAAAACAACGTTAATGAATGGTGAAAGTTTTGTAATGCTTGTTGCAAATCAGTAAATGCATTTTGTCCTCACAGGCTCATGTGTGGCCCAGAGACTTAGACCCACTCCCATGTACTTTAGACAAGATTTTATGGTTATGCGTTATGAAGCTACCAATATTTTTCAACAACTGAACATAATTTATTACAATTTCAACAACATTTTGATATATATCTTAAGAGATTAACGGTAAAAATTACACATTGTCTCTTTAAAGGCACACTTGGCAGTTTTGCTTACTATTAGTACCCCCTAGGGCAGGGGTGGGCAATTATTTTTTCCATGGGGCCACATGAGAAATAGAAAATATTGTGGAGGGCCGCAGGCCAAAAGGCTGAAGTCAATTATGCATAATATTAATGGTATTTCTTTATAAAAAGCAGTAAATACCATTGTTTCTTCAAGCTGGTAAGAGTAGACTATATGTTATAAATGAGCAAAAAGGAAAAAGTGAGGTTGGCTTACAAAAATGTGATTTATTCAAATTTACCAAGGCAATGGTAAACAAAGTGTGCACATTTGGTTTTTGTTAAACATTTGTGACTTATATTAGTTAACAGTTTCAGTCACATTCACTCCAAAACACATTCTGAGTTTCAAATATTGTTGGAAAGAGGTTCTTAGCATTCTACAGACACACAGTATTGTCTGTAAAATAAAATCACTGAACTGTGATCTTGAGAAAGAGGTTTAAAAAAAGTGTCCCAGTTCACTGCTAGTTGCCTACATTTGTGGTCCAAACACCTTATTTTGTGTTTTTAAGCAATTTTTTTCTTATTCAGTGAGAGAAATCTAGTCTCTGCTGGGCTTTAACGAGTGCATCAAAGTCAGGTTGGATGTCTGAGGTGGAGAAGCGAAGCACAGCTGACAAATGATCATCAGTGAGAGAGGATCTTTACCTGGATTTTGTAAACTTCATCATTGAAAATGTTTGTTCACAAATGTAGGTAGAGCTGAAGAGAACCAACATCTTCTGAGCATGTCTCTTCAGGTTTGGAAAATCCTCCTTAAGAGAAGAGTAGAAATCCAGCAGAGATCCTGAATCTCTGCTTTCGAGTCCCAAACCCTCTTCAGCTCTTTCCCCAGGCTGAGCCATCTGACAGCTGTGTGGAGTCCTCCACAAGAGCCACAAACTGTCTGTGATTCATCGCCCGCGCCCTGATGAAGTTTATTATTTTAGTAACAACATCAGTAACATGGTTGATTTTTAGCACTGACTTGCACAACACATGTTGGTGTATAATACAATGCAAAAACACCTATTTTTGATCTGCATCGATTTCTGTCACTTTATCTTGCATGCGTTTCAAAAGTCCGACATTTTTCCCTGTAAAGCCGGACGTACACTGTGCGACTTTTTCACTCGCAGCACTCAGCTTCAGCTCAAACTGTACGACTTCCCCGCAGAGCAGATCTCATGAGTCATGCGCTCACACTGTACGACCCAGTTCTCGCATGCGACCTGACTGCTCACACTGTACGTCTGGTAGCAACACGTCGGCCCTAAAAATGTGCTAAAAATAGCAGTTTTTACTCAACACGTTAGACTTTTTTGTCTTGTTTTGCCTGTTGTCCTTCGGGAGTGCTGCAGGAGGACACACAGGGATTTATGGGGGTTGGATGAGGAAAACGAAATAAAGAAAGTAAATCTGTGTTTTGTGATCAGTTTAATTTGACATGAACACGACAAACACACTTTCTTGACAATCTTTGTGAGTAAAAAAAACGTGTAGAAACAAAAACGAACAGCGTGTGTTATTAGGGAAATAGCGAGCGACAAGCGTTGATGCAGGATTGCGCATGCGCCGTGAGTGGTTCTGATACTTTTTGGGTTGCAGCTGCTCGCAGCGCCGCTTCAACAGTGCGATACCCTCACGAGGGACGAGCGAAATATTAAACACACCAGAGTGCGACCTCACGACTGCTGAACGGCAGCTGGTCACGTGGTGTTAATCGCCTCTCGTAACCCCCTGTACACTACACGACCGCTCGGCGCAAAACTCGCCCCAATGTCGTGGCTTCTCGCACGACTGGAAAATCGGCTCAAAAAAGTGAAAAAGTCGCACAGTGTACGCCCGGCTGTGACAGTCTCTCCCATTTCAATCCCAGAGTGTCCGTACATGCATTTACCTCTGTAAAAAGATCACTCCCTGTCGTTGTCCCTCTCATCGACCGCATTGCTGCCCGCTCCTCTGTGAGCTTGAAGTCCGTTATCCCCGGACAAATACGAGCAGCTGGGCTGTGTCCCGGACATCACAGCTCCCGTCTAATGAGAAAAAGTCAAAACTTGCCACTTCACGTTGCAGCTGAAGCTCCAGGTTCCCCGCAATGTCCTCGATCCTCCTGGTCACGGTTCGCTGTTTTTAGCTATTTTGTGGGATATCACAAAGCTGGTCCTGGTTGCTGCATCCCTGGATGTGTGAAGCTTAGTAAAAAAGCCTTGCTGCTTTAGCAACTTTGCTAGCAAAGCTTCGGATGTCCGTGCCCTCTCAGCATCAGACAAGTTCTTGTATTTTTCCGAGTGTTTCTTGTCGTAATGCCGACTCAAATTGTAGTCCTTAAACACGGCAATCTCCTCCCCTCAAACCAAACACACGGTTTTACCTCCGACTTCAGTAAAAAAAATACTTAGCAGTCCAATTTTTGTTGAAAATCCTGCATTCGGCATCTTTCTTTCTTTTTTTTTTTTTTTTTTTTTTGCATGAGCGGACATTTCTCAGGCTACAATCACCATGTCAACCGCGGGCACTTGTTGCTATACGTATTGCGTCATTGTGCACGTAAAATACAACTTCAAAATAAAAGCAATGCAGCCTTAGCCCATGCATGAGGTAAAATGAGAAAATACATTTATTTTGTAATTTCCAATTAACCTTACGCGGGCCGGTCAAAGTCAACCAAAGGGCCGGATGTGGCCCGCGGGCCGTAAAATGCCCAGGTCTGCCCTAGGGGTTATAAACGGCGTCCGTTATAAATTCTCTGTGGTCAAACTGTCAATGAAACTTATCTCTTTTCTGTGCGTTTGTCTTGTTAACACCTTAGTTTAATCTAACAGATGAAATGTCTCCCCAGCCTTCCTAATGTCTACAAGAGCGATTTGTCACGCCCTGTCCTGTCTACTCTTAGGTTTTGTCTGTTCTCCGTTAATTGCTCCCACCTGCCTCTTGTTTCCCAATCACCATAGCTCCCGCTCCTCTTGTATTTAAACCCCTTCTGTTCTGTGTTCCCTGTCGTGTCATTGTTTCAGTGTTCCAGCGTGTGTTTCCAATAAATCGATGTTAGAAGTCCTCACCTGCCTGCCTGTTTTCCTCCCCGCGTGTGGATCCTTGCCTCACCTCACCTCAGCTCACCTCGCCACACGCTCGTGACAGAATGACACGAACCCCCTGAAGGGTCCAGCGGGGAGATCCTCCCATGGAAGTATTTATTCCAGTTCTTCTCCGCCGACTATCGACCGGCTTCTCCTTCCCCAGCTCCAGCTCCGCCTCGCCGCAGACGGCGTCCCCGACCTTCTGCCTCGGCGTTCCTTGCCGCCCTTCCGGAACCGGACGGGACGTTGGAGGGAGAGATGCTCCGGGATCGCTCCAGCTTCGAGGGCACGAGGCTGGCTTTCTGCTCCCCCGGGGTTGGTCCACGGCGTGGGGAGAGACGCCGGAATCCACCGCAGCCCTGCGCTTCAGGACGGAGCTGCGAGCCCACCGCTGGCCGTGCTCGGCGAGCCAGTTCGGACACGCCCCCGGTCAGACCAGCTGTCCCGTCTCCGGCCGAATCGGCGTCTGCAGGAGGAGGAGCTGGGCTCGCAGCCCTGTGGGCGGAGCACGCCAGTCTACAGGTTGAAACAGCCCAGGTTCGTCAGACCATCGAACTCCAAGTCCTCCAGCTAGATGATCTGCTCGCTGAACTCCGCGGGCTCCAGCTGGAAGATCTGCTCGCTGAGCTCCAGCTGGACCACCTGCTCGCTGAGCTCCAGCTGGACGAACTGTTCGCGGCTCCGGCTGAACCAGCTTTCCCGCCTCCGGTCCACTCGGCTCCTCTGTCATCTGTGGGAGGTGGAGCCACACCCACAGTCCAGCCAACTGAACTGGCCAGTCAACGGGCTGAGCTGGTCCGGCTTCAACAGAGCGCCCATTCTAATCAGCTCCGACTCGACGCTCTGCGCTCCCTGTCTTCAGCACTAGCACTGCTCGTTCACTCAAGGCCTGTTCCAGGGGGGGTCCAGAAGCAGACGGTGCAGGCCCAGAAGCAGACGGTTCCGGTTCCGGCCCAGAAGCAGACAATGCGGGCCCAGAAGCAGACGGTACCAGCCCAGAAGCAGATGGGTCTGGTGCAGGCCCAGAAGCAGACGTTACCAGCCCAGAGGTCAGTGGTTCGGGGACCGGCGGTCCAGAAGCCAGAGGACCAGAAGCGGATGAAAGTCAACACCGCCTCCATTCCAAGGGTCGACGCCTCCATTCCAAGGGTCGACGCCTCCATTCCAAGGGTCGACGCCTCCAATCCAAGGGTCGACGCCTCCAATCCAAGGGTCGACGCCTCCAATCCAAGGGTCGACGCCTCCACTCCTGAAGTTGGCTCGTCTGATGACGTCGACGCCTCCACTCCTGAAGTTGGCTCGTCTGATGACGTCGCCGCCTCCACTCCTGAAGTTGGCTCGTCTGATGACGTCGCCGCCTCCACTCCTGAAGTTGGCTCGTCTGATGACGTCGCCGCCTCCACTCCTGAAGTTGGCTCGTCTGATGACGTCGCCGCCTCCACTCCTGAAGTTGGCTCGTCCGATGACGTCGCCGCCTCCACTCCTGAAGTTGGCTCGTCCGATGACGTCGCCGCCTCCACTCCAGAAGTTGGCTCGTCCGATGACGTCGCCGCCTCCACTCCTGAAGTTGGCTCGTCCGATGACGTCGCCGCCTCCACTCCTGAAGTTGGCTCGTCCGATGACGTCGCCGCCTCCACTCCTGAAGTTGGCTCGTCCGACGACGTCGCCGCCTCCACTCCTGAAGTAGGCTCGTCCGACGACGTCGCCGCCTCCACTCCTGAAGTAGGCTCGTCCGACGACGTCGCCGCCTCCACTCCTGAAGTCGGCTCGTCCGACGACGTCGCCGCCTCCACTCCTGAAGTCGGCTCGTCCGACGACGTCGCCGCCTGCACTCCTGAAGTCGGCTCGTCCGACGACGTCGCCGCCTGCACTCCTGAAGTCGGCTCGTCCGACGACGTCGCCGCCTGCACTCCTGAAGTCGGCTCGTCCGACGACGTCGCCGCCTCCACTCCTGAAGTCGGCTCGTCCGACGACGTCGCCGCCTCCACTCCTGAAGTCGGCTCGTCCGATGACGTCGCCGCCTGCCATCCTGAAGTCGGCTCGTCCGATGACGTCGCGTCTGGTCTGACGTCTCCTCCGTGTCCGGTTCTGATGGTGACTCTGAAGGTCGCTCCGGTCCAGCCTGCAGGGACTTTGTCGCCGGTCCTGCCTGTGTCCCCGGCCCAGCCTGCAGGGCTCCTCTACCGCAGGCGCCGCACTCCCAGGGCCCGTCGCCTCCTCTTCTGCCCCAGGCGCAGGCCCCCAAGGGTCCATCCCCATCTCCTCATCTGCCCCTGGCACAGGCCTCCAAGGGCCTGTCCTCGCCTCCTCATCTGCCCCTGGCACAGGCCTTCAAGGGCCTGTCCTCGCCTCCTCATCTGCCCCAGGCGCCGGCCTCCAAGGAACTGTCGCCTCCTCATCTGTCCCAGACGCAGGCCCCCTAGGGTTCGTCCTCGTCTCCTTATCTGCCCCAGGCGCCGGCCTCCAAGGGCCCGTCGCCTCCTCATCTGCCCCAGGCGCCGGCCTCCAAGGGCCCGTCGCCTCCTCATCTGCAGCAGGCGCCGACCTCCAAGGGCCCGTCGCCTCCTCATCTGCAGCAGGCGCAGGCCTCCTGACTCTGCTGATCCCTGCCGCCTCTCCTGTGGTCCCTCGGTTCCTCTGGGCCCTCCCTCCGGGTCCCCCTCCTCCCGCCCTGCTCCTTGTTCCTGTGGGCGTCTGGGATCCGCCCTTTGGGGGGGGGGGGGGGGGGGGGGGGTACTGTCACGCCCTGTCCTGTCTACTCTTAGGTTTTGTCTGTTCTCCGTTAATTGCTCCCACCTGCCTCTTGTTTCCCAATCACCATAGCTCCCGCTCCTCGTATTTAAACCCCTTCTGTTCTGTGTTCCCTGTCGTGTCATTGTTTCAGTGTTCCAGCGTGTGTTTCCAATAAATCGATGTTAGAAGTCCTCACCTGCCTGCCTGTTTTCCTCCCCGCGTGTGGATCCTTGCCTCACCTCACCTCAGCTCACCTCGCCACACGCTCGTGACACGATTCATCACTAAATACAACAGATCAGCTGTGCTCATGATGTAACACGGGGTGGCAAACTCAAATTCACACTGGGACGAAGTCGCGGGCCAAACTTTATATTTTTTGAAAAAGTGAGGGCAAATTTGCACATTTTCTTTATCAACCTATATGCAGTTTTGAACATTTTAATTTGGAAACATATTTATTTTTGCATTAACACTGAATGTGGAATAACTAAATTACACACGAGCAAGTCAATTTTAAATAAAACGCATCAGTGGTATTCATTACTTGTGGTATATTCAGCATTTTTAAAATCTATTCAGGATTTATGTTTTCTTGTTGTTCATTCACTTTTCTTATTTTTTATTCTCCTTTTTTTCTCCTGTAATAAGTGTCATCGCTGCTGTGACGTCTAGCTTTCCCCACTGAGGAACAATAAAGGGATTTTCTATTCTATTCATCTATCTGCAGCCTCTCCACTTCCTGTTTACTCTAGGTTAAATCTTTTTTCACGGGCCAACAACAAAATAACAATATAATTTTATCTTAAATGAAAAAGCAATATTTCACCTGTTAACTTTCATGTTTTGGAGCAGAAAAAGAGCATAAAACCACTATATTTAAAGCTCAGTTTGTTCCACTGGTTTACTGTAATGCTCACCTGTTCCAGCCAGATACCTGCATCATGCTCTGCGCTGAGGAGACTCCTGTTGTTTTGTTCATCTTCATCATAATAATGACAACATTAGGTGACAACAGATGCTCACATAGGTTTGTGCTGCTGAACATGGAGAGCATCTGAGCAGCTTGACTACGTTGTTGTGTGTCGGAGAGGAAAAATAAAAACTACAGCAGCCACAGAGTCGTGCTGATTTGAGCGTGTCGCTGCTCGCTGGAGTTGTATCAGCTCTGTCTGGACGTTAGTTAGAAAACTTTCTCTTTCAGTCGTGAACACATTACTGAGCGGTTAAAATCTCCGTTTCTGGGCTTCAACGTCGGCAAATAGCAGAGTAACCTCTGCCCTGAGTGAGAGGAGTGTTTAGTTTGTCCGAGACAGCGGAGCAGCAGACGCTGGAAAAAACACAAAGGAGGGGGCACTTTGGCTCTGCGCTAACGCAGCAAAGCATCATGGGAGTTGTAGTCTGCGGTAAAATCGGCCAGTGGATCAGTTTTAATATATTTTTGATATTTATGTAGCTGGCCACATAAAAATGCTACGCGGGCCTTGTGTCTGACACATGTGATCTAACACGTGCAGGAAACGTGTTGGAAGCAGGCTGCAGTGCCAGGTATGCCAACTAATTACAGGTTGCAGCCCTACACATTGAAGTTGCAAATGCGACATTCTGGCAACAGAGGGCAGTGGGGGGTCTGAGTGACATTTCATTAACACAGTAAAGTGTTATAATAGCACATACTGGCTCAAGAGAATGATTTAGAATGGCTTTAATATCACCATGCCATTTCCTGCTAACATAACATGTTCTTTTATTGATAAGGATCTGCAATGGGGGAAAAAAAAAAGGAAATCTAATAAATAAATGCCTTGGTGACACAGTATCACTTGAGTTTTGTGTCCCCTAGCTGCATATAAACATAGCTAATGTGGTCCTAAAAAGTGAAACCTTAGCTGAACTCCTCTGTTTGAAGAGAGCATAATAATTTCTTGAGCTGAAAGCAAAGAGCGCGAGAAATGTGAGATTCATTACATGGGGGGAAACACTCTGTCATGATGGTGCGCAATATAGAACACTCCTTCCATGACAATTATTAATACCCTGTCCCATTTATTTGTTATATAAACCCTCTTCCAATGAAGGTTGTCCCTCTGATCAGTATGCAGGCGACCTGGCTTCAAATCCTCAATTTCACATGCAAATGTGGTGCTGATTTAAATATTATTTGGATATGGCTCACACAGTGTGGTTCCATATGACAGAGCTATAAAAAAGCATGGTGGAAAATGCAAATCATCAACATGTAAGGGAAAGGTCATAGTCAGGACCTGTTATATTTGTTTTGGAAATAGAGGGCTGGCTGCTAAATTAAAATCATTCCGTAAAGCCTGAGGACAAAATTAGAGGAGAGCTGTGTGATTTACATCATAAAAGCAAACAAACAAAAAAGTGGCCTGTACACACACACACACACACACACACCAACACTCTCTGGTATGAAAGCGGACAATCAAAGGTACCTGTTTTCATCAAACACTCACAAACACACCAGAAAGACAAACAGATAATTGACAAGAATGTTCTGGCAACATAGGCCCTTCTGCTTCAATCCCACAAACCTCACCGCCTCTGTACATACTTACGACACAACATGGCACCAGGTACAATCATTTGCACACTAGCTTACAACAATATAGCTGAAACAAGTCTGAAAATCACCAGTGCATCATTTCCAAAAGTGGTAAGAGAAAGAAGAAGAATAAGAGCAGTATTATGGGAGAGAACACCTGAAAGATGACAGCTACAGATGAGCACGGTCTTAGCAGATCAAGCAAAAGCCCGAGAGCGACAAATAAATGTTGCAATTCAGAATGTGAGAGCGTATGTACTGCTATATCCTTGCTTCTATCTGTGATATAAATCATGAGTGATGGTGGAAACTTCACACTTAGTGGCATGCATTAACTGAAAGGGACCCAGGGGAACCAATTTCCCTGGGCCTACTCAAACTCTGGTGAGCAGCACTGGCATGCCTGCTCCAGGCCATGCTTTTAAATCATATATTGATGACAGCCCATGTTAAAAATTACTCAATATAGTATCCAAAATCAATTCCCACCCCCACGGTCACAGACGTTGGCCAGAATCTTATGACAGCATTTCATCCACAGACACGTTTTCCTCAAACAGTGGTCAATAGAGGCCGAGAGTGTGGGAAGGAATGAGAGAAAAACAGAAGCACTTAACCGCAATGACCACCTAGTCAGAAAATGATCTGTTGCTTTTCTGGGTAAATAATAGGCCTGTTGTGATTTTTTTTTTCCTCTAAGTCATGGCATTTGTGTGTATTGAACATTGAGGATAAACAGAAATTTAAAGTAGAGATTTTTTTTTTGTTTTTACTTTCTAGATCTAAGTAATTTAGGACTTGAAAGAGATTAAAAGTTTTGTGGGCCTGACATTATGTCCTAATATGCAGCCTACACTTTTGTGGATTGTTTCCCTGTTCTTATGTGACAGAAAACCCACAATTAAAGGATCCCCTTAAAAAATACATGTTTATTCAAATCATAGGTGACTGCTTTTGTTAGGCAAGAGTTGCAGAGAAGAATTCGTTTGTTGAAATTACAGAGCATGACTACCATTTATCTTAGTCTGAAATTACAGAAAGCTCAGTTCTTTTGCATTCTGACACAGCCAAATAAAAACTCAATGGACTAGAACAGAAAATCTTGCTCCACAAAAAAGTAAATTAGTCCTTGAATTTTCTCATGTGTTGATAAAATCATGGTCGGTGAACCGATTCAAATTCTGATCTCTACACTTTTGGCTCAGACTTTTAATATATTGTAGAAAGTCTAGTGAAAGGGTCCAGTCCACATCTTCAAACAGCAATCCTCATCAGCTCAGGATTTTATTGGTAGTGTGTCCCAAGGTGGCATGTGCATCGTTTTTGTTTGAACAGTTTTATCCAAGGACCCATTTAAAGTGGCAATGTGTAGTTTCCTAGCACTTGGGGGCAGTATATACATTTCAGGTTAGTTTTGTACCATGTCGCCGTGACTGTTGCGAGTTTAACAAAAAACATTACGATAAATGTTTTTACCTGTGGGGCAGACAGCATGCAACTCCAGCGTGACTCCTCAGACTTTAATGGTTCTTCAGTTAATTCCATTGAGAAAATGCAATGTTGATTGGAGTTTTCTGGAGTTGTAGTTTTCGGATCTGCTCGGGGTCCTGCACCTGCTGATGACGTCTCTTTTTTCATTTTGTTCTTTCATATATGTTGTGGAGATAGTTGAGCAATTTTGTTATTAAATTCACATTTCTTACTGCCTATATTTTTTGAATATGGTAACGTAACTTCCGTAAGTCGTACGTCCAGCCAATCATCTAGAGTGACGTCATCAACAGGCGCAGTACCCATACTGGCCAGAAGGAAACATGGCATCTAATACGACATCCCCCACATACACTAGTAACAAGCCCTAGGTACTTTAGATCTAATTTTTATGGTTATATAGTACGAAGCCACCAACATTTTTAAACGACTGGACATTATTTCATTCATTTTCAACAATGTTTTGATGGGTATTTCCAGAGATTTCAGATAAATATAACACATTGTCTCTTTAAGGCGAGGGGCTGTTCATAGAATTATTGGTGGTTTTTAGACAACTCAACAAACCACACACAAATCAGACATGAGTGACAGCTGCATATTGACCGTTGAGGATTGCAGTGTGAAAATAGCAAAGATTCAATGCACATTCCTGCCCACATAAAGCCGAGACAAGAGCATAAGGTCTTGACTTTAAAGGCAGCAAAGAGGATCAGATAAATGCAGACGTGATTTAAATATTTAGCTTCGACATTAATAAGTCAATATTTGAACTGTAGTCTGTGTTTTTATCAATACATGCCAAGAATATTTTACATTTTTATGAATACATGACTTAAATATTTGCAGAGAACAGAGCAGGCATTCTTGATCCAATACTTTTTTTTTGTTGTTGTAATGTTTAGAGTCAGTGAGTCAACACATCACTGCAGTGGTGGTTGTATCATCTCAATGGTGCCTTATCTGGAAGGTTCAGGGACCAAATCAGAGACAAATCAATTTCTTGCTCATTTGTTAAACAATCATCATCACCATTATGTTACATGTAAAAACAGTGTGACAGTTATGTGATCAAAAGTCTCTACGTGAAAACAACTTCAAAGTTCCCTTATGTTTGGGGAAAATGTCTTTTAAGTTATGCACATTTTGGGACATGGAGGGCACCTGCAGTGTTGCTGCTGAGAAGGATACAATCATGAAATTCTGCAGCATTATCACTTGAACTGCTTCGTTTTCACACAGAACATGACCCCCACGCGCACAAACACACATGCGCACGTGTGCACACACACACACAGCCTGAAGCACAGAATACGGAATGTAGAATATCAGCAGGGGGACAGATAGAGACAGAATGTCATGTGTCTGTGACAGTGTGTGTGTCCTGTCACTGTGACCCGATTGATCAAACAATCAATCAATCAAAGCTTTATTTATAAAGCGCCTTCTGCAACCCTGTCAGGAAGCCCAAGGCGCTGATCATGCGCCCTGGCTACTTGGACAAGGGAGCTCTCCGTTTGGGTGACTGGTTAGCGCGCGTGACTTTCACCCGGGAGTCCGGGGATGGAATCCCGATTAGATCTTTTTTTTTTTACATCCGCCACAGATCTCTCTGAAGAATTCACAACATTGACGGCTTCAGCAACGCTGTGCCACTCCGTGGATTTTCTCTTATTTGTTTTGCAAAAGCACTTCCTTTCATTTCTCCACCTCACACACAAGTACCTCAGCTTCTGCTTGTGAAATTAAGCTTCCCTGATCTGTGGTTGTGATCGAAATGCTGCAACAGCCGGCTTATGTATATGCATGAGATCTACAAGGCACTTTGCATTGACTATTTATGGCAGTAAGTGGGTGTGGTGAGGGCGGGATGTGACTAAAAACCAGCTGAGAACCTTTCTAGATAGTTTCTGATTTATGAAGCAGAGATTGCGTGCAGCTGTGCGTACTCCATGTTTTATAGGTCACAAACCTACTTGGGGTAAGTACATTTTTTGCTGAGCTTACTTACGGTTTTAGTAAAGATTCTATTCAATGTTTGATAAATGAGAGCCCTGGACCTTAACTCAATCTTAAGTTTTAGTTTGGTGTCCCAACCAATGTTTTATTTTAGAGAATTCAAATCTCAGAGACAATATTTTACTCAACATGCAAACTAATAAAACAAACACATTTTCAATCAGGTGGTCCAGCCTTTTACATTTTGGGCATCCCTTTTTGAATCTGCATATTTTTGGTAGTAGTAGTAGTTGTTGTATGCATCATGCTATGTTTTTTGTGATTATTAAAACATGAGAATCACAAAAGTCACCAAAATTTTATTTGTATAGGTTTGACAGTAAGCTTGATTCTAAGTCATATCAGTCCCATCATAATATGGCAATCCTTTAGATTTCACCAGAAGATGGTCAATGTATCAGCTGTATGGAAATATTTATAAAAAAGAAAATACCAGCAACCCGATGGCGCATGTGAAGTACTTGTATTTTTTGAAGAGTGTCTGAGTGTTGGTGTATATAAAAAAATACATTGTAAAGGGCTTTTTACAGTGTGTGCGAGGTTAAGAGGTACTAAGTAGAGATCAATTGCAAAACACTTTACCAATCTGTTTATTTGCCCATTTGTTTATCTATTCACCTATTAACACATTTATAGAAAACAAAAATAGTAAAAAATAAACAACATAATTTGCACTCAAAATATTAAAGTTCCAAAAGGTAAATTTTCAGCCAGAAAATGTTTCCTGGCTTGGTTTAAAGATCTCAAAAGCACAGTTTGGTTCATTTTCAAGGGCAGATGGGTTGTCGTAAGGAGTTAATGTAGAAAAAAAAAAAGTCCTGCATTAAAAATGGCGCTTTCTTGTACAGCTCAGTTCTTGTATCTCTCCCAGCATGGAAAATGGTCTACTGTGACAGGCTGAATTTCTAGGCTGGCAAGAAGCATTATTCTCACTCCTGGTCTCATTGTCAACCCTCATTGAAATCTGCTGTCACAGACTGGAGCCCGATGCTAAGCAGTACTGCTGGTCTCCCTGCATGTGCCTTTCTCTGTCTACATTTATATACAGGTCCTTCTCAAAAAATTAACATATTGTGATAAAGTTCGTTATTTTCTGTAATGTACTGGTAAACATTAGACTTTCAAACAGAGTCATTACAAACAACTGAAGTAGTTCAAGCCTTTTATTGTTTCTAAAATTGACGATTTTGGCATACAGCTCATGAAAGCCCAAAGTTCCTATCTCAAAAAATTAGCATATCATGAAAAGGCTCTCTTAACAAGCTATTAACCTAATCATCTGAATCAACTAATTAACTCTAAACACCTGCAAAAGATTCCTGAGGCTTTTAAAATCTCCCAGCCTGGTTCATTACTCAAAACCGCAATCATGGGTAAGACTGCCGACCTGACTGCTGTCCAGAAGGCCATCATTGACACCCTCAAGCAAGAGGGTAAGACACAGAAAGACATTTCTGAACGAATAGGCTGTTCCCAGAGTGCTGTATCAAGACACCTCAGTGGGAAGTCTGTGGGAAGAAAAACGTGTGGCAGAAAACGCTGCACATCAAGAAGAGGAGACCAGACCCTGAGGAAGATTGTGGAGATGGACCGATTCCAGAACTTGAGGGACCTGCACAAGCAGTGGACTGAGTCTGGAGTAGAAACATCCAGAGTCACCGTGTACAGGCATGTGCAGGAAATGGGCTACAGGTGCCGCATTCCCCAGGTCAAGCCACTTTTGAACCAGAAACAGTGGCAGAAGTACAGAAAAGCAGCACTGGACTATTGCTCAGTGGTCCAAGAAACTTTTTTCGGATGAAAGCAAATGTTGCATGTCAATCAGAAATCAAGGTGTCAGAGTCTGGAGGAAGACTGGGCAGTAGGAAATGCCAAAATGCCTGAAGTCCAGTGTCAAGTACCCACAGTCAGTGATGGTCTGGGGTGCCATGTCAGCTGCTGGTGTTGGTCCACTGTGTTTTATCAAGGGCAGGGTCAATGCAGCTAGCTATCAGGAGATTTTGGAGCAATTCACGCTTCCATCTGCTGAAAAGCTTTATGGAGATGAAGATTTCATTTTTCAGCACGACCTGGCACCTGCTCACAGTGCCAAAACCACTGGTAAATGGTTTACTGATCATGGTATTACTGTGCTCAACTGGCCTGCCAACTCTCCTGACCTGAACCCCATAGAGCAGGGGTGTCAAACTCATTTTAGCTCAGGGGCCACATTGAGGGAAATCTAGTCCCAAGTGGGCCGGACCGGTAAATAAAAAAATAAAAAAAAACTTCAGATTATTTTCTTTGTTTTAATACAATCAATATAAAACTAGGCTGGAGCCTGAGGACAGTGTAGTACAAGTACAACACCTGAAGTGTACTTGAAATTTTGAAAAAAATAAAAAATCAATAAATAAATAAAACATTCCTTAGTGATCCAAAGAGCTTACAGATCACATGGCAAGATCAGTTCCACGGAGCACTTAAAAGTATATTTGACTCATTTTACTTTACATCTTTTAGATTTCACCAGCACATCAATATCAGAAGTCACATACTGAGTGGCAGCCAACTTCAGGATGGGATTCAAGTTCTTGTGTGAGCCTTGAGCGCTGCTTTGTTTTATTTATACTCATTACAGAGAAAACTTGCTCACAAAGATAAGTTTATTTTCACTCTACATTGTAAAGTATGAAAATAAAGTTTTCACAACCATCTCGCGGGCCGGATTTAACCTGCTTGCGGGCCGCATTCGGCCCGCATGTTTGACACCCCTGCCATAGAGAATCTGTGGGATATTGTGAAGAGAAAGTTGAGAGACGCAAGACCCAACACTCTGGATGAGCTTAAGGCCGCTATCGAAGCATCCTGGGCCTCCATAACACCTCAGCAGTGCCACAGGCTGATTGCCTCCATGCCATGAAGCAGTCATTTCTGCAAAAGGATCCTCGACCAAGTATTAAGTGCATAACTGAACATAATTATTTGAAAGATGACTTTTGTTGTTGTTGTTGTTGTTGTTGTTGTTGTCTCCTCCTTGAACCGTCACCTTATTGTGGTGGAAGAGTTTGAGTGCCCTAATGATCCTGGGAGCTATGTTGTCTGGGGCACTTTGCGCCCCTGGTAGGGTTTCCCATGACAAATTGGTATTAGGTGAAGGGTGAGACAAAGAACGGTTCACAGGATCTTTCATGGAAGTAAATTCCGAGTCGGAGTACCCGGGCCGGAGGGTTACCGGGTTCCCACCTTGGAGCCAGGCCTGGGGTTGGGGCCAGTGAGCGAGCGCCTGGTGGCCGGGCTTTCACCCATGGGGCCCAGGCGGGCCCAGCCCGAACCGGATACATGGGCTCGTCCAACTGTGGACCCACCACTCGCAGGAGGAACATGAAGGGTCCGGTGCAGTGTGGATCGGGTGGCAGACCAAGGCGGGAGCCTTGGCGGTCCGATACCCAGACAAGAAAATTGTTTTCTGGGACATGGAACGTCACTTCGCTGGTGGGGAAGAAGCAGGAGCTTGCGGCAGAGGTTGAGCAGTACCGGCTAGATATAGTCGGACTCACCTCGACACATAGCATTGGCTCTGGAACCCAAGTCCTTGAGAGGGGTTGGACACTCTCCTTTGCTGGAGTTGCTCCGAGTGAGAGGCGGAGGACTGGGGTTGGCTTTTTGTTAGCCCCAAGACTCTCTGCCTGTGTGTGTTGGGGTTTACCCCGGGGGACAAGAGGGTAGCTTTCCTGCGCCTTCGGGTCGGGGAACGGGTCCTGACTGTTGTTGGTGCTTATGGGCCAAATATCAGTTCAGAGTACCCACCCTTTTTGGAGTCCTTGGGACGAGTGCTAGATAGTGCTCCATCAGGGGACTCCATGGTCCTGCTGGGGGACTTCAATGCTCATGTGGGCAATGAAAGCTTGACCTGGAGGGGTGTGATTGGGAGGAACGGCCAACCTGATCTGAACTCAAGTGGTGTTTCGTTATTGGACTTCTGTGCAAGCCGCAGTTTGGCCATAACGAACACCATGTTCGAACATAAGGATGCCCATCGGTGCACTTGGTACCAGGGCAGCCTAGGTCGCAGGTCAATGATAGACTTTGTAGTTGTATCATCTGACCTGCGGCCGTATGTTTTGGACACCCGAGTGAAGAGAGGAGCGGAGCTGTCAACTGATCACCACCTGGTGGTGAGTTGGATCAGATGGCAGGGGAAGATGCTGCGTAGACCTGGTAGACCCAAACGCATAGCGGGGGTCTACTGGGAACGCCTGGCAGAAGAACCTGTCAAGACGGTCTTCAACTCCCACCTCTGGCAGAGCTTTGACCGCGTCCCGAGAGCAGTGGGGGACATTGACTCCGAGTGGGTCTTGTTGCATTCTGCGATTGTTGAGGCGGCTGTTGCTAGCTGTGGTCGCAAGGTGGCCGGTGCCAGTTGTGGTGGAGACCCCCATACCCGCTGGTGGACACCAGAGGTTCGGGGAGCCGTCAGACTGAAGAAGGAGGCCTACAGGGCGTGGCTGGTCTGTGGGTCTCCGGAGGCAGCAGACAGGTACCGGATAGCCAAGCGGGGTGCAGCAGTGGCAGTTGCCGAGGCAAAATCTCGGGCGTGGGAGGAGTTTGCTGAGGCCATGGAGAAAGACTATCGATCGGCTCCAAAGATGTTCTGGCAAACCGTCCGGCGCTTCAGGAGAGGAAGGCAGCAACTCGCTCACACTGTTTACAGTGGGGATGGGGAGCTGCTGACGTCAAATGGGGCTATATTCGGACGGTGGAAGGAATACTTTGAGGAGCTCCTCAATCCCACCTCCGAGGAGGAACCAGAGCCGGGAGACCTGGGGATGGACTGTCCAATCTCAGGGGCAGAAGTTGCTGAGGTAGTCAAAAAACCACACAGCGGCGGAGCCCCGGGGGCGGATGAGGTTCATCCTAGGTATCTCAAGGCTACGGATGTTGTAGGGCTGTCATGGTTAACACATCTCTACAACATTGCGTGGTCATCAGGGGCAGTTCCTGTGGAGTGGCAGACCGGAGTGGTGGTCCCCATCTTTAAGAAGGGTGACCTGAGGGTGTGTTCCAACTATAGGGGGATCACACTCCTCAGCCTCCCTGCAAAGGTCTACTCCAAGGTACTGGAGAGGAGGGTCCGATCGATAGTTGAATCTCAGATTGAGGAGGAGCAATGTGGTTTTCGTCCTAGCCGTGGAACTGTGGACCAGCTCTATGCCCTTTCAAGGGTGATGGAGGGGGCATGGGAAATGACCCAACCAATCCACATGTGTTTTGTGGATTTGGAGAAGGCTTATGACCATGTCCCCAGGGGCACCCTGTGGTGGATGCTCCAGGAGTATGGGGTGGGTGGCTTTCTGTTAAGGGCCATTCAGTCCCTTTACCAGAGCAGCGTGAGTTTGGTCCGCATAGCCGGTAGTAATTCGGACCTGTTCCCAGAGAGGGATGGACTCCACCAGGGCTGCCCTTAGTCACCGGTTCTGTTCATCACATTTATGGACAGAATTTCTAGGAGCAGCCGTGGTGTGGAGTGTGTCGAGTTTGGTGGCAGGAGAATCTCATCTCTGCTTTTTGCGGATGATGAGGTCCTCCTAGCTTCATCCAGCTCTGACATTCAGCTCTTGCTGGGTAGGTTCGCGGCTGAATGTGAAGCGGCTGGGATGAGGATCAGCACCTCCAAATCTGAGACCATGGTTCTCGACCGGAAAAGGGTGCCTTGCCAACTCCGGGTCGGGGGAGAGGTCCTACCTCAAGTGGAAGAGTTTAAGTATCTCGGGGTCTTGTTCACGAGTGAGGGTAGGAGGGATCGGGAGATCGACAGGCGGATTGGTTCAGCATCTGCAGTGATGCAGACACTGAGTCGCTCTGTCGCGGTGAAGAGGGAGGTGAGCCAGAAAGCCAGGCTCTCGATTTACCAGTCGATCTACGTCCCAATCCTCACCTATGGGCATGAGCTTTGGGTAATGACCGAAAGAACGAGATCGCGGATACAAGCGGCCAAAATGAGTTTCCTCCGTGGGGTGGCCGGGCTCAGCCTTAGAGATAGGGTGAGGAGCTCCGACGTTCGGGAGGGACTCGGAGTAGAACCGCTGCTCCTCCGGATGGAAAGGAGCCAGTTGAGGTGGTTTGGGCATCTGGTCAGGATGCCTCCTGGACGCCTCCCCGGGGAGGTGTTTCGGGCATGTCCTGGCGGCAGGAGGCCCCCGGGTCGACCCAGGACACATTGGAGAGGTTACATCTCCAATCTGGTCCAGGAATGCCTTGGGGTCCTGCCGGAGGAGCTGGTGGAGAAGGCCGGGGAGAGGACGGTCTGGATCTCCCTAGTTGGGATGCTGCCCCCGCAACCCGGACCCGGATAAGCGGAGGAAGATGACGACGACGAGACGACGACAACTTTTGTTGTATTAAAAACACTTTTCTTTTATTGGTTGGATGAAATATGCTAATTTTTTTAGATAGGAATTTTGGGTTTTCATGAGCTGTATGCCAAAATCATCAATATTAGAAACAATAAAAGGCTTGACCTACTTCAGTTGTCTGTAATGAATTTATTATATATGAAAGTCTAATGATTATCAGTACATTACAGACAATAATGAACTTTATTACAATATGCTAATTTTTTGAGAAGGACCTGTAGGCTGGACAAAGCGGTGATGTAGGAAATGAGAGATGGAGAGAAAGAGATATAGACATTAAGAACAAAACAAGAAGAAGAATGGAGGACTAGTTGTTATAGTCTCACAATGAACTACTCATCCACCATGAAGTGAGGTCAGAAAAAAAGTAAAACAAATCTTTCTAGAGCTCATCATTCATCTTGCACTGATGGAGCTAGAGGGGTCTGTTTCCTGTTTCTAATATTCTTCATCACAGAGTGACCATTTACACTGATGGCCTCACTGGTCCTGTACTATTGCATCAGGGTTCAGGTAGGAGTTAACAACCAACAAGGAAACTTACATCTCCAGTCATTGTGCAAAAGTTTTGTTTACTTTTAATTTAAATTTGAAAAATATTAAACTAAACTGAATTTTAAGAAATGTTATGATGCAAAGTTAAATGTGGACTGTAAAAATCTGCATTACATATGAAACAACTAGACCTAAAACTACTGATGTTTTTTTCTAAGAAAAACCATATGGTAAGGCTAGCCTTTATACAACGTTGGCAGTGTACAGTTTAATTAATCCCAGATTGTGTACAGTAAATCTGAACATGCAACAATACAAACATATCCAGACTATTTGAAAATAAATCTAGTTCTCAGATCTTCCAAGCCTCAATAATGCAAGTGACCCGCAAAACTACTATGATGTATAAAAACATGCCTTCTTACAAACAGGACGGAGTCTGCTGTTAAACTGAAAATGGCCAAATGAAAGAAAAAGAAACAACAGAACAAAGAAACAATTTTTATATACAGAAACCAACACTTGAATTGTTTTGTGTATGAAATAGAAAGAAAGAAAGAAAACAACCTTTTATACAGCGCCTCTCAAGATAAAAATCATGAGTCACTTCACAAAAACAACATTTAAATGATAAAAAAAGATGTTTTTAATGATTAAAAATATGTTTAGAATTACAAAAACAAAAAATGTGATTTAAAAATGTAAGAAAAGAGAGAGCGGCAATTAATAGGAAAGAGGGAACTTGTGGATCCCGGGAAAGGCGGGGGAAAGGTCACACAAAATCCAGCGTGAACAGGTGAGTTTTCAGCTGCTTTTTGAAGGAGACCACTGAGTCCACTGATTTCGGGCTCAGGGGAGAGAGTTCCAGAATCTGGGGGCCTCAGCAGCAAATTATCTGTCATAGAACTGGGCAATAAGTCGAAATTGTATCGTTATAAAAGATCCTCGTAATTTCTAACTCTTATCAAGGTCTTTTTTTTCATGTCAATACATTTTCTAATAAAAAAATGAGAAGATGTGTATAGATTAGCAAAGTTCATGTCCTTTTAAGAAGCTGTACCACCTTGAGTCACGTAAACATGTGACTCAACGTAATACACATGCCAGCCCCTTCTAGTGGACAACTTTTGTTTCTGCGCATACCTGTAGTTATCGTCCATTTTTCGTTACCGAGGTAAAGTCCTCAGTATATCGTAATATTGATTTTAGGCCATAACTATATTAATACAAATACAGCTGTCTTGCCCAAATAACTTTGGAAACAAGACATAATCAAATAAAACATAAATAAATGTATACAGTAAAATAATGTTTATTATTTTTTTTTTTTGCATTTCATTTGATTTTACACAAATTTATGATCAAACCAATTGTGTAGTGAAATCTAAATTATTTCGGCCAAAAATAAAAATACAAGCTACATCTTTAGGACAATACCGTACACATTTGCATCAAGTAGATGGTTTGATTAAGATAAAGTGACAGATGCCAACTGCATAAAACAAGGAAAACAATGTTTAACAGAGTTGCTGGCCTCTGGTTTCTACATGTAACACCACAATGCAGTACTGACTTTGTTTCACAACTGTTCACACTTGTATGAGACCCCAATTTAAATGTTGATGACGGCTTACAGGAACAATAGGGGTGTACCTTGTGAGTCCACCTATCCTTTTAGTGTGACTGTCCCATCGACGCCTTATACCCAAAGAATTCCCCCCATTAAAGGTTGAATATGGAACACGGACACCAAAGCAACATCTAGTGTGTGGAGGTTGACGTTGCAACAGTAGAACAGGGTTTCCAGTCGATGGGATGCCAGGTTTGCTGCTGATACATATAGTGACCAGCCAGCACCATGTCCACTGACGAATCCTGCAGGATGAGGACTGATGTCTGCTAATAAGTTTATTTTACAACAGTATTTAACCCTGGCCTTTCTATTATCAACATCTTCTGGGCTCAGAAGCAGTAGCTTGACTTGCCGAGTCAGTCATTTTCCACAGTGCAAACCTCACTGTGCTGAGCGGACTGTTTACCGGCATCCTGCAATCGTGCCCGCTATTGGCTGGATGGTGTAAACATAATTCAAGTGTCCTATTTGATTATTTTTAAATTAAAACATAGCTTTTAACGGATTAACTGTAGTTAATTCTGCAGATCTCTAAATGCCTCGTGGAGGTATTGTGTGTGTGTGTGTGTGTGTGTGTGTGTGTGTGTGTGTGTGTGTGTGTGTGTGTGTGTGTGTGTGTGTGTGTGTGTGTGTGTGTGTGTGTGTGTGTGTGTGTGTGTATTATATTCAGTACAGATCAAAGGTTTGGACACACCTTCTCATTCAATGAGTTTTCCTTATTTTTATGACCATGACCATTTACAAAGGGGCCAACAAGTGCTGAACACCTTTGTGAACTCCATCAGGACTGTTGGAAAACCATTTCAGGTGACTACCTCTTGAGGTTCATCAAGAGAATGTCAAGAGTGTGCAAGGCAGTAATCAGAACCAAGGGTGGCAATTTTCAAGAAAACAGAATACAAAACATGTTTTTACACAGTTATTACACATGTGTTCATTCCTAGTTGGCCTGTACTAATATATATATATATATATATATATATATATATATATATACTATAGATAATATTAATTGTCTTTAATAAACCAAAAAAAAAAAGACGTCCAGTTCAACAAGAAACACAGCTGATCTCTATTACAGTAACTACTACAGTTTGTTATATCAGTAGGGTGTGAGAAGGATTTAGAAGCCCATGTGGGGCAGAACTGAAATTCATGACAATTTCAGATGAATGGTGATGTCAACAGTTAGTCTTAGGCCTCTACACATGGTCATTTTTTAGAGACAACTTTGTTTAATTTCAGCAAATACATTTCTGTACGGTTTAGATATCACTCCAGTATCTTTTTGCTCGCTGCTTTCCAAACCCCAAGTGGTGAGAGCTGAACTACCAAAGTGGTGAAAAGGCCTCCAGCTAGCAATATTAGCATCAATGAGTTGAGTAGCAACAGTGTTATAGAATAATTTTATTGTGAAGCTGATAAAATGAAACAGACATCTTTCAACAATGTGTGGCTTTTGGTGCTGTTTTTCAGGTATCCATGTTGTCTAAATGAACAATAACTGCTAAAACCTTACTTGTAAATAACTCTTCATGATCTTATGGTTTTACACATCCTTTTTTTGTGTTTTATGTATATTTATGCTTATCAGTTTAAAAAAAAAAGAAAGAAACCATTTGAAATGTAACACGTTGCCTAATACGGCAAGAGGAATACTAATGAATATATAAATCACAAGAAGCATGACTTATCAAAGATGTCTTCCTTAGAATAATGCTGGCCTTTTATTAAAAGTACTTGACCAGTGTGTACAACTCTTGGTCTTGTTGGAGAACTGAGTTGTATTTGAAAATGAGATCCAAACATGAAGTCATCAAAGGAACTTTTATTTTCAGCGTTATCTTTCTGTTTCATCAATTGTTACATCAATAGTTTCACCATCATGGCTGGTCTCTCCATGTCTCATAGCCACAGGCTCTGTTGTGGGAAAAATGTACATTGACCTACATTTCCTTCCCATAATTGCAATTTAAAATGTATAATCAAGCTGAGTCTCATTCCAGATTTGCTCCCATGAACACTAATGAATCTCCTTCTGTGGATAATAACATTAACCTAAAACATTACAATATTGTCATTCAAAAGTACTGAAGGGGGCATAGACAACGGTTGCACAACAGACAAAATTTAGAAACAATTAGACAGAAAAGGGCATGTTTATTATTATTCGCAATGTTTCTTGAAATCATGACCAATTCAGTTTATTGGTATAACTTTCTGCTAATAATACATATATGCATGCCTAGACAAGGCCATTCGAATGATATTTATTAAAATAACTCCAACAAATAAGTAAAAAAAAATACACCAGGAAATAGTGACAGGAGTAAATCGTGAACCACCATTA
Organism: Nothobranchius furzeri; assembly: GCF_043380555.1. Classification (NCBI taxonomy): domain Eukaryota; kingdom Metazoa; phylum Chordata; class Actinopteri; order Cyprinodontiformes; family Nothobranchiidae; genus Nothobranchius; species Nothobranchius furzeri. Next base: position 86,997,583 of record NC_091741.1, read on the forward strand.
AAGTCAAACTCATATCCCTTTGGGTTTAAATAAAGCTTAAAAAACTAAAGATAACTGTGTTAACACTCACAGCCCAGAGGTGTGTGGTTTGAATGATGTTGATCCCACAAATTCCTCAAGCTGCTACCACAGGCCTCGGTTAAATACCCTCCCTATGTTGCAATGTCATAAGGGAATATCTTCTGAATCCCACAATTCCCCGCAATTCCACTGAGACCAAAAGACAAATGATCCTCTCTGTGTCCCACCCCATCCAAAAAGCCATTTTGTCTATGTAATGCCTAGTCAAGTACTGCTTCAGAGTTTAAATGGGAAATGGGTACTGCTTTATTATGCTGCAGTGCCTTGAAATGAATGTGGATAATAGATATATTCACAGTGGTATTAATATCCTCAGAGTTCATCTTTTTTTTTTCCTTTCCTCATTCCCCATTTTCTCTCTCACAAGCTCCAAAGTACTTTGCCCTTGGCTATGCCTTATACTAAATGGATTTATAAGAACATTCGTGTCATATTTCCTTCTCTCCCGGATTGTCAAGACAGATCGTCAGTGAGCCGCTGATTGAGTGGAATCACCACACAGACTTAGTATCCATTGTCAGGCCCCACATGCTCATCTCTGGGGGGAATTTAACAAGGCAAATTGGCCAATGACACCTCTCTCAAGGCTTTGCAACTGCTATTAAGACAAGGTCAGGGGTGTAAAAAGAGTAGAGTACATTCCATATCATAGTGTAAATGTCTAATAGTGCAGTTACTGTATGAATTAATGCATATTCAGTGAGCACGGTATACATATTCAGTACACTGAATAAAGTGCAGAATGAATCCTTTTCTGTACGGACAAACCTCTGATTTAAAGATGCACCATAATGGTAAAAAAAAGTTGTAGCTGAAAATCCATTACCAAACTGTCGAAACTTGGACTGTTAACAGTACAAACAAGCAAAAGCACATTGCATGTTAGCATCAGGTAAAATCATCAAAGTATCAATGTGCTCAGACAAAATATGTAAATAAAAATTGTACAAAATGAAGTCTAAGAAAATAATTTGACAAATCATACATTTTCATTTATTCATTTGCAGAACGAAGGGCTTGTTGCAAGCAGGACGAGCATGTGGATTAATTTAACTTAAAAGGAGCATAAAGTAGGAATGAAGTAAGAATGACATCCTGTTGTTAAATTTCGGTATTTCAACCCATTTTCAAAACACGATGGCTCTATTATCGAGTTGTTGGTCACTGAAAAAGTAGCGTATATTTTTAGATATATTTAAATAGTTTTTTTAGAGCTGACTATTGTTTCTAAATCACTGTTAACATTATTATGTCAGCATTACCCTCTAGCCTTCTTTACCAAACATTATACTAAAACAAAGGATGACATTGCTTCAAAGCATACCTGCCAAGGTTTGGGTTTGAAAATACTGGGGAGGGGAGGGGGGTTATCTATCTCAGGTCTCCATGAGAGTGGTGGATGGAGTGTGGGGGTGGGCTAGAGGGGTAAAACACAGAGGTTTCCTGGTCATAGGGGACTACTACAGAGGCACTGTATGCTTCTTAGTAGGGCTGCAGCTATCGAATATTTCACAGTTCAAATATTCTATAGAATTCTCTGTAGATAAGGTGATTACTCTATTTGACAATGTTTCAAGTGAAATGAGAGACTATGGTCTGCTGCTAAAAACATCAAAATAAAACAACAGAATTATAAAAGGCCCAGTAATATGTATTACATTAGTCTTGTCTAGTTTCTTCTTTCCCATCTGATTTTTATGACAAATAAATATTTCATGGAAAAAATTACCTACATTTCATTAACATTTTAGGTTTATATTAATATCATTCATTTTAGTATAAATAACATATCTAATTATATCCATATATGATCAGTAGAATTAATTTATTTCATGAACATGTTTAGTAGTAAGATACTGGAAATACTACAAATAATAAAAATTATACTGCTAACGATGTAATGGTGGCATCTCTATGTTTTTATGTATGGCTTGGCCATAATTCAGTCTAAATAATATACAAAGATAGAAGCGTTTGTACAAACTACAACGGCTTGAACTGCAGCGGAATGGAGCAGAAGACTCATACTTCAGGAAGCTGCTAAAGATCTGCTCCATAGCGTTGCAGGCCGCAGACATTCACTAAACAAGAATTTTCTTCCACTTGTAGAGTTTAGTCATTCACAACCATCGAGGTTTTTCTGAACCCAACTTGATCGTGAGTGTGCTGCCTGCTAGCATAAGCAATCTGCCCGTAGTTTCACTCTTGATCCCAAACTTTGGACCATTTCTTCGTTTTACAATGGTTTGTGTTTTTGGTAGTTTCTCATTTTTCCTCCACGGCAACTAGATTGCCATACATTGTGTGCCAGTAAAAAATGATTTGAGGAATTGAATGAATCAATTCAACCATTCAGTCCTACTTCATTGGATTACAATAAATAACTTCTGGGTCGCTCCTGTAACTGGCTTAGGATCTTTACAAAGCACTGCTGCATTTTGGCAGTCGGTGTCAAATTACAAATACTGGTGCAGAATCATTTGCCGACACAGATCCAACAACCCTGCAGACTCTCAGATTGTAAGCAAAGACTATGTCCCTCTTCAGCCTTCATAAAAGGAGAAAAAAACTGACAATACCCCAGCTGGCAGAGAAGAAATCTGTTTTAATGTAACTTTCCTTCCAACGTGATTGAGTCATTAGACAGTTGTGATTATTTCTCTCTAAAATTCATATTTTTTGTATACATTTGTTGGTTTAGACTGCAGGAGACCTTTTCCCTGTTCTCACAGCCCTTTCAGAACCTTTGCATTTTGTTTTAAGACATAATTGTAGTCAATTGCAGTCCTTATGACTAAAGAAACTATTGGATGATATAAGGTTTATATTAAAAGCTATTAGGGACATATTTTGATTGGCAGAGTAAAGTGAACTCACTTCAAGCACTCTATTAAATTTGCCCCTGCTGTCTGCTACAATGCTCTTTTAAGAGCATGAAAATAAAGAGAAAAAATAAATAAACTATTTAGTGAATGAATAAGAATACTTTATTTTTAATATAATGTATACGTTATGGGGTTTAAAAGCACACATTTAAATGGTTTACAGAATATTTCCAGGGTGGAACCAATGTTTAGTTTGTTGTTTCGGGGTTGACAATATTTTCAGTTGCACGCCACACTTGATAGGCGGCAGCATGCTAACCGCTATCATTCGTTGGTAGAGCTATGCAGACGCATGCAACGACATTTTCCAGCTGTGGAAAGGAGTGACACTGCAAGATGTGTTTTTTATTAACCCCTGCAAGTTAATGCGGCCAATGAGGTATGCAATGTGTGTGTTTATGTCGTGATGGGAAAATAAGATGTTTGTTTGTGACAGAACTGTCAAGTCTATGATGGTCACGGGTAATTTGTAAATGTAAATTGTGAGTGTTTTATCTTGTGTATTAGTGTTTCATTGTTTATTCTCTATGAGAACGATTTATTGTGGAAATTGATTATTCTATGTCATTTGTACAGTTCTCAAGGCACCGTTGGTGGCACCTGTGTGCAATAAATACCAGTTAAAATTCAAGAACGCCTTGTGTCCGTTTTCAACTTGGAGGGAGTTACAAAAAGTGTAGAACAGCCAGGTCTTTAAAACATTTGTATAACGGAGCTAACAAGTCCTTACAACTCTAAGAAAGTCCTCATTATTGTTTAACAGGAAAGCACCTAGTTAACCCAACCACCCAAGCATACTGTTGCAATACAATCCACATGTTTTACATCAATTACTGAGCAATTAAACAATAATGAGTTTGTCAAATTACTAAGCACATAGAAAACACTACTATACCAATGATACAAACAGTATTTATAGTGTTTTATGTATATAGTGTATTTATAAAGCACATTTTAAAACAGTATTGGAGCCGACCAAAGTGCTGAACAGCATTAAATCTAGTAATAAAACATAGTCACACAAACAAATTAAATATATTTATATACACAACATATATAGAATTATTCGTTAACACATCAATTCTGACATACAGGTGAACATAATGACCTCAACGATTGAAGGCGATGGGAAAATAATAAGACTTGAGGCTGGACTTAGATCGCTCAAGGGAAGGGGTTTGCCTAACGCACAAAAGAGAGTGTTAGCGGAGTGTTCCAACACTTCTGGGCAGCATGCGAGAAAGCGCGCTCGCCGTAAGCTTTGTTTCGTGCAACAGGAACAGTTAATAATGAGAGTTCAGTGGACCATAAAGACCGTTTTGGGATGAAGGGCATAATGATGTCAGAGAGATATGCAGGAGCCTAAGCAGGAAGGATCTTGTAAACAATATAAGCAACATATGAATGAAAATGTTCAGAAAAGCACACCAAATAATGATTTGAGCCAAATTTGGGCAACTACTTAATAGTAACACACCGTGAAGATAAACCTGTCACAGCTCCAGATTATTTGAGCAAACTTCCATGGATCTTTCACCACGCTTCACTGATGCTTGTAGAAAGTGCTCCTTTCAGGACTTTCCCATCCTTAGAAGCATAAAATGTGTTCTATAAGAGCCAAGTTTGGCCCATCAAGGCACATCAGTCAGTTTCAGCTAATTTTTCTGCGGCCCAGTCTTTGTGTTTTCGTTCATGACATACATCAGAGGAGCTGTGTCTTTGACTGGAAAGTCATTAATGAAGACCACTTCTGACCAGACCCCTCTGGACAAAAAGTGGGCTTTCCAGGGTCCCGCGGTTTTCTATCACTAGACAGAGAAACTACAAGATCTTCAAAATCCATGGGGAAAGACAGCTTGCTGCTTCATTTTTGTCATCTGCACTCAGTTTTCATGGTCGACCAGTGTGTTTTCAGTCTGTTTCTTTAAGCTTCTGCTGAGGAGTTTGGACAGCCTATCTGGAAATACTTGTCTGCTGCAGGTTTTCTGCCAGCGAGAGACCTTGTTAATGCAGGATGGCTGGCTTGTGACTTGTTATGCAAAGTCTTGCCGCACTATAAGATTTCTGGAGGAAACTGTCACTTGTTTCGGCATCCTCATTTACTTCATACTGTAGATCAGTTTACGCTACTGGTTCATGCTACATATAAAGACACACAATAGTCGCCAGAAGCAAAGTCACATCAGAAAAGTGGGAATGAAATCAAGACATTATTGATATGTCAAAGCAATTTCTAAAAGAAAGTGTAGTGGATCATTCTAAAGAAGGCAATCAGGGTAGGAAAGGTATGAGTTTTTTGTAAAATATTTTAGAATGATTGGATAAAAAATAGACTTACTGATTGTTAAAACTCTAAACCTTATTAGATGTGTGGACAACTGATTGCATTTTAATCATCTTTGTTACTGACAACATCCCTTAGATTTAACCTTCCCATTGAAACCTTTTTCACAATCAGCCATCAAGTTACACGCTCGATAGAGGATTGTTCACAGGACTTAAAGGTGCATTAGCAAATTTACAAAACACGCTAGCTTCTAAATGCAAACACGGCGACAGAAAACTTCCTGCTCCTGCCTGGTATTGACCCCGGTCGGAGCTGTGTTATTAAGTGAGGTTTTTATTTTCTTGTCTTTTTTCATCTCCACAATATATTTATAGGTATAAAATGTTAGAATGTTGTTAAGAGACATGAAAAAAAAAGGAAACCTGTTTTTCAAATTTGCTATTAAAGCTTTAAATAAAAGCACAACTATACAATTATTGCTATATTTCATCCATGTTTGTTTAAAGGAGTAGAACACTTGTTTAATCAATACATTTGCAGTGGTCTCTAGTAGGAATAAATGCTATGTAAGTTGTTTAACCCTAAACTCGACCCACATCACAGATTCAGATAACAGCTTTTTGAGTCTTATTTTTGATTTTTGGACTCAACCCGGATTGGATAACAGCAGCACAAATCTACCACTGATTTGTAATGCTGATGTTTCATTTTCACAAATAACACAAGCCTGGAGGAGCTGTTGCTTTGTGGTAGAGTTGCTATTGCTAACGGTTAATTTTTGCTTGCCGACACATTCTCTGCTGATTCTCGGACAACAACAGCCTTCCCCGTCGTGAGTAAATATGGGTGAGTCCATGAATGTTAATCATCCAGTGTGACGTAGATCTGTCAGGCTTTTCAAATCCTAGTTTCACCATCTATTTTCTTTCAGAAGCTAATGCAGGAGATAGGTGTAGGAGACAATTTTCATGTTCAGCCTGCGTTAAAAACTCAGAGTGACCAATTATTATTATTATCAGTGACACATTGTAAGTCTGTGTCTCTTGCAGTATGCTGCATAGTGTTGCATTTTTTTCTTCATTTTTTTATTTATAGTTTTTAGTGGTCGAAGGTTGCAATACTAGACTACTGCCTATGTGTGTATACATGTACCTTTGTTTTTTTTTCTTCAAACTTTTTTCGTAAGTGTTGGTGATGCTGTAACAAGTGAATTTCCCAACTGTGGGATCAATAAAGTATATTCTATTCTATTCTTAGAATCAGAAATAATCACTACACACCTTTGATAAAAGGGGCAGATTATACTTATAAATTACTACATCACATTTTAAACTAGAACTTTCCCTTGAAAAGTTAACAAAAGGAGAGAGAGAAAAGAAACATGAAAGAAACAAAAACATTTAAAAGAAAGAAAGAAAAGTGAAATGACCTGTTCAGAGAGAACTGAGTGTATAAAAGGTGAAGTACTCAAATTCTATTTAGTTGGGTCACCTGAAACGAGACCTAAATCTTGTAAAGGATCTAGAGAGGAGTTGGTAATTAAGTACTCTTCGGGTCTATAGAGCTGCGGGAGTTGACGTCACTTCTCCCGGCATGCAACAGTTCAAATCGAAACGGCGCCATATTGGCAGGTAGAAGCCGGCAGCTGGACTATTTGTTATTGTCAGAAAACTCAATCAGACAGGAAATATGGTAGATTCCTGTTGTGCCCCAGGATGCAGAACAGACGCGGACGACATAAGGAATGAACCAATTACAGGATTCCCCAAGATCCGGAGCGCCGCAAATGTTGGATTATTGTAATAAAACGCGCTAGTGACCGGGCTGACATGAAACTGTGGGATCCCGAGAGTAAAGGTTGTCACTTATGCAGCGACCATTTCATGTCAGGTACTTAAACCAACGTTTCCTCAACTGTGTATGGTATTTATTTTAAATGCTTTTCTTATGATTCTTAGTAGGCTTCCTAAACTTATTTTGGCGTGGCTTTTTCTGTCTTATTACTCATAGCAACAAGTAAACATCATGTAGAATGTTGCCTCGTGATTTCTGCGTGCTGCCGTTTACGTGTTTTATGATCACAGCAATTAACCGGTTAAGCTGTATTTAATTTTTAAGCAATGGTTGATCAATTGTCAGATCACATTTAAAAAGCACTTTGGATTGCTATTATCTGTCTCATCGAGACAGATCTCAGACAGATCCTGAGACGCTCCTGCCTGACATTTTTATTTTATTCACGGAAAAAAATCAAACTAGTGATTTCTCTTGGCGTTCAGTTTATACATTCAACAGCACAGCACTCTATTTAAACTACTTACATGTAAATCTGTTATTTATCCATCCATACATCCATTTTCGTCCGCGTATCCGGAGTCGGGTTGTGGGGGCAGTAGCGTCGAGAGGCCCAGACTTCCCTCTCCCCAGCCGCCTGACGCCAGCTCCTCCGGGGGAATCCCAAGGGGTTCCCCGGCCAGGTCTGGTAAGAAGTCCGCTCCGACAGCTTCTGGCGTTTTAAAAAAGTATCCCAGGGGCACGGTAAGGGTCGGAGATGTTTAGTCTATTTAATTTCTGACTATATAAAACGATTTCTTCGGTTTTAAAGTGTGAAATAAACTCCGACGAAGTAAAATCCAAGCTGATCCCGTTCACGTTCATGGTTAGATCCGTGTTTGTTTAGCTTCTTTTACCTGCCAATATGGCGTCTACTAACTGAGAGTCACGTGGGGTCCGGAGCTCTATAGGAAGTAAATGCTTTCAGAAGAGACAGCCAACCAACAAAGGAGTTCTGATCACTGCCTTTCTGTGATATAAGAATAAGAATAAGAACAACTTTATTTATCCCGAGGGAAATTCTTGTGTCATGAACATGCTCAAGGTTATCCTGTGAAAGGTATTTTTACATTGTCCTCCATGACACTTCAGACAGGAGAATATTTGGAATTCTTAAAACAAAATGCAGGTTTTCCATGAATCAATGAATCCACAGTTTGTCCTGCTAACATAGGGCCTATCTAAAAAATCATGACTTACATGATTTAACAGACATTTATTTAAAAGTATATGTTTGTTTTCAATAAATACTTTCCACAAAAGTAATATTATTATCTATAAGTTTCCTTGTGTGTGCAAAGACAGTTTAGCAGAATGACTGAAGACTATTCAGTTCTCTTACACAATGGCTGGCAGCCTCAGTTAAGTGCATAATTAGTTGAATTAGATTAAATGACCAATTAGGAAACTACCAAAGTAAATAAGCCTGTGGGGAATGCTTGAAATTAGAATTAAAGCAGAATTAGATTATTGACAGGCTGAATGACATGACATTCCGACAAAACAACTCTATTTCTGTCACAAAGGGAGAGCTTGTTGTCATGAGGGGATTTGGTGGGTGTGAGTGGGGTTATAATGTGCTAAAAGCAATGACTATTGAATAAATTGACTCTGATTAGGGGTGTGTGTGCTTTTGTTTCCACAAGGAAGTAATATGCTGGCTTCCCAAAAAGTAGTTAGGCCACAAACTGAAGCACATACCTTTGCTGGCACTCTCCACATGCTCAAGTTCGTCTGGAAACCTCAATATCTCTGGATAATTATCTTCACACTTCTCAGCCAGAAAATGAAGCAGTGTCATGTTGTGACCGATTGATTTAGTGTCTCGTAGCTGAGGAGGGAAAAAAAAAGAGGATACAACCCAGATTAAATCAATTGTCTTTGCAGCAAGTGTTTTTCCTCATTTTTTGTAATCCCTGTTTTACGCCAATCGGGCATAATGTTACGGCTGTTAGACATAGCTACTAAAAGAAAACATACCGAATATCCACATATATCCACCTGGGAGATCAGTAGTTTGATTCCTGGTCGTGTAATACCAAAGACTTTGAAAAAATGGGACCCAATGCCTCCCTGCTTGACACTCAGCATTAAGGGGTTGTATTGGGGGCGTTAAACCACCAAATAGTTCCCGAGCACGGCTGTGTCTGCTGCTCACCGCTCCCCCAGGGGATGGGTCAAATGCGGAGAACAAATTTCGAACACACCTGTGTGTGTGACAACTAATGGGACTTTGACTTTAACGTTAAAATATTGGTGCCACACCCTTGAGAACAAAACAAAAAGGTAGGAACATTTAAGAGAAAAGTGGAAAAGAGTTTCTGCCAAGCACCTGTGTGTCAGATTCTTCACAACAGCGCAGAAAAAAAAAACTTGCTCCATATTCATCCCCCACTGTGATTGCAATGCTGTTCGAATGGCATGCTGGGAAGGCTAATTAGCACAACACACCTCTGTGTGCTTATCCTGATCATAACCGTACAGTCAACAGCCTGCAGTTGGTCATGCCCACACGTGTGTTCATGTAAATGTATGAATAGAGTTACTGATCGGAGCGTATCTATACATTACTGAAAGCAGTATATGGAACTCTGCATCAGGGGCAGCATGACATACTATAACACCACCAATATCTGTTCATGTCTTATGTTAGCTAAGCATTTGTTTTAATGGACACTCCCAGTGTGATATAAAATATATTTCTTGGACACTGGTTTTATGATAACAACTTTCATTTATTTATTTGTTAAATATCAGCAGGCTGCACAGGGCTCAGAGCATCACTGACAGGACGTGAGCATCCTTTAACCCATACTGGTGTCTATACACAGTGGGATGCGGGGCATGCTGGGGCTTCATTAAGAACTATAGATGTACATAAAGTGACCCTGTTGCTTATGGTAATAAGGCTAAACTAGAGCCACCAGATGAAACTGATATGCTCATTATGATGTAAATATTACTGACACAAATCGAATGGGTTGGCTAGTTTTTATCACCACACTGGAACTTGTAGTTTAATATTAACAAAATATCAAAAACTCCTCTAAATTGGTTGAAATTATATCTATCTAATCACACTCAATTTGTCCAACTGCACACCTTCCACTCTAACCCCAAGCCAGTTACCTCTGGAGTTCCTCAGGGCTCAGTCTTAGGTCCCCTTCTCTTCATAATCTACTTACTCCCACTTGGCAATATCTTCAGGAAATTTAATATTCATTTTCACTGCTACGCCGATGACACTCAGCTCTACTTCTCTACCCAACCAAACCCCCCGCTCCCTTCATCCTCCCTTCTCAGTTGCCTCACCGAAGTCAAATCCTGGTTTTCTTCTAACTTTCTACAGCTCAAAAGTAATAAGACTGAGATCCTCCTCACTGGCACCAAGTCATCTCTATCCAAGACCAGTTCACTCTCACTCAGCTTCGACAACACCACACTTCTCCCCACCGCCAAAGCTAAGAGCTTGGGTGTTATCTTAGACAACACCTTATCCTTCATTCCTCATATTAACAACACAATAAAAACTGCTTATTTTCATCTTCGCAATATCAATCGGCTCCGCCCCTCCCTCAGTCAGCACTCCACTGCTATTTTGGTCCACAGTCTGGTCACCAGTCGCATCGATTACTGTAATGGCCTCCTCTCTGGTCTCTCTCTAAAATCACTCATCAAGTTACAGTTAGTCCAAAATTCAGCTGCCCGAAAAATCACCAAGACCTCCACTTTTGATCACATTACCCCTGTCCTGTAACAACTTCACTGGCTCCCTGTCAAATACAGAATTGACTATAAGATACTTCTTCATGCCTTTAAAGCCATCCATAATCTCGCTCCCCCATATCTTTCTAATCTCCTCCACATTGTCACTCCCACTCGCTCTCTCCGATCATCATTTCACCTTCCCTATCTGTTCCTCGCACTCGTCTCAGTACTATGGAAGACAGAGCTTTCAGCCACTCAGCTCCAAAACTCTGGAACACTCTACCGCCTGACCTCCGCAATATAAACTCCTTCTCAACCTTCAAGTCTCAACTCAAAACTCTGGAACACTCTACCGCCTGACCTCCGCAATATAAACTCCTTCTCAACCTTCAAGTCTCAACTCAAAACACATGTTCCGCCTGGCTTACTCATTGTAATGGTCCTTCTTCCATCTACTCTTTGTAGTCTATTATCCATTGTACTGCTCTGACTCTACCCTTGGGAATTACTCCTAGCATTTATTTCTTGTTGTTTGTATTGCTTGCTGTTCCTTATATTTTGTCTTGTCCAGTGACCTTGAGAGCTTTGAAAGGTGCTTGAAATAAAATGTATTATTATTATTATTAATTTGTAAGACTTTCAAGATATAGTCTATAAAGAGAAATAGAGCCTCATTATTCTAAGGAGGTAATTTGGACTTAGAAGGAGGTTCATTTTGGGAGTTTAGTCAGATATTTTGGTCCATATTCACATGATAGCATCACACAGTTGCTGCAGATTTGTCAGCTGCACATGATGCAAATCTCCCGTTCCACCACATCCCAAAGGTGCTCTATTGGATTGAGATCTGGAGACTGTGGCAGCCATTTGAGTACAGTGAACTCATTGTCATGTTCAAGACACCAGTCTGAGATGATTGGAGCTTTATGACACTTCCTGCTGGAAGTAGCCATCACAAGATGGGCACGTTGTGGTCATAAAGGGATGACATGGTCAGCAACAATGCTCAGGTAGGCTGTGGTGTTGCAATGATGATCAGTTAGTACTAAGGGGCCGAAAGTGTGCAAAGAAAATGTCCCCACACCATTACACCACCACCACCACTAGCCTGAACCATTGATACAAGGCAGGATGGATCCATGCTTTCATGCTGTTGACACCAAATTCTGACTCTACCATCTGAATGTTGCAGCAGAAATCAAGACTCATCAGACCAGACAACATTTTTCCAATCTACTGTCCAATTTTGGTGAGCCTGTGTGAATTGTAGCCTTAGTTTCCTGTTCTTAGGTGACAGGAGTGGCACCTGGTGTGGTCGTGTGCTGCTGTAGCCCATTTGCCTCAAAGTTCAATGTGTTGTGCATTCAGAGATGCTCTTTTGCATACCTTGGTTATAGCGAGTGGTTATTTGAGTTAATGTTGCCTTTCTATCACCTCGAACAAGTCTGGCCATTTCCCTCCGACCTTCCTATTCGGAAGCTTGATTTGAACTGCAGTGGACCGTCTTGACCAAGTCAATATGCTTAAATACATTGAGCTGCCACCATGTGATTGGCGGATTTGTAATTTGCGTTAATGAGCAGTTGGACAGGTGTACACAATAAAGTGTCCAGTAAGTGTACAATGTTCACCGAATACCACCTGCAGTTGCTGCCCAGTTAGTTACTGATCTAACATTTCAGTGTGTCAGAGGAATGTTGCAGTTTTTGTGTACAGAAGCCATTGAGTCACCCTCCATAGCTAAAAGACTAATGAATTACTGTGCACATGGCCTTATCAAATTTAGTGTATTGTTAACAGAGTGTCCTGTGATGACATTAGTTTTGTTGCTAAGGGTAATACATCCCACTGAGGGATTTCATACGAGCAGTGAGGAATCAGCATAAAACTCAAAGTGCTGATGTTAGTTTGTCACAGTTACATGCCATGGATTTTAGTCGATGCAGCTTAGAAGCATTAAGAGGACTTTACCATGTGTATTGAAGGACGTGAGGACAATTTGAAGTGCCAATGCTACAGTTTGTGTGAAATGTATACGCTTCTGAGCACGCTTAAAGCACAAAGTGCCTAAAGTTATACCTCAAAAAGTACTTTTTTTTTCAGTTTTAATTTGTAAGGGTCTCGTGCCAAATCGGTTTTAATAATTCGTTTCAAACTAGGTTTTAACAGGGCAGCTTGATTTAGTGTGTATCATGAAGTAGATTTAAAAAAAGTCACTGGTAACGAATTCAGAACAGCTGCATTTATTTTTTCATAATATAAACTGCCCTACGGTAGACTTATTCCAAATCACCCAATAGTTAATGCATCTCTATGTAAGGACAATTGGATTGGAGAACAATATTACAAGAAAACATGCATCTACCTGAATATCTAGAACCTATAATTAATAAGAGAAGTAGTTATGTGAATATAAAACATTCACAGAAGGATTATTGATCGCTCAATTGAACTTCTGCAGCATTAGCAGCAAAGTACAAACACTTTTATACCTGCTCGTGAAGCTGCACATAATCCTGAATTAGTAGAAAGGCAAAAGGAAAAGACATGCAGTATTTACACAAAAATGAATACCTGCCCACAGATGAGAATGAGGAAAACAAGAAGTGCAGCATTGTCAAATGAACACATCATGTCCAAAACAGCCCACATGCTTTGTCAAGAATGTGTGATAGATTTGGTTTTTAACAGTCATTTCAAATGTGGGAAATGACACTTTCAACACAATGTCTCAATACAATCAGGTAGATGACTTTCCAGCACTAGGCTGTTACATGAATCAGAACACAGTAGTCTTACAATACCAGAGCTAAACAGTAAATATGCTTTTTTAAATCACATTAGAGCAGGAATAAATGTTTCATCTTGCTTGTTTTTTCAGTGTTATGAACATTTACAATGGGTTCTACTGAATTAGATGCATACGGTTTTTAAAGGCTGACGTTCTGATTTTGTAACAAATTAATTTTACTACACTAAATTTATTGAATATTGACATGAAATATTCTTTTGAGTGTTACTCTTGTGAAGCAAGTGAAGAGGTGCATGTTGCTGGGTGTAAAGCTTTTTCTTTTGATAAATGCTTCACACAGGCTTCGCACAGGAGAATGACATGACTTTTTGCAGACTTTAACTCACCTGCTCTCATGTAGTAAATCCAGGAAATGTAAGAACCAGATGGGGTAATCATCACAAAACTCATCTCAAGCAGTTCTGCATACTAGTAACAGTTACTGCTGTGTGCGGTTTTCTACTTACCTGTCTCAACTGGAGATTGGTCAAATTAGGTATAAGTATAAATTTTGAAATCTGTCTATATTTTCATAAATAAAGGCCTTCATGCACATTTAAAATGTGCTATAGAAACACTGATTTCTGAAGCACATTTTCTACTCTTAGTTCTGCTTTTTGTCGCTGCTTCTGCAGAATTTTTGCGGTGTTTTCAACAGTCAAATGCCTGATTTAGTGGGAGTATGATTTAGGATGAGGGTAAACTTTACTCTAAAATGTTGGGCATTGTTTTATCTTCATGTATGAGAAAGCTTAAGATATGTTTGTTGCTCATCAAAACCAGAATGAACTTGGACAGATAAACAATGAAAGCTGTTGGGTCAAAATCTGCCTTTCCCTTCTGCACGATCCTGCCATCATCATCCTCCCTGGTGAACAGATTAGGTACCCAAGACCTTCTACCCAGGGACAATTTAAATGACTGATTTGAGTTAGAAGGCATATTTTTTAATTATTTTTTTCTGGTTGATCAATAATGGCCAAATCAGCCACCTGAGGCATTCTCAGGCTCTAGACCAAACACTCCGCACTGATTGATTCCATCAGCTTGTGGAAATACCACACTGCGCTCGCCATCATAGCAGACCGTCTCCTATGAAACCCCAGCTCAAATAGGATTTGAAGGTGGTCTTTTTTAATTTGTACATTAGTGTCTTCAATGTATGCACCCAGTTCCCACTACTGAGATGGTACAGTTAGTTATTTCTTCAGGTTTATGCTGTTCCCTCTATTTTCCAAAACCAATGAAAAATGGTGTCACCGACCAAATCCTCCAAACAACCGAATAGTGAAACAAATCACCAAGTATATCAGACACGGCATCCAAATTGTAAAGGAAAACTAATGAAATGCAGTCTCTGCTCTGAGATGCTGACTCACAGCTTTCAAAATACCTTAAAAAGCAATAAATAAGCAAACAGAACTACACATTTCAGATAAACCTAATTGATTTGAAGCAAAATCAAAATTTAACATGTGGAATTAAAAATAAGCATATAAAATTAAAGTTACATATTGCACTTGTGCACAAACATTTATTTCCAGTAATTAAGACACATTCGGAAAAGTTGACTTTGAGACCAGATACTAGTGAAACATTAACTGAAACACTACATTGATAGTGAGTAGGGATGTAAGAAAATATCAATATGACAATATATTGTGATATATTTTCCTACGATATATTGATATTCAAATTCAGTGAATCTTCGTCTTCGTCTTCGTCTTCCTCCGCTTATCCGGGTCCGGGTCGCGGGGGCAGCATCCCAATTAGGGAGCTCCAGGCCGTCCTCTCCCCGGCCTTGTCCACCAGCTCCTCCGGCAGGACCCCAAGGCGTTCCCGGACCAGATTGGAGATGTAACCTCTCCAACGTGTCCTGGGTCGACCCGGGGGCCTTCTGCCGGCAGGACATGCCCGAAACACCTCCCCGGGGAGGCGTCCTGACCAGATGCCCAAACCACCTCAACTGGCTCCTTTCGATCCGGAGGAGCAGCGGTTCTACTCCGAGTCCCTCCCGAACGTCCGAGCTCCTCACCCTATCTCTAAGGCTGAGCCCGGCCACCCTACGGAGGAAACTCATTTCGGCCGCTTGTATCCGTGATCTCGTTCTTTCGGTCATTACCCAAAGCTCATGACCATAGGTGAGGATTGGGACGTAGATCGACCGGTAAATCGAGAGCCTGGCTTTCTGGCTCAGCTCCCTCTTCCCCACGACAGATCGGCTCAGCGTCCGCATCACTGCAGATGCCGAACCAATCCGCCTGTCGATCTCCCGATCCCTCCTACCCTCACTCGTGAACAAGACCCCGAGATACTTAAACTCCTCCACTTGAGGTAGGACCTCTCCCCCGACCCGGAGGTGGCAAGCCACCCTTTTCCGGTCGAGAACCATGGTCTCAGATTTGGAGGTGCTGATCCTCATCCCAGCCGCTTCACATTCGGCCGCGAACCTACCCAGCAAGAGCTGAAGGTCAGAGCTGGATGAAGCTAGGAGGACCACATCATCCGCAAAATCAGTGAATCACATTTTTGAATAATTTACATCCAAACATTTGTGCGGTTTATTTTCTTTTGGTGGAATTCAAACGCCGACCGCTAGTTAGCAGCAGTGTGCTATGAGTTTTGTTTCCACCACGCAAATGTAAATCCCTCTTTTATGGTTCAGATAACTCATGTTAAACACATTACATTTCAGTTAGGACTGTTTAGCTTGTCTGCAGAGAGGTTCCTAACTGGAGCAAACAGAAGAGCACACATCACTCCTATTCTAATGTCTCTCCACTGGTTACCCATTAACTTTAGAGTTCATTTTAGAATCCTGATTCTAACTTTCAGTGCTTCACATGGTCAAGCTCTTTCCTGTATCACTGAAGTGTTAAAGCCTTATGCTCCAACCCAAGCCCTCAGGTCCACACACCAGAACATTCTAGAAGTTCCAAAGACCAGATACAAAAGTCGAGGTGATTGCTCCTTCCAGACTGTTGCACCCCGACTCTGGAATGATCTTCCTTTATCCTTACGCAGCATTGCCAGTCTGGACACTTTTAAAAAACAGCTAAAGACCCTTTTATTTAAAGCTGCTTTTGCAAAAATCTTTTATTGTCTTATTTTTAACTCAAATTTGTAATCATCTTTCATCTGTTTATGAAATAGTATAATTTTATGACTTTATTTTTTCTGATGTTAATCTATTTCTGTTTTGAGATCATTATGATTTCATGAAATTATGTTTGATTTAGTTTTGATCTATGTGAAGCACTTTGTGTTTCCGTGTCTGTGATACGTGCTATATAAATAAAATTTACTTACTTACTTTACTGAATTTTCCTACAATAACTTCAGTCCAAAAAATCGCTAATATCGTCTGGTTGAATGTATCGCAATATATCATGATATATTGTATCGTCTACCCTGTATCGTGATGAGTATCGTTTTTCAACAATACACATCCCTAGTAGTGAGGGTCTTGAAATGTTCTTACAAAAATCAAATGTGAAAACTACTCCTAGCTTTTCTTTCTCCCCAGGAGTTGAGCAAGGCGCACCTTGTCATACATTTACCCCCCCATTATTGTGCTTAATGTGTGTTTTAATAAAAATGAGCAAAAGTCTCAGCCACTGGTACTTAATGGCTCAGAAGTTAAAATATTTAGCAACTTGTGGTTTTCCCTTAATAAAATATAATAAAATACTGTATGTCCGCAGTATATCATGCCACCACCATCACCTTCATGACCCACTGACCATGCTATTGTTATAGACTGATTATATTGTAATTTGATGTATTATTTTCAACAGCCATTTTAATAAAAAAAAATAAAGACCTATGTAAACTCAAAGTCCATTTGAAATTGATGCAATGAAATGAAATAAGTTTCTAGTTCGTCAATGAATATGTTTAGAACAATAAAGGATAAACATTTGCATTTGTGGCAAACGATGGCGGGCCTTTACCTTGCACAGGAAGCTGATGTTGAAGCCGAATGTCTGCGCGTTCCTCGAGCCGGCATTCATGTAATTGCCAACCATCAACACGAGCTCCAGGATTTTACAGAAGCCTTCGCTCTTCTTCACCTCTTCACAGGCAAAAGTCACATTCATGATGTCAGGCCGGATGTTATTCACCTGCTCCTCAAACGTCAGCTTGAACAGAATACCATTGAGTCGTGGTCGTAGAAGCTTCACTGAACTCATCTGAGGGGTTTAGGCAACAAAAGAAGCAGTAAGCCACATGCTCCAGAAGAAAATGAACTTCAAGGCCTCCTAACAACCAACAGAATATGCATTCATCCAAATTAAAATTTCACCTTGTGTCTCAGATTTTTGCTAAATTTAATTAAATTCAACCCGTTTGATTTCTTTTCTTTAGTTGAAAGAATTCACTTTGCCAATGAAATTATTACATTTATTTGGCAAATCTCATACTAATAACAAAAACTGAAATATTCCAATTATTTTTGTGTTTCAGCCCTAAAACCATTCATTTAGGAGCAAGACTTTGTTTATTGAAAGCAACTATGAACTCATTTTAACGACGCGGCATCTGGCCCATAAGTGCATGGGCTTTAATCAATTAGGCATGCAGGACTTTATGAATTCAATTACTATGATTATTGACTAGGAATTCTACCACTCCTAGTCTCAGGCATACTTATAAAATTACTGTGTGGCTCAGTACAATTATTCACAGGGTAAGCAAGCAAAGAAAGAAAATAATTCCCATGTTTGATCTTGAGTGTAATTACTCCTGAAACTAACGAATAGAAAATCAGCTACTGCCTTTAGCAAAACACATTTCTTTTTTTTCAAAGTTTCCTTCTGCAAGATAGTTTTATGTAACAGATTTCGTATAAATGACATTACCAGCCATATAAACCATTTCTGCATGCTGGAAAGTGAAGCCACTGAAGGTATGGATGGATTTGTGCAGGAATTAAAGGAATACTATATCCACAGTGCACATACAGTATATTCACCCTTGATCTTCCTCCCTCTGGCTACTTGTTATGAGGGCAGACACCAACCCATAAGTACTTCCACCCCTCCCTTCAATTGATTTGTGTACAATAAGTAAAAATCACACGGAGTGAGCTTGGTGATGACAGCTTGGGCACTGGAATGCTTGAGCACAACTTATTTCCCAGGGGAATAAAAGATATATCTGCAATAAGTAGCAGCTTCATCAGTAAAGTGGTATGTGATCACAACATCAGTGAGATCGCTAGGCGAACTGCCACCTTTTGTTTTTAATTCCATCTTCTAAAGATGCAACACAAAAGCTTTCAGTGAGCAAAGAGAATTATGACAGAGCATGTTTGCAACCTTTGGGTCTGACAGAACATGCATTGTGTGAAAGTATACGGTGTAGCTCTGTGATCTTGTTGTAAAGTTATTAAAGGTACCGTCTCCTTTCTTCAGCTGCATAAAATGGTGGGTATTCACTCAGCAAATGTATGGCATAAGTAATTACAGTTGTAACTAATTGTGAGCTTTAGCTTGAATATGTATGTGGCTTAGCTATGCCTGGTCAGTCATGGGGGTCATGCGGGGGGTGGGGGGGGGGTGGGGGGGGGGTGTCTATCTCCAGCAATCTCACAGCCCCCTGGACAGCTTGCCAGTTCTGTGCAGGGCAACACAGAGGCACACAGGACAAACAGCCATGCACACACACACACACACACACACACACACACACACACACACACACACACACACACACACACACACACACACACACACCTAATGCACATAGTCACACCTGAGGACAATTTAGAGAGAGACCAATCAACCTGAGAGTCATATGTTTGGACTGTGGTAGGAAAAACCCAGAGAGAACCCACCCATGTGCAGGGAGAACATGCAAACTCCATGCAGATACACCTCAGGTTGGGATTTGAACCTGGGACCTTCTTGCTGCAAGGCAACAGCAGTAGTCACTGTGCAGCCCTCATTTCCTTTTATTTTTGTTGAAATCCTTTAATCATAAATCACACCTGACACTTTTCTCCACCCGTTCCAATCTTCTTGCACACACGTCTTCACCTCTTTGATACACTATACAATTCTTTGGACCATAGACCCTAAGTATTTAAAAGGAACTCTGACTATGAGGACGTGTATGCCCTAATAAGCCACAAGTTTTCTGTTGTACCAAACTATGTTATTAGAAACACACAAAATATTGTGTTTGATTAATAAATCTGTAATATTTAGTACATTTTTGGACATGCGTAGGACGCCATGTTTTCCGCACGCAATGCACTCTGGGGGCGATGACGTACATTGGGTTGCACTTGGAAGAATAGCTATTGACGCTAGTGTTTGTTTACGTGCTCACCGTATTAATAACTAAGTAAAATGCCGCATTGTACTGCATTTGGATGTAATTTCCAGTCAAAGGGAAACAAGGGGAGTGATGTGAGTTTACACAGCTTTCCCACTGGCAAGAAGAGGAGAAAGCAGTGGGAAGATGCCTGTGGATGGACACAAGTTTCCAAAGATCCGTGGCTGTGTTCCCAACATTTTTCTCCTGATGTGTTTGAGGCTCATAGTCGACCACAACTACTTAAAGAGTTCACCGGAGTGACTGGGTATAAGAGAAGGCAGAAACTAAATGCTTTACCGACCTAAACGCCCTCGGAGAGACAAGAGACCCTGGACGCTCTCCTGAGCTGACAACCCGCTCCTGCAGCTTCTGTCATGTCGGGCAAACCATCGGACATGCCACTCATCATGGATGAAGCTGAACTTTCACCTCTCCCATCAGTAAAACAAGCAGTAAGTGTAGCAATACAGTGTTCTCCAAATATATAATATTTGCAAAAATGAATATCCTAATCATCTAAGAAGCACACAACAACTCTGGATGCTAATATTCCCCAAAATGATTCATAATTGAATAAGCTTGACCACACGATAGCTTACCGTTAACTTCTGCTGACAAAAATGTGAGCTCTTGACAACAAACACTCTCCCTCTCAGTTACCATGGAGACGCATTTGCTGCACACGCACCACCGATTTTGTCCTGCTCTTGCTTCATCCCACACTTCTTGATCTTCATTTTGATGCTCGTTTTGTGAAACATTGTCAGTGATGTCCTCATTAATACTTCACTCTGGTTCAAATTGAAAGGGCTGAACAGATGGCATGTTGACGTCGCTGAACAGTCCCTACGGGGTCCCAGAGCCGGCTGGTGCACCCGAGGTAATATCGTCTGGCTGCGATAGAGTGCATTGCGACACTAACAACAATGGCGACCTACAAGTTAAACAATTTTAAACAAATTTTATGAAAATGAAGACATCAAGAAGGTGTTTTAAACCACTTTAATATAACTGATACAAACATTTATCTTTTAAGAACCACAAGGTTTTGTAACCTGGGTTCCTTTTAAATCATCTACCTTCTTTACTTCTACTCCCTGTAACATCACCGTTCCACGTGTCCCTCTCCTTTACACACATGGATTCTGTCTGGCTGAAACTAGTCTTCTATTTTCCAGTACCTCTCTAGCTTCTCCTCTACCTGTACCCTGTTCTCCCTACAGATCACTATGTCATCTGCAAACATAATAGTCAATAGAGACTCCTGCCTAATAACATCTGTCAGCATATCCATCACCAAAACAAAAATGAAGGGACTCATGATGCAGTTCCACCTGCACCTTAACCCCCCCCCCCCCCCCCCCCCCCCCTCACTCGTGCAACACACCTCACCACTGTCTCACACAGCACTGCTGTCTCACAGCTCACTGCTGTCTCACAGCTCTCATAAACAAAGCAGCTTTTGATAACCAAAACTACAGGCAACTTTTTAAAACTTTAAACCAAGTTTACAATCTCACCCACAGCATTATTTATCACTCATCTGCAAGAGAGAGCGAGCTTTAGCTCTTCATGGTAAATTGATAGGAGGATTGGGATACATCACCAGGCTGCTTGCCTAAAGCTGCACACTTTTCAAAGACCTTTAAACAGACAGGAGTCATAGCCTGGGGCTATGATTTTATCATGAGACAACACTGACAGCTGATGTCAAAGTACGATGTTCACAAAGTTCTTGATGCTGATTCCTCATCAAAAATGACTGAACTATTATTTGCTGAAGTTAAAAGGACAGTTTTTATTTAAATTTTTTTAACAAAAGCCTCTGTCATTTAGAAGTAGTGTTAGCAGGATTTAACACCATTTGTTAAGAGTATATGCTGTTTGACTCTTGTTGGACTGAAACACAACTGTCTGTTTAAAGAGTTGTAGCTCTATAAAGTGTAACAATATCATTTACAGTTATTAGTCACATCACTGGTCAAAGCACACACAGACACTTGTAAAATGTTTAACAGTAAATGCCAGAAAGGTCGCGCTCAGTAATACTCACCACAATGCCAAACTGCTCTGACTCCACCAGCTCTTCATATTCACTCTTCAGCTCCGCAAGAGCACTCAGCTCCTTCTGCTCAGGCAGGTTCTTTATCAGGTTCTATGGATGACAGAACACATGTACACCACTGTTAATACTTACTTATCTTTCTACAAAAGGTCCAAAACATCCTATAGACAGAGAACAAATATTATGGAGGGGGAAAAAAGCACAAAAAACAAAACATACTTACAGGTGAAATGCAAAGAAATTTAAAACTGTGCAGAAGTCCATTTATTTCAGCAATTCACCTTAGACTGAGGAACCATAAGGGCTCAGAAACCCCTTGCAAGTGTTCTGGATTCATTAACTGATTAGAGTGTGACCCTTTGAGTCTAGAAAATTGAATCTTTTCACAGTATTCTAATTATCTGAGATTTTGAATTTTGGGTTTCCAAAAGCTGTAAGCCATAATCATCACAATTATAACAAAAAAGCTGAATTACCTGGCTTTGCATGTAATAAGTAAGTAATCAAATAAGTAATTTTTTATGAACAATGCTCATTCCTATTTTTAAACACAGTAACATGTTTAGCAAAAGACTCTTATACCATGAAAATGTGTTCTATTATTCAGAAATTTTGATGAATGTGGCGTACCTAAAGGTCAAGTATGTACATCAAAAATGACCAGAAATTAACCTTTAATTTCCAGACACAACACTGTGCCACACATTCAGGGATGCATTACATCTGTCTGGCCTCCAAACAAGAAAAGCAAGGACCTACGACCTTGCAACCAAATAAGTTAGCCATAATAAGTGCTGGAAGACACGGTCCGTGCAGAAGACATGACTTTCTGCACTTTCACTCTGAATAAAGTTCATCTTCCTTGAATCATAAATGACCTTTTAAAACGTGATAATTGCATAAGTGTCATACAATCACCTCTTGTTAAATCCCAAGGTGTATGAATAATGTATGCATTAATCAGTGATGTGTTAAAATGTTTATATTTCCTGCAATGATTCATTTCAGATCTTAAATTACACCAGATCAGTATTTGTTGATTTACTGTTTTTCTATCCAACACATTATAATAAGATTATTATTAATGTTTAACATTTTTGCTTCACATAACTGTTAAGAACACAGATCCCTTTACACTCTCTGAGTATCTGACTGGAGGTGTTCTGAGGAATTTTGGTAATGCCTTTTAAATGTGTCAAATTCTGATTGGCAAAATTCATAAACAAAAGTTGATAAAAACAGGGATCGCTTCCTAATCTAGTCAGTTCTCCAGCTGCATCCTCGTTTGGCCGACCGGTGAGTAGGCATCTGGAACCATCCTATCTTTTGACCCCAAGGTCAAAGTCGCTCTGCAACGCTTGTGAGTGAATTCAGACACAGCAACTCTTTCAAGGGTCACCGGACAACCTTAGACGTAAAATAGACACTCCAGCTTCCTGCCATCATCTGAAGATAACCCAAACTTGAAGGGTCGTATTCTGAGCTGGCTACGGGTTTCGGTACCAGAGGTCCACACCATCGGCTGTGTCCATCTCGACCTCCTGACCCCCTGGATTGCTTGGGGATCTCCACACAAGGGTGCGTAGACTTGGCACAAATTGCGCCAGATGGTTTTATAAACAAATCAATAGTTTATTAAACCATTCAGTCAAACTGATTTTACCACTCGGACTTCACAGCTACCTCCCAGATACTTAGAAGGTTTTGCTAAAACATCTAGCTCACATTCCATCATTCCATTCATCGTCTGTTATCTATACGACCACTATTCCATTCATACTTTGTCCTGAACAATCATTTAGTTCAGGAAAACAGAATTGAAGGTTTTGTTATAAACTATAGACTTGACTCTGTCTGATTCAATGTGAACTGTGTTCCCTGAATAAGTCAAATAAACTAAAGTATTCTGATTAAACATTCAATGACCAATCAGATTGATATTTCATATTTATATGGAACATCACATCTTATTGATCATTTAATATATATGTAATTAATCCTTATCGCTACAATGGCTGAAATATCTGGTATTGCATGTAATAAGTAAGAAATCAAATAAGTTATTTTTTATGAACAATGCACATATTTATTTTGAAACACAGTAACATGTTTACCAAAATATTATTAGCTTATACTCTTATACTATGAAAAAGTGTTTTATTATTCAGAAATTTTGATGAACAAACTAAGCATATGAATTGACAGTAAAGTACCTCTTGATTGTTTATTTTTTTCAGCAAAATGACAAAAATCTTTTGTGCAAAAATTAAAATGTTTTGCTACAATTGATGACCAACCAATGGTGGACTCCACAAACCAATGTCCAAATATTTCTACAGAGTGTCTCTCCATCTTGACAGATTTCAAATTGTTGACCAACCCAGCATCACCACTATTCATATTTATGTTTGTCAAAACTACATTGAGAATATTCTGAAGTTTGCTGATAAGTGAGCAGAAAATTGAGAAGACCGGTCGCACAATCAGTGCTGGTAATTGTTGCTTTTGACTGTTTGAGTTGTGGCCCTAAGCCAATTACCAAACATGTCAGGGACCTTCAGATAGTCGACCTTCTGCTGCAGAATGCGCATCACCTTGCAATTGTCTATGGAATGCTTACAAAGGCTTTGTCATTAATTTGCTACTGCCTGATAGAACTTTTACAAGCAGGAAAAAAACAAGATGTGATTAGTGGTGGGGAGGTTGAAGATTAAGATGGAGATAAGGAAGATAATGGGAGGGGATGCATTTTCAGTAAATGTTAATTGTTTGTGCTAAGGTCAGCCAAGTTAATAAAATTGACCACAGCGACTTTTCCTCCCTTCGGTTTCTCAGAGGAGAAGAAGAGAAAGAGGTGCCCTTTTCCAGGTCTTTGCAGAGCTTCCTTGCTCATTAGCTCCTCAAATTTATTCAGCAGGAGCTGACTGGTGCAATATCACGTGAGCAGATGGAAGCCTAGACAAGAAAAACACCAACCAGACGCTGCTACTGGGCCACAGACTTGGCTGACCATGTTACAGACCTCTGCAGCCACCACAGTCAACACAGCCATAGTCTACCGCCCACTAATGATGACATCTCCGTCATACCCTCAGGGAATTCGGCACTATAAAAGTAAGCCATACTGCAAGCCATGCAGCCTTGTTTTGGATGCAACCATTAAATCAAATGCTGCTTACTTTTGCCAAAGCCCCAATTAGTGTCTACAGCAAGCAGTGGTGCCTTAATAATAAATGCTTTTGATCGCATCAACAGACGCAGAAATAATTGTTGCTCATATTCATAATAAAACTACTTTTGTGTATTGAGATTTTAAAGAATCAGTTTTTTTATTTCAGTTTTTTTATTGTATAAGTGGTGAATCCCCTCTTTATTGCTCTGGTGTAGTTAATTATTATTTAGTAGACTTTCACTAAATAAACTCTAGTTAATAATGTTTCATACCTGCTGGGAAATTAGCATACAGCAGTTCTGAAAGTAAAACACTTCATTTTGATTCTACATGCAGATTTCATGTGCAGTTAAAAACTGAATGCTTTAAAATTGACATATACAAGCTTTGTTGGGAATCAACTTTCATTCGGCACAGATTCATTTAAGATTATGCAAATGCATAATAAGTAATAGTCCAAAAGGGTAAAAACAGTCAAATGGGAAAGAGCGGAGGTATAATTAGCTGCTGGATTAGTAAAAAGAGCTCCCTGACAATATCACCAGCTCAGAATGAAATATCAGTACAGAAGCTAAACAGTCATCCAACACAACTGTGGTGATTTTTTTGGCTAATTAATTAATTTAATTAAACAAGGGACTCTTAATTGGGACACTATCTTTATTAACAAACAGGAACAATCAAAGTTTAAGTTTAGCATGGTTTGGACAGTGTTCAGTGTGGATCTCTATGAGAAAATACAAATAGTGTTTAAAATAATAATGATATATTTTACTTAATAATTCTGTAGCTGTAATCTGAATCAGTTAACTAGTATAGTTGTTGAAATAGAGGCATTCTGACCAATCAGACTGTCTTTATGACAGAGTGAAACCATTTAATCAGGATAAATAAATAAGTATAAACGTGTTTTTCGTTTTGTAATTCTCAACTTCACAGTAATTGCTGCTATACCCAACAGTTGAAAATGTAAAGGAGTCGAACGATCCAATGCTGTCGAGATGCAGTGGGTGTTGATCCACACGTTTTTTCAGCTCTTGTCTCATTGGTTAATTTATTCACCATTTCACACAACAACCCCCTACAGTATAGGTCATTGCATGCAAAGAAAAACTGCTGGTTTTCTTTGGGAAACATGGTCGAGGTATGTGTATCAGCAACTCTTGCAAATTCCAGCAGTTAATAAAGTATTTGTTGTTGGGTAGGTATCCTTTTGGTTACAAATATACAGCTACAGGCTGTACAGTGCTACAGGTGAGTGGAACTGCTGAGGAAAAAAAAAAGAATGTGGCTGAAAATCAAACCCACCTTGTGCTCATCATTTCATTTGTTTGTCATCTTGTTAATTATCAGAAGCCCCACAGAGTGCAATTGACACAAAGGCAGTGCCATATGTTTAGTAAAGTGGGAGACTGGTGATGATGCTGGGCCAGACTCCTCTCAATGGGCTATCACACTCTCACACAGCGGTTACGGAGAGCTTACTGAAAGTGTGATCACAGAAACACACTTTTATTTACCTTACCAACTGAAGACAGAGGTGCTCTAATATATATACTGTAGGTCAAGACTAACAAAAAAGGATATAAAGCAATGTCAGCTACAGAAAAAAAACTATCTGCTTTGAAAAAAAACATAATGATAATTAGTCATCACAGTGGTGAGATGTGTTCTCTGCATTTTACCCATTTTCGTGGGGGAGTGGTGAGCTGCATACACAATAGCGCTCATGAACTATTTTGGTTCAACCCCCTAATCAAACCCCTTAATGGTGAGTGTCAAGCGGGGCGGCATTGGGTCCCATTTTAAAGCGATTCTAGGCAGTTTTACTTGCTGTTAGTCCCCCCTAGTGTCTATTATTGTGGTTAAACCAAAACTGAAACTCATCTCCTCGCTGTGAGTTAACCTACCAGCTGAAATGTCTCCTCAGCCTTCATTAGCTTCTAGAGGAGCAGCTCAACACTAGATCAAACAAATCTGCTGTGTTCACGATATTTTCTAAAACATGCAGGAAACGTGCTGGAAGGAGACTGCAGCTCCACCAGCAGGACGCGGCCTACTAACTCTGAAGATGCAAGTCCTGTATTCTGGCCACAGAGGGAAGTGGGGTCTTAGTGACATTTCATTAACCCTGTAAAGCAGGAGTGGGGAACCCTGGTCCATCGAGGGCCGCTATCCAGCATATTTTAGTTTCAACCCTGAATCATCACACCTGATTTCAATCAGCAGGTGATTAACGGACTTCTGTAGAGCCGGATGAGCTGCTGAACAGATGGGTCAACCACTGAATCAAAAATGTTGGCGCAAAGACGTGCAGGATACCGGCCCTCGAGGACCAGGTTCCCCACTCCTGCTGTAAAGGGTCATTTTAGCACATGGGTGGCTCAAGAAAATTATTTAGAAATAGGAAAAAGCTGCCTGGTATCCCTTTAGGAGCCCGGCCGTGGATTTGACCATGATCCCCCAGTCTCAGGGCGGACACACACACACCAGTGAGTGAGTATTTCCAAGTGTAAAAGGTGTAATCAAGATTTCATACAATGAGTTTAGGAAATACATATTTCTAAATGAACCTCTACCTTAGACAGCAGCAACTCAATAACACATTTCCAATCTGTGTGAAAGTGCCTGAAACCATAAAGCTTTCCTGTCTGCCCAAATGCCTTAATATTGAACTTACAGAATGACCATATCACAAACAAATGAGTCAAACTGTTTACGATCATTATTCCAATTCTGAAATGGACTAAAATGCTATTACACAGAACGCTCAGTCGATTTCTTATGGATTTATGTGCAGCAGGTCCAGGACTCAAGAGGGGGATTAACAATAAATTCAGCTTGTTGCTTTTCCCTCATGATTAGTGCAGCTGCATTTACATGGAGCTATAATGCACTACAGTTATTTCAGTATCACAACACAGCCCTTTACCTGAGGAAACGAAGCAGCTGAGAGGGTAAAAGAGTAGGAAAGTAATGAGATACAGGATACGGTTGAGTAAACATTTGTAGAGGATGACAGTATCTGTAGGGCTTTTACTTCCAGACTTTGATCTCTGCTGCTGTCAGCCAGCTTCCCGTGAATCGAGTTCAGTTTCAAAGCAGCTGGGAATCCATGCCAAGTTAAAACAGGATGGTATTGAGTTAGCATTGGCCATACACCTGATCAAACTGTTTATAGTACCGGATCTGAATCAACCACTGTTGATGTCGGAGTAGTGCAACTGTAGTGCAAGAGATCTTGGAAAATTCAGTTTAGAAACATGTTTTCTTTCTGTAAAATGTAAACGATTTTTCACAATTTCTTTTAAAGTGTTCTCACACCACACAGAACAATTCTCTGAAATGTTTGAGCCAGAGAAAATGAAGCCTTTTGGAGAACACTGCTATGTCTTGCTTTATATATAATCTAGAGAGAAAGCCATTCTAAAAGTAATAAAGTCCAAGTTAAACTAAGTTCAATTAAAAAAAGGTAACAGATGAATCTCTAATATCTGATGGATGAACTGAATAAATTGTTCCTACATCTGAGCAGCTTATCATAAATCTAACAAAGACAGAAGACAAGCCACATCTGCGGCATGCCTGACAGATGTGATTTTCGCCTTTTAATTGATTTTTCTCTCTATTTCAAGAGACAGAAAAACATGTATTCTGTCCATGCTTTGTGGCGAAAAGCAACCAGGGACTGCCGTCTTCCTGCTGTGACACCTCAGCAGGATTCCTGCACGGCTCGTGGCAAATCAGTGAAGACTTCACTTTAAATCAATAACAAGATAATCAATGGAGGAGACTCTTCGGTGCTTTGCACACCACACCTAATAAAGCAGACACTGAAAGCTCCCTACTACTAATTTAGTAGTAATAATAGTATTTTATAGTCAGCATCAGTCAGACACAAAGGCTCTTATCACGAAATTAAAGAGCGTTGGGCAGATTTTGTTTATGATAATGATACATGTTTGACAAATATTCTTGCAGTAACTTTATTTAGCTTTGTGACAACAGTTTTAAAATAGAACTGCGGGTAAAATAACGTCTAACATGTAGAGCAGGGATTTCCAAACTTTTTAAGATGAGGGCAAAAATCATGAAGTTAAAACTTCTCACGGGCCACAACAATTATTTTTTTAAGAATGCAAACATCCTTTTATGTTTTTCATTTGTTCTGCTCAAAAACATCTAAACTATGTGTATATTAGTAAGCATTTGAACAAAAACTATTAAAATATATGGATTTATAACAACAGCCTGAAGGAGAAACTTAATTCCGCAATTCTAAAGGTGCTAGTGGGGGCCGCGTAAATTCACTCCGAGGGCTGCAAATGGCACCAGGGCCGCACTTTGGACACACCTGATGTAGAGTGTATATACGTTTTATTAAAAGAAAATACACTGCAGCCCTACTTACTAAGGACGAAAAAACCTGCACAAACAGAAAGAGACAAAAAAACAAATGTAAGCAAGTTAAACAATAACCATCAGCCATAGATTCTGCAAAGTCGAAAGAATTTGCACCCTGCCAAATCACAACCTCGCTGTTAGCGAAGCTGCAGTGAAAGACTGACAGGCAACAAACTGAGTGTGACAGATTCTAAAATCGTATTAAAATAAATGAGAATTTTAGTCTAAGAGAAAGACAAGAGCTCTGAGAGAGAGAGCCAAACGCAGTTGAGAGCAGGATCTGGGAGGGATTAATTTGAGTGTTTGGGCTGGGTTACCTGACATACTTAGTGTGACATTAAATGTGTCGTTAAAATGTGGAATATTTATTTATTTATTCAGTTAGTTCATGTCCTCACCTCAGCACTTGTGTAAAGTAGGATTAGGAATAAAACTAAGAAAGCAAATCAAGATTGAAATACAGGAAGGATGCAAACAGAAGGTTGGGATTTGGTAAATGAAAAACTGCCAAAGACAACAAACAAAGGATATTTACTTTTTGTCTCAACCAAACCAAAAGTTTACCCAGCATCGCCCAAAAAGTGTCAGCCTTGGGGATTCATGGATGAAAACAAGACTGTCTATATTAATTGACACTGAACTTCAAATGAATATCTGAATAAATATACTAACATGTTGCATTATAATGGAAATACCATCAGCCAGAACATAATGGCAAACTGCATGCACAACACTTCCTCAGACGGCAACTTTTGAAGGTGGAGAAAAGTGGATGCACTCTGCTGTAATTGTCCTCATTTGTGAATATCCCTCCAGAGCAATATAGTCATCTTAATACAAAGCCAGCATATGAGACTGTCAATCAAATAGGGAGAGAGCAAGCATGCAAAACAGTAATAGAAATTAATTTGATTGTGGAGCCTGCTGTACGAGAGTGTCTCTTTGATTGATGTGCCATCTGTCATAGAAACAGACACAGAATTGCAAAATGAAAACAGAAGTTTTTTTTTTTCTCTTTCTCATAACTCACTTATGGAAACAGAGCACCCAGCATGCCGAAGGAGAAGCTGAGTGGACTGCACATAATCAAAATTTAACTGTTGTGCTGCATTGTGCGTTAAGTCCCTCATGGGTGCGCCTTTACTACAGAAGGGGAGTGTGCTTATGTGTGAATGTACATGTTTTTAATCAATATTCAACATGAAGAGTGTGTACCTGGCCAACACCCTCTGGCTGAGATGAGCTGCTTGGTGATGAGTCCAAAGCACATGTACCTTGGGTCCTAGCCATCCGTTTCTGAAGCTTATTTGATATTGCACTAAGCTAAATCTTGTCCTTCTTTACCCTGCCTCTACCCTTGCCTTTTCTTTGTTTATTCAACCTCCTTTTGCTCCCGTCTTACGTTTCCAGCCCTACCAAATCTGCATGATGCATTTTACATTTCATTGTTAAATTTGCATTTAATGCAGAAGTGCTATGTAGTGTGTGAGCCAAAATAAACCTCAATTAAGCCCATGGGGGACTTGTTTCTCCTGCTTAAGCTCTAATCCAACATCCCTATCTCTGTGTCCCACATGTGCACTTTTACACTATGAGAATGATGCCCAACAATGTGCCAGTCTGCTACAATCACCTGTTACAGCAGCGAACAAAGGCTGGCATGGGCACTGGCAGGCCCTGCAGCCAATGAGCAGCCACTTGTAATGACGGGGGGTCATGCATATGGATGAGCATGGTGGTGATGTGGATGATTGACAAGAGAGATAAACAATAATAACAAGCAAGGCTAGCTCCAAAAACTCCTGTGAGACCTGGTGGAAAGGTTGTTGCCATGGCAAAGTGACGGAAAGGAGTGCAAAGCCAAAAGCACGCAACACTTGTGTACTGTGAGATGTAGTGCTTGTGCATTTGGATTAAAATGCATCATGTATGACTGATTAGAAAGCAACTGGATTTGTTTAAAAAAATGAACCAAAACCATTTTACATTTAATAAGTTTTAATTACCAATGCAAATCTATATACGTTGAACAATTACAGTAATCTCATTAGTTGCATCAACCCTGAAATCCTGTCATGTTGATGCCCACGCACCCTTCATGTGCTAGCTCTGGACTTGTAGGAGAGCTGAACGTCCAACTGATTTCTAAATAGATATTGCTGAGATTCACCTTGTGTCTGGAATTTTAGTATTCCTTGAGATATTAATATTGTAATCAGTCTACCAATCTACAATATATAACTAGATACCATTCGATTTTTTTCAGTGTGTTGTATCTGCACGTTTTAAAAATACTAATAATGGTGTGATTCTGATGATTTGAGATAAACTGAATGCAGTGTTTGCCCAAGAAATGTCTCCAGCCGTGGTGCTAGTTGATGCGGGGTAGCCATGGCGCTGGAATTTGTGAGCCTATGTAAGTGAAAATATCTTGTAATTGAAGGGTCACCAATGTTACATTTGGCAAAGCTCAACTGCCACGCCCTTATCTTAAAACTTAAATTAACATAACTCTGTATGTGAAAATGAAGCACTGCATTGGACTTTTAGAAATGTAAATAACAAAATGATAGAAAAGGCATTTAGGCAGTAGAGTTCTCAGTGGAGACATTTGGGTGTAAAAGCAGCAAAGTAGATCCATAAAAATAATGAAAGGCTGTACACTGATCAAAAGTATAAAAGTGATTTTTTTTAAAGCTATAACTGAATTAACTACATTTTAAAAGAATACTGAGTAATAGACCATAGCAGAATGTTTATGGAAAACTGTACTTGAGTCAACATATATTTATCAAAGGAAAAATAAATTCATGATATTTTCTTAAAGTCTAGGTGGCATGAATGTGCCTGATAAAAAATCTCACCATTTTCAATTTATAAAAATTTACAGAAACAAATGAATATTTTTTTTCGATGGCTCAGATTACTCCTACAGTCCAAAGACATTTCTGTTGGATTAAACAGTGACTCTAAATGAGCTCTAAGTGTGTGTAAAGGATAGCTTGTCTCTGTGTGTGGCCCTGTGAAGGACTGGTGACATGTTCATGTCCCACACCTTTCACCCACTGAAGGCTGCAGAAAAGAACCGGGGGCCTCATTTATCAAGCTTGCTTACTCACAAAACGGGGTCAGAAAACTGCGTGAGCAACTTTCCACGCAAACTTTGGGATTTATGAAAGAAAACTTAGCGGAAAAATGTGCACAACTTTAAGTTGACTAAGGACCTTGCTTACTCACATTTTGGACATGGAGAGCACCTGCAGTGCTGCTGCTGAGAAGGATAAAATTATGAAATCCTGCAGCATTATCACTTGTACTGCTTCGTTTTCACACAGAACAAGACCCCCCCCCCCACACACACACACACACACAAACACACATGCGCACACACATACGCGCACACTCACACACACATGCACGCACACACACACACACACACACAGCCTGAAGCTCAGAATACAGAATGCAGAATATCAGCATGGGGACAGATTGATACAGAATGTCATGCGTCTGTGACAGTGCGTGTCCTGTCACTGTGACCCGATTGATCATGCGCCATGGACAGGGGAGATCTCCGTTAAGCTGACTGGTTAGCGCGCGACTTTCATCTGGGAGTCTGGGGATCGAATCTTGATCAGACCTTTTTTTTTTTATATCCGCCACAAATCTCTCTCAAGAACTCAGCATTGACTGCTTCAGCAACGCTGTACCACTCCGTGGATTTTCTCTTATTTGTTTCGCAAAAGTACTTCCTTTCATTTCTCCACCTCACCCACAGGTACCTCAATTTCTGCTTCTGTGAAATTAAGCTTCCTTGATCTGCCTTGATCTACGGTCGCCATCGTTATTGGCGGAGCGTTGCAACAGCCGGCTTATGTATATGCATGAGATCCACAAGGCATTTTGCATTAACTATTTATGGCAGTAAGTGGGCGTGGTGAGGGCGGGATGTGGCTAAAAAGCAGCTGAGAACCTAGATAGTTTCTGATTTATGAAGCGGAGATTGCGTGCAGCTGTGCATACTCCATGTTTTATAGGCCACAAACCTATGTAGCGTGAGTAAATTTTTTTGCTGAGCTTAAGTACAGTTTTAGGAAGGATTCCACGCAATGTTTGATAAATGAGAACTCATTTCCCTAAGAACAGCATCTGTCTGGTATAGAAAACCCATGAATGGACTAATGGACAACTAGACAACCCACAACAATAATTATAATAATAATAATAATAATAATAATAATAATAATAATAGTTATAAAAAAGTGAGGTCTTAATGGTGACCTAAAAGTCCTGGTTGTGTGTCTTTTTCAATCAGAAGTGAAAATGTTTCTGAGAATTACTAAACAGGAGTTAATATGGAAGGGAAGTGGGACATTTTCTTCATGCATTTCCTTTATAAAGGGTATTTGCACACAACACAGGGCAAAACTAATTACAAATGAATAGCAGCGGTGCAGTGTTACTCATTAGCCTTTCCTTTTGAAAAAAGTATACGGGGTAATATAAAATATATTGGCAGACATTCAACATTAAGAAGCTGCTCTGATATTCTGCAAAACAAGCCCCCTGGGGCATATCATCCACTGACGAGATTTAGCTTACCACACACACACACAAAAACTGGGTGTGCTGAAACATTTAGTGATGACTCTCTTATTTCAAGCAGTCAGATCACATGGCATAATCTGAGTAGGGGTGGGTAAAAGTCTGTTCAGTATAGCCTATAAAACAGTTCATACGTTTTTATGGAAATGTATTCTCAATGTAAGACACTGAAAAAATGGGTGAGTCCAAAGTTAATATGCCTTTTCAATATAACATCACAATTTAATCCAGCTGAATAAAATGACCTGGATGGAAAAGTCATGAGGTACAAATTCAAAAATAATTTTGCAAAAGAGGATAAGGCCCCAAAGGGACCTTGATCTCAGCATCATGAAAACACTCTGAATTACACAAACTGTAAGAAACTGGAGAAAATCGATTAAGTCAATAAGTGTGGAAGGTTCTTTCAGAACAACTTTTGAGGTTAACTTTGATGGCTAGATTTTGACAGAAAGCAACCATACACATTTTAAAGCTAAATTTGAATTGCATACAGTATGTTGCATGAAGGATGTTTCTGAAAGACAAAAAATTACTGTCAAGAGATGTTTAAACACTGAGCGATACCAATTAATCTTGCTAGTTTTAAGTAAGTGGAGCGTAATATGAACTTGAAGGTTTAAGACACCAAAAACCCATTTTTTTAATCCCTCAGTTTTTCATGCGGGCTAAACATGAAAACAGTCTCCTACACCTACCTCCTACATTAGCTTCTGCTAGAAAATAGACAGTGAAACTCTAGGATTCAAAAATCTTGCGAGATCTATGTCACACTTAACATTCATGGACTCACCCATCATGACTCATGACGGGAAAGGCTGTTGTTTTACCATCAAGAAATCAGCAGTAACTGTCCCGACTAGTGTTAGCTAACTGTTAGCATTAGCAACTTCACCACATGGCAGAAGCTCCTCCAGGCTTGTTTTATTTGTGGAGATAAAACATCTAAAGTGCAAGTCAGTGGTTGAGTTGTGTTGCTGATATCCAAACCAAGGCGAGATGTCCAGTATCAGGAAATAAGACTCCAAATTCTGCTGTGTTAAGCTCTCCTCTGATGTGGCATTCTGTTACTTCCTCAAACAAGCACATCTGAGTACAACTTGCAAGCCATTCATTCCTACTAAAGACCACTTCAAATGTATTGATTAAATGAGTTTCCCACACTTTTAAATGTATATTAATATGTGTCCTTGTAATATTTAATGTTGTCTTTTTGGCTATAAATCTAACCCTGCATACAGTCTAAGGGAGGGTCAGCTGCACATGGCCCATGGCCGAGCAGTAAATTGTTATGTTAGTGCATGTCCATCATGAGACATAACTAATATTGTCTGTAGGTGTGACACCAAAAGAAAATAAAAAAGCTGAAAAAGCAGCCCCCTATATAATATGTGGGTGAAGGGCGTAGACTGCTTTCAACTGTTCATTGAACAGTAAAAGAAAGTAATGTGAAAAGCAATGAAAATACACTCTATAATAATGAGCATCCTCAATTAGAATCCATTCAAAGTTGCTATCATATATCGTGTGTATTGTATACTTTTTTCCACTTTACAAGGCCTTTCACCACTAAATATGTTTCATTTATATGCCTTAGCTTTGACTAACTGTGGTCAGTCTAGCAATGAGCTTCAAAGTGACATGATTAAATTAGCTATAAAACTTAATTGGACATCACAAGGAACCACTAAACTTAAAGTATACATAGTGCATGAAGAACCAAAGACTGTTTTTACTTGATAAAAGTGGAAAAGCCTTTTAGACCTAAAATAGCATGTTTGCCTAAAGGGAGCATTAAAAGATGGTACTACATGTAGTGTAGACAGCTTAATTTATACACTAATCACAGGGAGCAGTCTTCTAAACTGTGCCAATTAAGCAACAAGGGAATGCAAGGTAGAGCAGCAGAACAATCGTAGGAGAAAAATAAGGAAAATGTGTCCAGAAAAAGAAGCAGCGCTGGGAGCTATGGGAGTATACTTCCAAAGTATTAATCTAAATGCCAAAAAACCAATACCACTTAATCCCCTTTACTGTAAGTACGAAATCTTCTCAACAATGCCTTTGGACACCATCCCTATTGGAGAAGTCAAATTACAAGTAAGGCAGCAAATTGAAATTAGTTTTTTTATTATTATTATTTTCTGTAGCCATTGCCACAGAAGACACAGGTGTCCAGCACTGTTCATTGTTCACATTGGCAAGCTTAGCACAAAGCATCTGCCACCTTAAAGATAAAAGAAAATATTGAGCCATTAGAAATGTAAAATTTGTCAATGAAAGAAATACACATAATGGTTACAGAATAACTTGAATCCGACTAATGTAATATTAAATGAAATTCTAAGAAATGTAACTAATTAAAGTCAGATATTGATTTTCAACTATGCTTCGATGGAATTATTAAAAAATAACCTCAACAGGCCTAGACAAAAATGATGTACCCTAGAAAATAATGTGACCAAAGGGGTAAATTCAAGGTATTTCCACTAATTAGCATCACAGGTGTCTACAATCTTGTATAAGTCATTGTGTTTATATATATGGCTCCAAGTAGTCACTGTGGTGTCTGGTGACATGGTGTGTACCACACAATATGGACCAGAGGAAGCAAAGGAGAGTTGTCTCAGGAGATTAGAAAAGCAATTATAGACAAGCATGTTAAAGGTAAAGACTATAAGACCATCTCCAGTCAGCTAGATGTTCCTGTGACTACAATTGCACATATTATTACAGAAATATTGAATCCATGGGACTATAGCCTACCTCCTTGGGCATGGGAGGAAAATGGATGACACATCAAAGAGACAATACCAAATGAGCCCAGAAAAACTTCTAAAAGGATCCAAGGTGAACTTCAAGCTCAAGGAACATGAGTGTCTGATTGCTGTTTGATCCAAAGTGAACTACATGGGGGATGACCAAGGAGGACAGCATTGTTGAAAACAAATCATAAAAAGCCAGATTGGAGTATGCCAAGCAACTTGTTGACAAGCCACAAAGCTTCTGGGAGAATGTCCTATGGACAGATGAGACACAAACTGAACTTTTTGCGAAGGCACATCCATCAGCTCTATGTTCACAGATGGAAAAATGAAGCATATCAAGTTAAGAACACTGACCCTACTGTGAAACATGGAGGAGGCTGTGTTATGTTCTGGGGCTGCATTGCTCCATCTGGCACAGGGTGTCTAGACTCTCTGCAGGGTACAACGCAATATCAAGGGATTCTAGAGAAATGTGCTGGCCAGTGTCGGAAGGCTTGGTCTCAGTTGCAGGTCATGGGTCTTGCAACAGAACAATGATCCAAAACACACAGCTAAAAACACCCAAGATTTACTAAGAGGTAAACACTGGCCTTCTATGAGCCCTGCCCTCAATCCTATTGAACATATTTGAAAAGAGCTGAAACATGTCTGGAAAAGGCACCCTTCAAACCTGAGACAACGAGCAGTTTAGCACTTACAAAACGTTACACTCATAAGGAGTGGGCCAGAATACCTGCTGAGAGGTGTAGAAGTCTCATTAACAGTTACAGCAATCATTTAATTGCAGTGATTGCCTCAAAAAATATTAACCCTCAGGCATCACTTTAAATTAAGACCCTCATGGACAAAAATGTCCAGTTGTAAATGTGGCTTTATATATATATATATATATATATATATATATATATATATATATATATATATATATATAGTGTGTGCTAAACAAAAACGGAAAAGCTACCCAAATGTACGAAAATGTCTCTAATGGTGCCTGTGGGTTAAGCTAAGGGTACCATTATTTTTGTCCAGGTCTGTTCCATGAGTTAATGGAATTCCTGTTCTACATAGCAAATACAATTTATATTTGTCCAAATTATATTCTTACTGATGAAATTTGAAAAGATATGAACAAGTAGAAATTACATTTAAGTAATAATATAATAACAACTACACTAGTAGGAATTTTGCATCTTAATTCATTAAGGTGTCTCCACCCTTCAGTGTAACCCTGACCAGTTGTCAACAGTTGTGTTGGTGCTGTACACATGTGTAATTATTACAGTGGATTTATTTAGTGCAACATACTTGAAATGTAATATTTCAGCCCAAAACTGTGATATATCCATCTTCAGGTTAAAACGTTGCTTCACATTTATTTTGAATCAGCTGTGGTTGATGGTTAAGCTGAAAAATATGACATTGTCAGCAAATTACTACGTGGCTGCACTGCACTGGTGAGGCAGCCGCACCTCCACCTGAATCAACCACTCACCTGCCGATATGACACCTATATGACATTCATGGACTCAACCATCTTGGCTCATGACGGGGAAGATTGTTGTTTAGCGGTTTAGCGGCCAGGAAACAGCAGAGAGCATCTCTGCTAGTAGAAGCTAACTATTAGCATTAGCAGCTCCACCACACAGCAGAACTCCTCCAGGCTTGTGTTATTTGTGGAGGTAAAACATCAACCTTTATAGAATGCAAACAAGCCTTTTATAAATAATTAATATAATGTGTGTGTTATTTATATGTGTTAATACAGATGTGAAATCAATTTATGTAAAATAATCATAGTAATCATGAGACCGTGATTATTTCCCAGACTATAATCGTACCACCAAAATTTATATTGTTGCAAATATACATGATAAGACTTTTTTAGGTTTATATCCGCATGCACACATTTCATCAGACACTGCTGATGAAACACTTAAATGTAAGAAGTTGTCTACATTAAACAGATGTCTGAGGGCTACACGTAAAACCTTTAAAGACATAACAAAACAACACAGTGAATGATGTAAACAGAAAGCTAATATTTTAGTGTTTTCTCAGACTATTACATCATGGCAACCCTCACTGATACCCTACATGTGTACTATTTGATCATAGTATAAATGTATCCAGTTTACAAGTGCCTATTAATAATCTGGACACAGTTTGGCCTCAGCCTGTTCAGCTGGCAAGGACTTTAAGAGCATGGGACCAAATGCCATTGTTATG
Organism: Nothobranchius furzeri; assembly: GCF_043380555.1. Lineage (NCBI taxonomy): Eukaryota > Metazoa > Chordata > Actinopteri > Cyprinodontiformes > Nothobranchiidae > Nothobranchius > Nothobranchius furzeri. The sequence continues at coordinate 87,036,732 of NC_091741.1, forward strand.
CCAGTAAAGGCATCACCCTGGAGCAAAAAGGATGTGAGGGACACTTGGAGAAATTCAAACACTAAAGGGGAGCCAACTCAAATCAATAACAGCAAGGTTATGTGCATACTTGTGTTGTGATTTAAACAATACAAGTAAGGAAGATAATGCATGCAGTCACTATCTTGGTAAAAAGAGAGAAAGAAAAAAAAAACTACTCGAGGACAAGCTGTCCTGTCATGCCAAACTACACAATGCAACCAGGGCCCTGAAGCTCAAGGCACACAGGTCTGACTCTCTTCTCTCAAAAACAAGGTCCACGGGACTCTTCCCTAGCCGATTCTGTTGCCTACCAACAATAGCAATGAATGGTTTTGTCAAGCTGTCAGCTCTTAAAAGCAGACATTTGCCAGGCTTTCTGAGGCTTTACCTATTTTTCTTACTGAGCCGGTGCTCATTATTCCCTTTCATTGTCCCATTCATCTCATTGTTATACAGGGTAAGGTAGTGGGGTGACTCTAAAGTCTTTGTGAATTTGATGAAGCTGACCTGATATATGCAAGTGACCTCTCTTCAACAGCACTATGAATATTGTAGGCAAATGAGAAACAGAGACAAAGAATGTAAAAGAGTGAGGCGTACTGGATGCAAATGTGTGTTTTCTCTTGTTCAAAGAGCTAACACACATGCATTGGTGGGATGATAAATGACATAAATGTACAGGGACTAGAAGACAGACAATATCTATTTGCACATAGCATATTGGTTTGTGTACTGGGTGGAGACAGAAAAAAGTGTGAAATTGCAACAAATTTCATAAAGCCTTTGTGAATGTTAAGAGCCATGGCTGTCTGCCAGCATTTGTGAGTATGTGCATCATCTGAGATGTGTTGATGGGCCTTAATGCAGAATAAGGAGAGCTAATCAACTCCTATCTATCCACTCTGCCAGGGTGACACATTGCAGGGATACTTCAAGGCCACCACACCGCCACATTCTGCTGACAAATCATTACATTAGACATGTCACACAGAAAGAAGATGATACGATTGAGTTAGTTTTAGATACATCATGTGAACCGCTCACTTCTTCAACTTTTTCCATTCTGACTATTCCTTCTATTTATCAACATAAGACGGGATTGTCATGAGTGAACTTACAACTGTTTTGTTTAGTTGTCTTCTTCAATTGCTCTGAGAAGAGCTACAACAGACAGCAATAACCAGAGGGCATAAACTCCACCCATGAAGAAAAGTGAGCTCAGTGGAACTGCCTAAAATGTTTTCACTAGTTCAAGAGTGCTCTGTGCTCATTACTAACTAATCATGTAATGAAGAACAGATACAGATATAGAGACTGGAAGCCCCAAGTTCAAAATGGGTAACACCCCCTAAGGTGGTTGAGAATGGGAGAGCCAAGCTCCAGTAGGACTTCCAGATCTAGACCAGGCCCCCACAATGCGACTCAAAAATTGAAGCAATCCCGGAAGCACCAAAAATTGCAGTTCCACCCTCATCCGCTGGGGGCTGGTGTCAGAAGCGAGCAAATCCTCATTGACTCCCATGTTAAAAATACCAATTTCACAGCAGAAATAAACATGTTTACAGCCTGGTACCAAAACATGTTTTTTGTTTAAATTATCTAGTTTACACTCATGACAACTCTGAAGGGGGTGAATTATTTTCTCACTCTTCTGTTTAAGTGTATTAAAAGCCTAAAAGTCTGTATAATTAATGAGCATCCGACCCACGTGACCGCAGAGCTAGCTCCGTGGAAAGGCCTCAGTAAAGCCTCGGTCTGGCCTGGAAACTGCTCTGGGATTTTGAGTCTCTATGTGTGTGTATTTTTTTTTTTGATATTTTTTGTGCAATTGTTGGACAAAATGACTTGCTGTGGCATTAATTGCACTAATAGAGCGTCCAAGGAGTCTCCACTTCATTTTTTTTCTGTAAGTAAAATTATATTTATGTATTTTAGGTCACTGCCGAGCTGAGCTTAGATTTTAACATGTACTGTTTAACCATGAAATTTAAATGTAACAAGGTAAAACCCAGTGCATTTAACACAATGCTGCACTTTAGAAAATGGGTTGAAATAGAACATGTTGGTGGAGCTGGGTTCCGACTATCGGCTTGTGGAGCTCTCGGGAGACCGACGTTTTCCACCTGTTTCTCCCCTCCCCGCAGCTCGGCGCATCTCTGTCTGATCGCGGCTTCTGTCTGCTGCGCGGTCTGCCGGCTTGTGGAGCTCTGGGACGGAAACCATTCCACCCGGTTCTCCCCAGCGGCAGCTCTGCGCATCTCAGATCGCAGCAGCGCTTGTTTGCTGTGCGGCTGCCGGCTTGTGGAGGTCTCGGAGACCTCTGTGTTCCACCCAGTTTTACCCAGCGGTCAGCCCGGCGTATCTCTGACTCAGAAGCTCTGGTGTTGTGCACAGTTAACTTCGGTTGTAGCTAGGCTGCTACCTCCGTTAGCTTAGCTCCCACCTCCGCGTTAGCTTTGGGTTAGCTTGTAGTTAGTTTGACCGGGTGTCGTCAGTATATCCCAGCCTTACAGGCCCACCCTCAGCTTTACCTCTCTTCCCTTTTGTGGAATTGTCTGGGCTTGACGGAACCTGTGACACGGTCAAAATGGCGGTAGTGGCCACCTCCCATTTATCTTCAAAAATGTGTTATTGGAGCTTATGGAAACCCATTGTCCAATATTTATATGTCGATGATCTAGACAGACAAACAGGTGATGGCGAACCAATCATTGTGGTGGTGGAAAACCAACAAAGGACAGCCGTTGTGGTTGATGTGGCAATACCAAGTGATGGCAACATCAGGAAAAAGGAACACGAGAAACTAGAGAAGTACCAGAAGCTCAAAGAAGAACTTGAGACAGCCTGGAGAGTGAAGACAGTGGTGGTGCCTGAGGTCATCAAGGCAGAAATCCCCAGACTGGATGAGTGGCTAAAGCAGATCCCAGGAAAAACATCAGACATCTCAGTCCAGAAAAGCGCAGTTCTAGGAACAACTAAGATACTGCAGAACCCTCAAGCTCCCAGGCCTCTGGTAGAGGACCTGAGATTGTAAGGGTGAGACCATTGACAGAGGGTGAGATGGGCATTTTTATAATCTGTTCTTTAAAGAACAGTTTAAAACTGATGAATAACTACCTGGATCTCATTTTTACTACAACCTGCTCTTTAAAGGAGGAAGTTTTGCTTGCTTTTAGCACCCCCAGTGTAAGTTTGTAGAAGCAAAACCAAAACCTATCTCCTTGATGTGCGGTTGTCTTTTTAACATTGTAATCTAACAGCTGAAATGTCTCCCAGCGTTCCAAAATATCTAGAGGAGAGATTCATCACTAAATTAAACAAATCAGCTGTGTTCATGATCTAAAACATGCAGGAAACATGCTGGAGCCAGACAGCAGCACCAGGTAGGTCAGTTATTTTTTTTTCCCAACAGACCAGACCGGCAACTGTGAAGTTGCAAGTGCGATTTTCTGGCCACAGGGTGTGATAGGGGCTGGGTGGCCTTTTATTTTAGCACATACTGGCTCAAGAAAATTATTTAAAAAGAAAAATAAGTTGCTAAGTATCCCTTTAAATATGTAATGCTTAGTACAAGCTTTATGTACATGCCCTGCTCCTGGTTTCCTGTTTGTGGACGTTTTATTTTCCTTGTCATGACAGACAGGTATTTTATAGTCACTGGAGATTGTGTGGTTGTTTTCAGTATTTTGAGTGGATAAAAACATTTCTAGAAATGGGGATATCTTTGACAATGATCATTTTATTGAATAAGGTCACAATTAATTTCTGGTAATTATAACGGTTTTTAGAACGTATTGATTGTATAGCAAGCAAATACCTACAGGGGAATTGTTGGGAGATTTTGGCGCATTTAGCTGTGCTGCTCATTCCATTATGCACGATCTCAGTGAGTTGTACACTGAAATAATAGTAACTATTTAGGCTTTTGGGTGGTATAAAATGCATTGCCAAAAAGGTAATGCCCATGTTATTTTAAACATAAATCATCATAAGATGTCTTAACATGCTTTAATTATCTGACCCTACCTTCTGTATGCAATCCCAGATTCTTGATGTTGGATATTGTTGGGATTGAGATAGCATGAATACATATTAGAGAAGAAAAACAGTGTGCGATTAAAAATAAGGATTAATCAAATTTAATTGAGAAGGTAAAAACAACAACCCTCCAGTGTACACCATTATTGGACTGAACTTTGCACAAGTCACCACAGTATTCAGTCATTTAACCACCAGTTGGACATAATTATTTACTAGCTGATATTTTTTTGGTCACCCATGATCATCCACTTCTAGCATTAGCACAATGTCAAATGCCTTTTATAATAGTTGCCAAGCCATGCATTTGGACTCTTTTGTATGTGTGTGCATCTGCCTGTGTGGATAAATGGTGATTGGCGTATGGCTGAGAGTGGGTGGTGTGGAGTGATTAATCAGTGTAATGAGTGTAGATGAGCACTGTGCAGATGGAGCCCACACTCAGGACTGTGTCACCCAGCAGGAGGTCTCTTTGCTCTCCTTCTGAGGCTCTATAGTTTTAACGCTGGATGTAACTGCATTTCGCTGGCATGTGTCGCATCCTTCTCTGCTTAATTCATGAGCTAATTTCTGCATCATTTGCCTTTATAATCACCTCATTCCTGTTTCACCAGGACAGAAGTATACAATTAGCAATATTTCTGTGTAAATAAAATTTGTGTGTGCTAGTTTAATGTTTTCCTTATGCCAAACACAACCCGTATGGTATTTGTGAATAGCTATATGTGTTTTCTATCAAAAACATTTGCCAGGGATCTTTTGATTACATGAATATATGTTTAAAACCATACAAATGTGTGATGAAAAGGACAAACCTGAATACATATTAGAAAAGAAAGAAAACATTTTAAATGTTCAAAGTGACTTTTTATGTAATTTCAAACTTATTTATTTATTTTTAAATATTTGCATAAAGTATAATATTATCAAACCTGGCAACTAAAATTTACATTTGTGCTAGTTAGTAAAAAGTCAAAATGAGAGTTTAAAATGTGCTTATTACAGACACATGGTCTCCATGTAAGAGTTTTTAAGTGTTTTTCCACCCCCGCTATATTCATCATAAAACATTTTCAAATTTGACTGTTTGATGTCCACATCAGTCTAATTTCAAAAATAGCATGACCTTATTTAAAGAGTAAGTCACTCCCTACCAGAGTCTAACTCCACTCCTGTTTCTGTTTGAAAAATGTGCCATAAGGAGGCGTTGCCTGGCAGACCACCTGGCAGACCGACAGGGCGGAGCCGCTAACAAAAACACATCCACAGGCTCACAGCGCCATTGTGACATCATATGGCGCTTACACATTAGCGTCGGCACGGCCCCAAAAGGTATCGAACGGCACCGGATTTTGGTTTCACACACAGGTCTGATTTGCATTTTTGGTGCCGAGGCGACTCTTTTTCTCAGACCTTCTATCCAGTGGTCAGACTGGGACCGAGGCGACACTATAGACTGATTGGCCAGCTGAAATTACGCCTACCGCCTCCGATCTATGAGTAGAATGAGCCAGCGCGGGGTTTCCCGCATGCACGATTCATTTTCATGCTGGATGCTGTTGAGTAAACTTCTGTCAGTAGCATGGGGTTGCCGATGTGGGAACAGGAAAAGAGAATAGCTCGCTCTGTGTGTGTGTGTGTGTGTGTGTGTGTGTGTGTGTGTGTGTGTGTGTGTGTGTATGTATGAGTGTGTGTGTGTGTGTGTGTGTGTGTGTGTGTGTGTGTGTGTGTGTGTGTGTGTGTGTGTGTGTGTGTGTGTGTGTGTGCCCGTGCAGCTCTTGCCCCAGCGAGCAGACAGCTGTTCAGGGGAGAAATCAACGTGTGTGTGGCACAAGATTATGAGGACACACACACAGAAAATTAATACAATAATGTGGTTCAGAGTCTCCAAAAGCAACACAGCTCATGTCCGCCTTTGTTTACCTTATAATGAAGGACACCGCTGACTTTCATGCGTATAGGAAACACCGCCCACAGGCTTCGCATTCCAGAAAAGTCCCTCGGATTTATATGTGAACACTACACGGCCAGATCGAGACCGAATTCACACCATCCAGCCCGATCCAGCCCCGTCCGTGCCGACGCTAATGTGTAAGCGCCAAAAATGTACCAGCTAATGTCATAATGCACCTCTTAGCCAATAGCAATGGCAGATTAAAATTCATATAAAGAGCAGAGTTTTTCCTGAAGAGGGCGCAACACTGGCAGTTTTGGGCGGAATATTTAAATGTAAACTAAAATGCACTAAAGTGCCACATTATTGACTACACATGTCTACAGGCTGATTAGACACTCATTTATAGTCTTATCAGCAAAAAAGTTGATTTGGGAGTGACTCTTGCTCTTTAAATAATAGGAGGATGTAAAAAGACTGACAACTTTGGCTATCTCATTAGGCTTTAATGAACAGTAGTAATATTATAAATAACATATTATCAGATAAAGATGAATACTGAAGCTTCATGAGGACAACAGAAATGTTGCGGCCAGTAGAAAACAGATGCAAACGTCTCACCATGGTATACTGGAAGCAAATGAAGACAACAGGGACACATTCTCCAAACACAGGACCCTTCCACAATGATTAGTTAACTTGGTTGGTTCTACCACCTCCCTGTGGACTTGGTGACATTAGCTTGGCTCCCAGATGCTTTTTGCTGACTCACACACTTGCTCTCATAAGCCCCATTGAGCCTTCCTCTTTGTTAGAAACCCTCACTGCTCTGCTTCACATTTATTAAAGAGGGAAATGGGGGGAAGTAAAGGCAACAATGAAAAGTCTCTCAAAGAGCATGACAAGCTTTTTGCAAGAAGAAAAATCGGTGAATGACTAACCTTAGCTAGCACAGAAGAACGATTACGTAGCCGATTTGAAAGTAAACCATATTTAGAATCTAAATACTAAAACTACAACTAACACTACTATTTCCGTCAAACCCTTCCTGCAGCATTATTCTTCTTTAATGACTATTCAAGGCCAGAGTGTTGGAGTTTTCCAGGCCATGTGCAGTGAAGGGTAACAGTCCAACTTTCTAGCCAGTTCTTGTGAGCACTTAATCATCTCCGTCTGATGCTTGAAGGAGGTAAAATGCCAAACTGACCTTCATAAAAGACTAAAGTGACTGTTTGGACATTTTGGGAGACATCAAAAAAAGACACAGGTGGCTGTGCTGATTTCACATTGATCTCCAGAAGCACCATCTACCACAGTTTAAGACAGAACCTTGAAATGAATATTTTCTACCAGTAAAAAGTTAAATGAATACTCATACAAAATATTTGTTTCTAAAACTACTTAATTTTTTTTTGAAACAGTCTAAAGGGTAACTAGACAGTTTGTTTGCTTTTAGCACCCCTTAGTGTCCATTTGTAGAACCAAAAGCTGAATCTATCTTCTCGCTGTGCAATAGTGTTTTTAACAGCTAAAACATCTTCTAGCCTTCATTAGTGTCTACAGGAGTAATTCATCACCAAAATAAACAAATCAGCTGTGGTCATGATCTGAAACATGCAGGAAACGTGCTGGAACCAGATTGCAGTGCCAGGTATGTCAGCTCAATTTTTTCTAAGACCAAACAGAGCAGCCCGTGAGTTTGAAGATGCAAGTAAAGTCACTGACACCAGTCATGCTGGGTTCCTTATATAGGAAACTTATTTCTGATTGGCTTAACGAACTGACCTGTATTGGAATGTTTACTATGTGAAGTGCCTTGAGATGACTCTTGCTGTGATTTGTCGCTATATAAATACACTTGAATTGAAATTGTAATATTCTGGCCACAGGGTGATAGGGGCTGGGTGGCCTTTCGTTAACCCTGTGAATGGTCATTTTAGCACACACTGGCTCAAGATAATGATTTAAAATATGGAAAATTTTAAAAATGTCCCTTTGAAATGTTACAACATGAAAACATGTATTTAGAAATATAGTTAAGAAAATTTCCTTTAACACAAAAACAGAAATAAAAGGGTTTAATAAATGTGTTTGTTAATCTTTAACCATTAACTAAGCTTGGCCAAAGCCAAAAAGTGTTTTTTTAATTGTTATCATAATTTAAGCAAACTGCTGGACCTCTACTGTGATGATCATTAATATGCCCAGTCACCTACTTGTTTCCGCATCTGCCATTCATGCAACATTGTATAACCACATTTATTAACAAAGCATTGTTTGATTTTAATTTGTAGAAATGGCAGCAGCAAGTGTTTAACATAAGATAAATGAGACCATGTGATTAACTGAAGATATGTTAATGCCATACATATTAATCAGGACTAACTGTTACATTTTACTCTGCAGAGAAAGATTTTTAATAAGTATTCAAAAAAATATGCTTTTTAACGTGTTAAATTGTTACTAGGCTACTTTTTCTAATTTGTAATTCATTGTCTTGAGCCAGTATGTGCTAAAATGACCCTTTACAGGGTTAATGAAATGTCACTCAGACCCCACCGCCTCGTGGCAGGAATACCACACTTGCAACTTTAGAGTACCCAGTCCTGTTTGACTTTATAACATGGAGCTGACATGCCTAGCACTGCAGTCTGGTCCCAGCTCGTTTCCTGCATGTTTTATATTGTTTTATATATTTTATATTGACACAGCTGATTTGTGTGATTTAGTGATGAATAACTCCTGTAGAAACTAATCAAGGCTAAGGAGACATTCCAGCTGTTAGATTAAGGTGTTAAAAAGATGGACGCACAGCGAGGAGCTAACTTTTACTTTCATTTTTATAAGAGACACTAGGGGGTACTAAAAATTGCTCAGTATCCCTTTAAATACTCTGTATTTTATTGACTACAATCAGTGACACATTGCGCACGTTTAATTGTTTTGATTCCATACAATAGGAACGATCAGTAGCAGCTATTTGGTGGTGGGAATGTGGTGGGATATGCTTTTTTGTGTAACCTAAACAGACTACATGTGACCAGTCCAAGTATTTTTCCAGTGTTGTGTGTAAGAAGGACAAGGTGAGGACTGATTGAAGACACAACTCTCCTTCTGGAGGATACACACTACTGAAAGTCCAAAGCAGGAGAAAAGGTCAACACCTTAGCTTCCTTTCTCTCACAAAGCAGAGAGTAGGTACACCGTCTCATAATGTACACCTTGTACTTTCTGCCAGATTACCCATTACGCCTATTAAAGGTTATCGGAGCAGAAAATAATAACCCCGTATGGCAGCTCTCTGGAAGGGCCCATCTAAATATATATTACCTCTCCACCTGATACGGGTGTCTAGCTCCAAGTATGAGGGAAGCAGATGAGGAGATGTACAACTCTTTGTTGATAAGCTATGTGGGGATGAACATCGGGACAAATTAAGCATGTCTTACCCAGACCTCGGGATGTGGAATTAGCACTTTAGGCATTCTCACAGAGAACTGTTGCACTCATAGCACATTACAGCACTGCTAAATTGGTATCAAAATCTATCAATCCTTTATCTTTACCTGCTTCTCTACGCAAGGTTGCGGGGTGCTGGTGCCTATCTCCAGCAATTTTCAGGCAAACAGGCAGGGTACACCCTGCACAGATTTCCAGTCCATCTCAGGGCAAGACAGAGACACACAGGACAAACAACAAAGCACACACAACTAAGGACAATTTCAGAGAGACCCATCAAGCTGACAGTCATATTGTTGTACTGTGGGAAGAAGCTGGAGTGCCCGGAGAGAACACACACATGCACAGAGAAAACATACATCCATGCAGAAAGACCCCAGGCTGGGATTTGAACCTGGGGCCTTCTTGCTGTAAGCCAGCGGTGCTGACCACTGTTCCACTGTGCAGCCCTCATATTAAAATCATATCTTCAATTTGCAATACACTCTTAAGTTCTACACAGCCAACTGCTGAAATGAAGCACAAATAGAAGGGAACGTGACTGCATCAGTCACAAGGAACATTCAGTCTCATGATGCCCAGCATCTTCACCCAAGTTACTCCCTCCCTGTTTTCAATTAATGCTTTCTGAGACACACATAAAAAAATTAAATCAAATGAGAACAAAAACAAGTAGCCTTTAGGAAGCTCATCAATCATGGTTTGAGACAAAAGCAAGAGAGAAGGAGGGTGGAGAAGAGGACACTTTGCCAAGCTGCGTCCTTCATCATCCATTATGAGTGGATGAATAGGGGGTCTCTGCAGTCCACATGAGAATGAAAAGAGTGGCTTATGCCAAAAAACAAACCATAGCAGGTTTCAAATAGGGTCAACATGCTATTCACAGGAAAACAATTCAAAAAAGGATCTTCTCAGATGAATGCATTAGAAAATTCTTCTTGTTCCTTTGCACATTCTCATGTGTGCTGCGCTCAAACACTCATGCACAACTTTAAATAATCCAGTGTGTGAGCGGACACTACAGCAAGCATCAGCCTTACCTGGATGAGTGACTCGCTCAGTCTTTCCTCGTCTACCTGTAGCACAATGTCACGGATCTCCTCGTAGGGCAGGCGGAAGGAGCCCAGGAAAATAGCTGTTGTAATGCAGGGAGAATAGAGTCAGCTCCTCTGTTTTTCATTACAGCACAAGGTTCAAATAAGGCATTGTAGCACTCTTCAGATAAAATGAGCACAAACCTGTACTTCTTACTTGTAAAGAATGTGTCAACCTGACAAAGTCTGGAAAGAAAACCATCCAGACTCAAACACAAGGCGATAAACTGGTTTGTTTGTTTTAAAACTACCAATCCAAAGTAGGAAAACTCTAAAAATATAATTTAATAAAAAAAAAAAAAAAGATTCTAGCAGGACTGGGCATGTGTTGTCGTGTTTTCTGAAAAGCAACATGTTTTTGTTTGGGTGGATACCAAGAGGCCTGCTGGATTTGCCTCGGGGGGGACGCCTAGTGGGTGTTTCACACTCCAGGTGGGGTGGCTACATTGGAAATTGGAGCTGATGGCGTATCCAGGTGGAAGTCACAGGTGGAGCTTTGGTAATGAGTTGGAGGAGAGTCACTCAACAGCTGCCATATGACTGCAGCAGTGGGACCTGATGTCTGAATCAGACATGAAACAAACAGAAACGTATCACAGTTTCCGTTCTTCGTAGTCTTCATATCTGTGAAACGGCTGAACTGCTTAATGTGTTTGGCAACTTTTTCTAAGAAAAAAAAGAAAAACACAAACTTTGTGTCTTCATTGTATCGTGTTTTACCTAATTAGATGTCATGTTAGTGTTTTGTTTCATCACCAGGCACTTCTTTGTTTGTCTCCTAGTTTAATCCAACCCAACAGTGCCAGAAGGGGAGAAGAGATACAGATGTTGGTTGGTTAGTCCAGTTCCATGTCCTTTATTAAAGAAATTAAACCCTCATGTTCACAGACCAAGTTCAGTCACCAAGCTTTGAGACAAAAAAGCAGGGTAAAGTATCACAGCAAAACTGCAGCCATCTGTAAACACAGCCTCTTTGACTGTTTCTTCAGTAATTACACTCAGGGATATCACCCTTCTCTTTAACAACACCACGCGACACCAGTTATTCAGTTTTACTGAATACTGTATTTTAAATTAATTTATTTTAAAAATAAATGAGACAAAACCGCATATCCAATTAGCTGATAAGTGTTGAGTTTGGATGGTGGGCTAACACCAACAACGTGGGCTTTTACGATGAGCGTTTTCTGAAGTCTGCACTGTGTCAAAGTCATTTCTTAGCTTTCTTTTAAAAAGGAAATACAAAATGTGAGCCGTAGAAAAGATAATACTTTCTATGCATTCTTCTCTGGATATTAGCATTCAGAATACTCCAGTCCATGTTATAACTGCACCGCTGAAGATGAGCTGGCACTGCATACAGAGCTCTTCCAGCTGTGTTGTAAGTAATTTAGCCGGTATCATGTATTAGTGTTGACTATTATCGAAAGCTACCCAACCTAACCCAATGTTCAAGTTTCTTTTAATAACAAAAACTTATTTTTAAGCTATCACTGTCTCACTAAACACAGTTAGTGGTGTTGACATTACTGATGGCCTAGATACAAGTCAAACACACGACCGCAGTCTACTGACACTGCTGAGCGAAGGGTTTTAAAGACAGATAGTCACTATTTACCTGCTAGTGGTATGCATAATCATTTTAGCATGATACATCAAGTGTTGCTGACACGACAATCACTCATTTTATCCCACTACCCATCCCAGCTACTGAACCTTCACATCAGGATTAAAAAAGAAGCTTGGTGGATTCGGTGGTGAGCAGTGCTGATGATTTATGATGCAGTACTATATGTCAAGGCAGCTCTGGAGAGTGGTGTGGTTGTGTACAACAACATGCATCCCACCCATTTCCTTTGTGAAGGTGAGGTTTTCCATATTTGTATTTAACTTCCTGCCAAGCTCAAACCCCATCTGTCATTGGTGTAATCGGACTAAGCGGTGACACCCATCGGCATTGTCAAATTCATAAAAAACTAAAGTGGCTTCAATTGCAAATGCATACAAAGACATGAATATGTAAACATACACCTTGGTTTGTCATCCTAATGTTAACATGCTCTTTCTAATAACAGGCTAATGCGTGAAAGGAAATTTAGTAGAGAGACAAATTTTAGAATTTAACTTTATCTAAATGTTTATAGCAATCCAGTGATCTTCTAAAAGGCGTAACGCCCACATGATAGACATTGCTGTGTTTGGGGTTTCTGCTGATATTTATGAAATAAAAAGGCCAACAAATAAATGCTTTACGAGCCAACTGTTCTAAACATTTAATTAGCCTCAGCAAATAAGTGAGTCAACTTACAAAGATTCTGAGCAGTCTTGGCGTCCAAGATACGAAGTTCTTTTGTCTTTTTCTTGAACTGCAGGGCTCTGTTATCAGGTTCGTCGTTGACATCTTTTCTTACTGTGAAAAAAAAAATCCAAAACACTTTCAGAACAGCTTATTTGAAACTATGTGATGCTGCAAACTGTAAAACAAGCAAAGTGCTGCTACTCTGCGTGGCAAAAACAAACCTCTCACAACAAAGTACAAACAGTTAAAGGTGGAATATGGAACACAGACACCAAAGTGACATCTAGTGTGTGAAGGTTGTAGTTGCAAAAGTAGAACAAAGTTTCCAGACGTTGGGACACCAGGTTCACTGCCGAAACGTGACATGTTTAATTTGGGTCCACCTGTTGAAAGGCTAAACTCACTCTGATTTTAGATCTTTCATGGTCGCTCCTCGTCTGAGAAGCATAACAACGTCTTCTGGGCTCAGAAGCAGCTGCTTGACTTGCCAAGTCCATCATTTTCCACAGTACTAGCCGTGCTACGCAAAGCAGAATGTTTGGCAACCCACAATGGTGCCCTCTAAATAAATATTTTATCATTTTTTATTAAAATAAAGCTTTTAAAGGAAATGTTGTACCTTCATTCTGCATGCTTCTAAACATGTATATGGGTCAAACTCATGTCATAGTAGGAATCACCAGTTTTATCTGCTGGTAAACTACATCACACCTGCTTTTGATGTGTCACCTGTTTGCATTTTATTTCTAACCCTCCCTTCTAATATATGTCTGAATTTAATGTATATATATATATATATATATATATATATATATATATATATATATATATATATATATATATATATATATACATAACGTACATTGGATCAGTTTAGTAAAGTTGTTGTCTTTGTGTTCTATTTGCAAGGATCCGTTATATAGTCATTGCTCAAGTAATCGGACAGATAACAACTTTTACCTCACAAAAAAAGACTAAGAAAAAGTATGTCTCTAACCACACAGTAGAAAATTACTCAAGAGCAAAGGCAGCACTTGTAAATAATGGACACCACATGTCCGTGCACACAACAAAAGGGCAACAGTCCTAAAGTGGAGTTACAGAACTGTGCAGGGTTTAATTTTTCACAATAAAGAAGCAGAAATATGAGAAGGAAGATTCCTTAGATCCTTCTCTCTCCCCTGATGACTCATGAGAGGCAGCACACTTTGTTGCTAATCATCACAAATGCTCTGTTTAGGCCCAAGGTGGGAGTCTCACAGGAAATCTAGAACAAACAATCTGCTCCCTTAGTGCTGGCTTGCATATTTGAAGAAAGAATCAAAGAGGGAACATCTCCTGGGCACCTAGAAGAAGCAATGCTTAAGGCACTTACCCAAGTCTTCTGTGTGCTGTCAACAGATCACATCAGGGATGCAGTTGTTTACAGTGTTAAGTATTGCTAAACTGCAAGTAAGTTTTAAATAATGCTACACACAGCATCACGGCCTTTAGTTCTTGCAGATTACTAAAACATCCCTAAAGGTGAACAAAAATATAATAAATAAACTCCACACTTCCAACTTAGAAGGCAATATATAAAAGATTTAAACACAATTAGATGTGAAATATAAGTTAATCAATGATTGCTGAAACTCAGCCCTTATAGTTAATAATTTATCATAAGAAACATGTGTCATATCACTGTTTTCATTCTTTATGTTGCTGTAAATAACTAACAAATAGATTATGAAATTATAACAACATACAATTTTGGATTTTAATTATAAGAAGGAGTCACATCCTTTGTTACTGATCTTGTGCTAGGTTCATATAATACAGGTCTGGATGGGGGGGGACAGAAACTTCTACAGAGACTCCTTCATTGTAAAACCACTCCCAGTGCATGTGGCCTGAATGCAATCTGTTGCATAATCAAAACTGCATCATCAAAACTGGGTCATCTGAAGTACTATTCTGTTAATGAGTTATCAACAGTCAATGAGAAAGAAGGTATCTTAGAAAGGTCAAGTAAAGAGTGAGATGGAGGCAAGGGCGTCAGTTTGTTTTCAGAATTGCTGGGGACAATAACCATACACTTGAGTGGGGTTTAAAAATTGCTGGGGACAATAAAGTAGGCTAGCACAGGGGTCGGCACCCCGCGGCTCTGGAGCCGCATGCGGCTCCTCCATCCATCTGATGCGGCTCTCTGTACTTTTAAAATAATGAATGGATATTTAAATAAAATGCTTTATATTTTACTGCATTAATTTTACATCTGTATGCCAATTCTAAATGTAAAGATTGTCTGCGTAAACCTGAACAGGTCCAACCCGGTCTTACTGTGAGACCGGGTTGACGCGTCACGCTTGTGCGTAATCATATTTGCTTCTGAGCTGCTTTCTGACCTTCCCCACCTACAAAGTTTAATTACAACAATCAAACGTGACAGAGCCCGGATTTGTATTCTGAACAGTCTAAACATGTTTTAAAAAGAATCGCGTGACAAAAGTGGCACCTGCTCAGTAAAACCACCAACAGGGTGAAAAATATCAAAATTTTGTCGGCAGGGACGCGGGCTACAACTTCTGGATCCACTTTATATAAATCGTTTTATTGATTATCGTCTTATGAAAGATAACTGACGTACACGAGCGACCAGGCGCGTTGCAAACTTTTCAAAAGTGTGGGGGATATTGTCTGTGCCTAAAATAAGTTCATGCTATTCATCTTGTTATTTTAATTTCCATAATAGCGGAGCAGGTGCGAATTTTAGACGCGTCACGCATGTCTCCGTTTTAAACATGTTTAAACTGTTCAGAATCCAAATCCAGGCTCTGTCTCGTTAGATTGGTGCAACTAAAGTTTGTACTGAATGAAACTTTACATTAAACCATGTTGAAGAGAAAAGGATCCGATTAAATCGTTTCCCCCTCATTTACAGTCACGACGTACAGCGCAGTGCGCATGGCTCTGGGGTTAATCAAGTTTAATTGTTTCTCTTTGCAACAATCTTCACAGGAAGGCGAAACAGTTAAATGACAGGTTACAGATATTTCCATTTGGCTGTTTATTTTGACGGATAAACTCAAGGATGTTCGTTGATTTCCTCCCACTGAAGCGGTCTGGAAACCCGGTCTCTCTGAGGGATGTGTCACTTGGAAAAATGTTATTTTTATGAAATTATGAAAGTTTGGCTGAACAGCGCTTGTTCCCGTCTCCAATATGGAGACGCATGACGCATCCAGTCGCCTCTTCAGCTCAGAAAGCACCTGTAGAGACATTTGATCACGCACAAAGTTTATGTGGAGCAGAAGCGGTCGGGCCACGGCAGGTGAAATGTTCCTAGCCTACATGAAGTGAAACTGTTTAATTGTAACATTAATGTTACTGGATACGCAGGTCTGGTTGGTTAGACCAGTGTTTGAAGTGGAACACACACACACACACACACACACACACACACACACACACACACACACACACACACACCAGATAAAATAATGTTGATAGCGTGGACTAGAAGACAGGTGATGGTTTACGTACTTAAATGATGATCAGGCTGCTGTAAAATGTAATCTCCATCCACATCCAGACACAATTATCCTCTATTCTTTCTCTAGTTGCTCTGCTCTTGTCTGGGCTGATCAGCTGATGGTGCGCGACGCGGCACACTAGCGGCTGATGCACATTTTACGCATTTGGAGAGGTGGGCTGGATGCTTTGCGTTTACTGGAAGTTGGTCCACTTAACGCACGGGTGTAGACTACATATTAATGACAAATGAATGAAAATTAAATTGGGAGTTTTTACTTCATATTTTAGAAATAAAAATGATGGGGGAACACATTTATAACGTCTTTTTAAACGAAATTTTCTAGCGCGACCTGCCTGCTTCACTAAGTCACTGCTTATTTAGGTCCGTCCAGAATTACCGTGGCCCACCCAAAAATGAAAACCTGGCGCCGCGCCTATAATAAACCTCTGCAAATGGTTGTTCTTCACTTTATCAAACTCAGACTTTGTACAGCTAATGTCAAGATGTAAAATTATTCAGTCGAGCTCTTCCGTCCCTCCCTCTCCTGCTCTCCTGGAAACCCGACATCGGCTGTCAGAAGCGGAGGTGAAGAAGGAGATGAGGCAAACAGAGTGAGTGTGACGTAAAGAAACCAGACTGGTGTGGAGGTGAGCAAAACAGCTGGAAAAGTGTGGGTGTTGAAAGCCCCACGGGTGCGACGCCCATGGTACCGGCTGCTGTCACCTGTTGTGAGCAGCACTCTGCTGTCTGAGGGTAGGCCCCGCCCACAACGCAGCGGCTGCTGCGGTGTTTTCTTTACTGTGGGAAACGGGTAATAATGGCTCTTTGATGGGAACAGGTTGCCGACCCCTGGTATAAGATCTGAGCTGGTAAAACAAAAATCCTCATCAGCAGGCTTTTTTGAAAGTGGGGGGGGGGGGGGGGGGGGGACAGCTGCCAATCACAAATTTTGCCGGGGACATGTCCCCGGCGTCCCTGGTTAAAATGACGCCTATGGATGGAGGCCTGTTTCAGAGCAGATTTCAGTTATTTCAATCAAATAAAAGTGAAACACATACATGGTCAGAGCTGTTCTTGTATATTTAGGAACATTTCTAGGCACAAGTACAAGACAGTAAATACCACACAATGCATACAATTGTTTCTATGCAGAGAATATGCAGAGATCTGTGCTTAAGTATGGTGGATGAATGAAGGCCTAGGTCTAAAGATCATAGCCCACATAAGCATTGAGAAGGTCCACCGAGATAAGGTCTAACAAATAAAGTTTGATTCGTTAACTCAGCAGGGAACGTCTACTTCCTGCATCAGCTGGTAAACATCCTAAAGAGTTAGCATATAATGGTTTTCTCTGAAAACTTACCACAATTGCTACACAACTGTCTATTTGCTTTATATTTAGATAAAAAAATCTTTATATCAAACATTTACTTTTCTCAGTGGCCTGGCGGTAGAGTGTCTGCCCTGGGACTGGGAGATCAGGGTTCATACTCGATTGGGTCATACCAATGACTTAAAAATGGGACCCAATGCCTCCCCGCTTGACACACAGCTTTAATGGGGCTGGATTAGCGGTTTTTAAATCGTTCCAGAGCGCAGCCAGTGCTGCAGCTCAGCACTCCCCACGGGGATGGGTTAAATGTGGAGATGTCATTTCACCAGCAGGTAATGATGACTAACGCCCGGAACACACCAGCTGCGAAGGGCATCAAAGTGGATCGCTAACAAAATTTGCGCACTGCCTGTTGCTCCTCAGTTCACATCAGGCGAGAATTTCTGACGAGCGCTTCTGCTCACGCCTGCTGTTTTCCAACCTCCCCCACCCCTGTCCCTTTGCTGTGTGTGTGTGTGTGTGTGTAACCAGTTCTCCCTGCTTGTGGATATCAGAAACTGTGCTGATCCTGCTGCAGTTTTGTAGACCAGTTCCGTTCTAAATGGGTAAGTAAATAATCTAGTGTTTGTGATGCTTTGAATTAAACATATTTGTTTGTATTCGCATTTATTAAATCCATCTTGTGCTGTACAAACTGCATGTAAAATTATAGAAACGCTATGTTTCTCCACAGGTGTGTGTTTGTGTGTGTGTGTGTGTGTGTGTGTGTGTGTGTGTTTGTTCATTTTCATCTCTGTAGCCTGTTTAGATACATAGAAATGATCACATTCATCAATTGTGGTGTTTTACTTAGACTGTCTTTATTTTGTTAAATTTACCGGCCTGCCTCTTTTGTTTTGGTTTGACTTCCTGTCAGAATTGATGCGGCTCACGGAAAAATTAGAGCTCATGCCGGAACGATCACTGCACGGTGCGAGCCTTTGTGGCGCTTCGCAGCAGATGTGACCGAGAGCATAGGTTTAACAAGGGCGCCAGTTAGAAGCGCTCGTCTGGTGTGTTCCGGGCGTAATAGAACTTCAACTTAAATAATTTGATGCCTTTGATCTTATAAAATGGTAAAAGCATATAATTCTCCTACATAGAGAGCATAATAAAACCTAAATAAGTAATAAAAACAATAACTAAAACCATTAAGAACAATTGTAAATGGCCTGTATTTGTATAGCGTCTTTTTATGGTTCTTCAACCCCCACGTCGCTACACAACACAAGCAGTCATCCATCCATTCACAGGCTGATGGGGATGAGCTACCATGTAGCCACAGCTGCCCTGAGGAGCAATGACAACAATCATAGTCAATGTTCTGTGTCACATACATTGTGTCAGTAGGCAGTAAACTTTAGGAAATCCAGCTGTTTGACTTACATTGTGAAAGACTCGGACAAAGAAATTAGTCTTTAATAATGCAGAACAGGAGGAAACATTGATCTCCCTCAAAACGTGCCCCAGAGAAAAAGAGCAACTTAGACTAAGAGGGGGTATTTGGCTCCTTGTTGTACCAAATTGTTCTCTAAAACCTCTATTATCTATTCTCTCTACTGCCACTTGAATCTCTCACCATGATACCTTACACCCTCACCAGGGTGCTCTCAGCATTCTGGTCAGCTGTCTTCGCCGTTGCCTCCTGGACCCCATGTTTTATGAAGTTAAAAAGAAAAACAGTGCCTTTAAAAACTAAAACAGGCTCAATTCTTTTTGATCCCAATCCATACAAGCACAAAGCTCTCCCGCTGAGGACTGAGTGATGGCATCAGTAGACTGAATTCTGCTAGTTTTTGCTGGCTGACTCAATTATGGCGCAAGTCACATGTTTCCCCTGAGCGCTACATGTGGACTGATGGGCCTTGGAGGGCTTGCACACATTCAAGCTGCCAAACTAGTCAGAGTCCCAGGTGTGTGGGGAGGATGATTATAGGTAGCACATACCCAGATGGTTGGCCACGACAAAAAAGGAGGATTTATAAATGAACCCAAAACACAGAAGTTGTTGGTTACTGAGAATCCAAGAGTCTTGTTTTTAGTAAGCCGAAAGATTGGGAATGTATGTTTATTCAACTGCTTCTTCATCCATGGAAAGCTTAACCTGTGTGACCTCGTAGGTCCACAACAGCTGATCCAAGTCCCAGTCAATATTTAAACGTGCTCTTCTAGTTGTCCAGAGGCTAAAATGTAAGACTGGGAAAACAATGCCATTCCTCAGGCAAAGGGACATATTTGTAAATGAAATCTCTAAGATGATACAATGGAGAGCATTAGTCATTTCACAACAAGACATTGTTTTTGAATCAGAGCAATGGATAAACATTTGGACTGAACTAAATATAAAAAAGAGGCAACAAAACTGTGCAGATTGGTGTGTGTTGAAGGTTTGTGAATCCAGTGAAACAGATTTTTTAAACATATTAGAAAAGCCCACTGAAATGCAAAATATGATTTTGAAACTCAATACTGAACTGGTAATGTAGGGTGCAATACTTAGAGGTGTGGTTGACTGAAAAACATTTATTTAAATGTTTTTGTCCCTCTCAATTTTTCATGCAGAATCTCCTGCATTAGCTTCTGATAGAAAATAGATGGTGAAACACTAGGATTTGAAAATCTTCACAGATCTATGTCACACTATGAATTAGCATTCATAGACTCACCCATCATGACTTACGACGGGGAAGGCTGTTGTTGTTTTAACGTCTGGTAATCAGCAGCGGACGTCTCGGCTAGTTTCAGCTGTTATAATTGGTCACTTCACCTCAAGGCAGAAGCAGCTTCAGGCTTGTTATTTGTAGAGATAAAGCATCCACTTTGCAAATCAGTGGTAGAGTTGCATTGATGTCATCCAATCCAGAGCGAGATGTCCAAATATCAGGAAGTAAGACTCCAAATCCTGTCATGTAAAGCTCAGCTGTGATTTTGCAGACTTGGTCCTGCTGAGGCATGGCTTGTTGGCTTATTTCTACCCTGAGTACTGCCTGCAAGGTATTCATTCCTCCTAGACCAATGTAAACGTATTGATTAAACAAGAAATCCACACCTTAAAGGACTGGATTACTGTCATGAATTCCAAAAGGAGTGAACACTTGGCTAAAAAAGCCAGGGTTTGAACCGGTGGCTGCCTTAATGCACAACAATAGTGGGACCAAATGTGCAAAAGAAAGTTCTGATATTTAATGGATAGAGGTCCTGCTTAGGGTGTTATAGCAAGGTTCTAAAGATCCCTGAAATAAGGTCCAACATGCTTTTATCCTAGACTTTGAAGCAGTCATGTAAAGAGGGGTCTTCCAAAGATGACAAACTTCAAGAAGAATCATGTAAACTCATCAACAAAAGCATATTGTCAGCATCACACCAAAGCATTACATTAGCTGCAGAAGGTTTGAGTTTGATGTGTCAAAGGGAGGAATCAAATTTTGAACTTTCAATGGAAGCCTACATGAATGTTCGACCAAAATCTCTTGCTTATTATGGAAGATTTGGCATCTATATCTGTGGGTCTTGGACTGAGGTATACCCCTGAGAGGCGCTGGGATAACAAGAGTTCTCCCACACTTGGACATCCACCCTGTTTGCTGGCCCAGAATCTCTATCTTGGTTGTCTTCCATGCAGTATCTCCCTCAAGACGTCCATAAAACCCATGGCATTAGAAATCTAAACACAACCACATGTTCACTTCCGGACACAGACTATTCAGCTGAGCCCTGCCACCAGACTCCAGAAAATGAGCATGCCTTGAAAAGGAATAGCAACAAACCACAGATGACAGGTCTTCAACAAACATATTTAAGGGCAAAGGAACACAGAGTGGAGCAGACAATGTGGAGTCTGGTCCTCTAGAAGGCAATTTATTCCTTCAAATGTGCAATCTGCCCACAAACATAGTCCTCGTCCTCCATCTCACTGACTCACACTGAGGATTTAGCTACTGGAAAACTGCCAGGCTGTCTAAAGGAAATGGATTCTGAAGAAAAGTCACTGGCCTTCACCACAGAAATACATATTTTGTAAAGATTAAATTCATGAATATAGAAAATTTCATATTGCTTTTGTACATTGAAGACAAAACATGAACACCAAACAAAAGGCATTGTTGAATTTCAGAGGTTAAAAGGAACCATTGAAATCTCATCAAATGTGTGTGCAGACAGGCTGCTGAACTCCTGAGGTTCTATTTTCTTTTACATTTATTTTAACCTTGAAGTCAATCGGATGAGCAGATATATTGCTGTACCCTCTCCTCCCACCGCCTTAGATCTTAAAAGCATGCCACAAGTCAGCAAAAGGCAATCCCTCCCCTATTGAGTAAGACTAACTTCACTCTAAGCTTGGCAAACCAACATCACTAAAACAACATACCAAAAGTCTCTGAATGTAACTTATCTTCTTACTTCATATTTACTCAGCTTTCAGTCAAATAAATTAGAATTTCTTGATACATTAAGCCAACTTTTGTGATATTTCATGAGTACTCCCCATGTCAAGAAGACCCGACCATGAAATCATCACCATTTCTAATGGTATTAGGGAGTGAGAAAATGGCTGATAGTGAGAATACATGATGGAAATTACAGACTGATTTTAGAACACTCGTGAAAATCACCATTAAAAGTGTGTGTTAGGAGAACCAACTAGGTGTTGGCAAATGACTTTTTACGTTTTTCAGCTATTCATTTAAGACATTTATTTAATGGCACCTGGTTCTGTTTATTCACACTATTTGAATAAAAGGTGTGTATATGGGAAGCAGGACATGTCCCACTGAGTGACACTTTGACCTGTGGCCAGTAATGTCTTCAGTATGCAGGGAGAGGCTCAGCCCACGCTGGAAGGTACACAGCTGGGCCTGGAGCAGAGCCCAGTGAGAAAAACGCCTCCTCTTCTAATTGAAACAACACAGATCTCCCTTAGTGACCCTCCCATTTCTATTCCAAGAGGAGAGGAGAAGGATTCCAGAACACAGCGAATGTTTCCTGTGAAAACGATAAATTTCCTCCGAAAGGGTAGACACGCTGCTTCAAATTCAGAGTTATGATAGGACAAGCTGTATATATGTGTTATGTTTGAAAATAATATCTTGAGTCAATTTTAGGTTAAGATTAAATCGAAAATCTAAAAATCTAAAGATAAATGACCATATCATTTGTCATAAGTAGATTATTCTGCACCAAAATATATAAGTCATGCCAAAATGTAACCATAAGAAACATCTGGGATCTGGGGCGTGGCACGGCCTTTCAACAAGTACATTTACTCTGCTCAAATCTACACGTGACTGTTGTTCTCACTCTCAAAGGCAGGGAGTGTGGGAAGGCTCTGACTCTGCCTCTTGAATTGGTCACGGAGACATGCTCCTGGGGGCAGCAAATGGATTGAGCCTGACAGCCAATCAGTTTGAGGAAACCAATCTCTGGTTGTACCAAAGCAGCTCATTGTGAACTATTGTGTTGAGCGCTGGTGGGAAGGTACTTAGTTGAAGGCACAATCGGCTGCACCTGGTGCCCAGTAAGGCCCTACATGCAGCCCAGCCCTAAGCATTCAGGAGGCTGCAGAAGAGGTGGGCCTATGTCACTGAGATGGGAATAGTGACAAAGTCCACTCTCTGGATGACAAAATTATTCAGATCAGGGTGGTCTTTATTAACCTTCCCCCAACATTCCACATAAAATCCAATGTGGAAACTCCAGAACCTTCACCTGACATTCCTGAAATAGATGTCAGACGTATGTTACAAGCGGACAGCGATCTGTGTCTCTTCTTTTTCCTTAAGCTGATTATTTCAGCAACAACCTATAATATCGTTAGTGTGCACTACATTGAATTATCACTGCATGTTTAGATTATGGAAGATAGCTTTAAAGTTTAATAAAACCATAGAATGTTTAACAAAATATAACATAAATTAGACAAAAATGCACAAGTGTCAACTATTATACTGTTTGAAGCAGGAAAGGAAGCACATCTTGGATTTTGTGTGCTCAGTGCCTGTCCTAATTTTGCATCTATTTGTCAGAGTTACATTTTGTACAGCTCTTAGCTGACAGAACACAATCTGCCCTTTTCTTTCTTTTAAGTCTTCTTCGCCCTCTTTCTTTTATATACAATCATGTTCCTCTCATTTTTGATTGCTTATTCATTATTTCTGAATAAAAATAGGATGCTCAACAAACAAAAAGGAACAAAAACATTTCATATGCATTCTGACATTTTGCACCCATACTGTTTGATTGGTACTCTGTTTTACATAGACACAAACAGATAGACAAAATACAGTCATTGAATCAGCTGCAAAAATGTGTCACTAACAAGTCAAGTGGAAGCTATCTAATTATGGTAGCACGTGGTAGTGGGTGGGATATAATGGTCAACAGGGGGACATTTTGTTATTCTAGTGGCTGTCATAAGTAGAATAAATGGGCACGTGTCAGGATTTTAGTCATTTTGACATGCACCAAATTGTGAAGGCAGTAGCATCCTCACAGCTGTGGCACTTGTTGGACAATCATCATCTGATATGTTCAGGATTTAATAAAAGTGATTCAGTGACGGGAAGCCAGTGAACCAGCAACGTGACAGGCTGGGCTTACAGGGAGCAAAGGCTCTTCTGTGTATTTTGTAGATAAAGAGGAAACACTAGATGAAAAGACAACAACACACACAGTGGATGAAAGCAGAGTGGTCGTAATATCCATGCAAACCCATTTCCATAGTGGCTAAAACACAGATTGTAAAAATCTAACTGGCTCATGAAGGAAATAATGAACTTATGTGGATGACCAGGTCTTCCTGCAAGCTCATCTAGAGAAAACTGACATCCACCAGACATCGTCAAAAAATAATTAAATAAATAAGAGGGAGAGAGAAAACATTGGGTCCATCATTCATATTAAAGCTGTTATAGCAAATCTGCAATCAAGCTATATGGTCTCAGAACATTCAAATCTCCCATTGGGTATCTTGCCTGGATCCACCTGAACCAGAACTCCACATTGCCAGAGGATACGAGAAAGCATTACACACCAGTCGCCCTTTTCTAAGTCCAAATGTCCTTTTGGGTCCGCAACTTCAAATGTTGTTGTTCTTTTTGGGACTCTGGTAGTTTCTCCTAAATTTGAAGTGGTAGCAACCGGCTGATATTATTGATCGGAGAACCTCTCACAACAGTGGTGTTCTGCTGCTAAATATGCGAGTGTGTAATGAATGGAGGACCCCCGGAAGTGCAGCGGTGCTGCGAGACTGACCACCAGATGGTCCACTGGTTGCTTTATTGGTGGAGGTTTTTAGACAATAGAAAAAGAACCACTTAACTTATTTTTTTTCTTTTTTTGTCATGACTCTAACATAATATAGCTATAAAAATACATTGACTGGCCACTTCATTGGGTACACCTGTCCAACTGCATGCTAACACAATTCCTAATCAGCCAATTACATAGTGGCAACTCAATGCATTTAGGCATGTTAACATGGTCAAGACAATCCGCTGCAGTTTAACCCTTTGATGCATGAATTATGAAATCTTCAACCATGATTTTTTTAAACTTTTTTTTCATTGGTCTTTGGGTGTGAATGAAACAAATTTCAACAAATATTTTTTGTACAATTTTGTTCATTTACAAATAATTTATTACATGTCCACCTCAGTGGACAGCGTGCATTCTGAGCATGAAATATGTTGGCTTGACATACTGAAGTCCAAATGGAGGGTCTCACATGCAATAAAGTCTTCAACAACTGTGCTTAATAGCAAAAACAAATAAATAACAATTTTGAGAACCTGTCCACTGTAGTGACCATCAAAGGGTTAAACCGAGCTTCATGCAAGTGACTTTGAATGTGGCATGGTTGTTGGTGCCAGAAGAGCTGGTTTGAGTATTTCAAAAACTGCTGATCTTCTGGGATTGTCACACACAACCATCTCTAGGGTTTGCAGAGAATGGTCCGAAAAAGGGAAAACATCAGTTTAGTTACACAGGTAGTTCTGTGCGTGAAAAAAAAATGGCTTGTTGATGTCAGGGGTCAGAGGAGAATGGCCAGACTGGTTCGAGGTGATAGAAAGGCAACAGTAACTCAAATAACCACTCATTACAACCAAGGTATGCAGAAGAGCATCTCTGAATGCACAACACGTCGAACCTTGAGGCAGATGGGCTACAGCAGCAGCAGAAGACCACACTGGGTGCCACTCCTGTCAGCTAAGAACAGGAAACTGAGGCTACAATTCACACAGGCTCACCTAAATTGGACAATAGTAGATTGGAAAAATGTTGTCTGGTCTGATGAGTCTCGATTTCTGCTGCGACATTCGGATGGTGGGCTCAGCATTTGATGTCAACAACATGAAAGCATGGATCCATCCTGCCTTGAGTTCACTAAACTCAAATGGCCTCCGCAGGCACAAAATCTCATTCCAATAGACCACCTTTGGGATGTAGTGGAATGGGAGATTCGTATCATGGATGCACACCTGACAAATCTGCAGCAACTGTGTGACGTTATCATGTCAATATGGACCAAAAGATATCTGAGGACTGTATTCAATACCTTGTTAAATCTATGTCATGAAGGATTAAGGCAGTTCTGAAGGCAAAAGGGGGGTCCAACCCGGTACTAGCAAGGTGTACCCAATAAACTGGCCAGTCAGTGCATTTTTATAGCTATGTTATGTTAGAGTCATAAAAAAATAATGATTTTAGCTAAATTGTTTTCCAGATTTGCTATAGCAGCTTTAATGTTACTGACAATTTCAAGGATATTGAAATGATGTCCCTCTATCATTTGGAAAATGGTTCCAGGTTGATTTGTGAGACGCACCTGTGACTTTGGAGTGTTGACTTTAGGGCTGAAACGATCCCTTGAGTACCTCGAATAATTCGAGTTCAAAAAAGCCTTGAGTCAAATTCTCTGCCTTGAGGCTTCATTTAATTCATGTTTAATTATTTCATGGCTTTGCAATTTCCCAGGAAATTTCACCCGGACCAAAATAAGTGACGCACATACACACTGCACTGAATGCACACGCGAGTAGCGGATTTCTCTTAAGCCATGGCGGATAACGTGGACCCCGGTGGAGTGCTAAAAAGACAGAAAATGTCAAAGCTGTGGGACCATTTTTCACGCCGTAAGGTGGAAAACGTAGTCCAGTGTAAATGCAGTAACATGGATTTAGCCAACCACAACACCACATCCTCGATGCTGCAGCACCTGACCAGGAAACATCCACATGTAAATGTCACTTCTGCAAGCGGACTCAGAGGTCCGCTATATATTCTGCGGACACTGTGCGACTTGTTTGTTTGTAGCACTACGTTTCAGCTCACACTGTGTGTCTGGTAGCAACACGTCGGACCTAAAAATGGGCTAAAAATAGCAGTTTTTACACAACACGTCACACTTTTTATTGTGTTGTCATTGATGTCTGTTGTCCCTCGGGGTTGCTGCAGGAGGACACAGGTATTTATGATTGGCAGAGGAAAACGAAAGAAAGTAAATAAATGTTTTGTGATCAGTATAACTGCACCGTGAGCAGTTCTGGTGTTGTTTGGGCCGCAGCCGCTCGCAGCGCTACTTCAACAGTTATCCTAATTTTTAGATTCTCGCATGAGGGGAAAATCGGCTCAGGTTGTATACTTCTTAGGTGTGTTCTTGCTGTGCGTTATTTCTAATTCCATGTTGTCATTCTTTTTTTAAAACACAGAAACGGTTTTGTTACCTGTTGTTGACGCTACGTTTCGCCGACGGCTGCCGGCTTCTTCAAAAAAAAAAAAAAGAAGCCGGCAGCCGTCGGCAAAACGTAGCGTCAACAACAGGTAACAAAACCGTTTCTGTGTTTTAAAAAAAGAACGACAACATGGAAGGTTGTATGCTTATTTTTTGCACAGGCATGTGTTTACTGTGAAGTAAAGTTGAAGTGCTGAAGTTTTGAAAACTACTTTTGAATAAAACTTGAATTTTAACTGGCAATTGCTTGCTCATTTCAAGAGGTCTTTCATATTTTATAACATGCTATTCAATATAATGGTTTACAAACACAAAAGGGTAATTTATTAGAGTACTCGATTGCAAAAATATTCAATAGCTGCCGCCCTAGTTGACTTTGCCTTTAAATCCACCTGACTTTAATCTAATAAATAATCTATAAATACACTGGGCGAACAACTCAAATCCACAAAGTTTTCACATCACATCTTATAGGATTTAAAGGATTTGATATTGACAAGTTGTAACCAGATATCACACTGAGCTTTATGGATCTAGTAAGGGTCTATGTTTCATGAGTCTGGGCTATTTTGGTGACAAAATGAGGCCCAGATCAATACCAGGTGGGTCCTCATAACACCAATGTTGGCTGGCAAGGAATAAGGCAAACATAAATATACTCAATAAATGTGATTTTATTTTTCTCTCTCTCCTTTAAATCAAACAAGCAGGTGTGTCTCAGCAAAGCGGTATATGAAAGGTTGTCAAACAAGGAAAAGACATCCATGCTTATGTTTTACTTTTTAGGAAATGTGCTCAAGTATTATCTCTTCTTCTTCTGAAGGTTAACCGATAGGTTGATCCAATTTGTCTACTGAGGCGTGAAAGGACTTAAGAAATACTTCACATTTCTGTGCTGGAAAATGTCAAGGTTTCCAGAGAGATGAGGACAAGAGGAGGGGGAAATGACTTTTTCTCTTGCTGGCAGCTTGACTTCATGCTAGTTAGCACCAATAGGCTTATCCTTGGCAATCAGCACTGCAGCAGATACATGCAGTATCATTTTTGGGCCTGAATTGCAATAAAGACAGCTGGTGATACATCTGCCACTAATAAACATGTAGTGTCCTTTCCATATATGTGCAGATACACACAAACATACATCTAATTTCAAATGCCGGGATTGGTTCTTCAATATCTGAAGCTGTAATAGCTTCCACCACTTCATTTCAAGATACCTTTTCTTTAAGCAGCAGCAGAGAGGCATGTTCTGGTGACATGGAGGTGTCAAAGCAGACATGACCTGATTAAAGATGCACCTTGCATCATCTGGAGATGGGAGTTAAAGCATAGCAAGATGAATATGAGTGTGAGGAGAGGTACTCTGTCGTGAACAGCATTTCATTTTCAAACCTACGGAAGAGGAGCACATTGCCTCCTTCAGTGTTTTAGAGTATTATTCTTCCCTTTAAGATTGTATGGCGTATATATCTGAAATGACTGTCATTGATTTGTGATAAAAAGTTGATGTTTATATTTGTTGAGTCTTCCATTATGCCCTCCAGTAACCAAA
Source organism: Nothobranchius furzeri (assembly GCF_043380555.1). Lineage (NCBI taxonomy): Eukaryota > Metazoa > Chordata > Actinopteri > Cyprinodontiformes > Nothobranchiidae > Nothobranchius > Nothobranchius furzeri. Next base: position 87,065,708 of record NC_091741.1, read on the forward strand.
AGCTATGTTCTGACTGGCTGGTGTTATTGTATCACAGCAAGCACACAATAACATCCACAGGAACTGAACATGTTTTTAATTGTATTCCTTTTCTCATATCCAAAGATATATATTTAAATGGGTGCGTGTTATAAAGCACATTCGCCTTAAATTCGCTAATGTGTGTTATTTTCTTTAACAAACCATGTAGCTGCAGGTGTTTAGTAGGGATGTGCTGCACACAGAAGACATTTTCTATCTAAGGCAACTATGAATGTACGAGGAAACGAACACCCTAGCATAAAAAGAAATCTTGGAAAGTGATAAGATAAACAGATGAACTGCAAATATTATCCACGCATAAAACAAGCAAATCTAACCCTACACTTTCTACTGGGTCGTTTTATATACAGGACAGTGCAAAGCCTGTTCAGTGTTTTTTTTTTTTTTTTTGGTTTGGCAGTGAGAATGCAAAATAAAACAACTCCAAAAATACAGAACAGTAAAGGCATACTTGCTTCCGTGCAGAAGAAAGGCAAAGCCCTGAATGCTGGAACGTGTTAGCGACTTTGAACTTAAAAGCTCTAGAAGAAACGCTGTTAAAGGATTCTTGTGCAACAGCAGAATTTGGCTACCCACGGTGCCTGGGCCTGATATTATTGAAGTACAGTCCACCACCTAGTGAGCTGATTATGGCGTGTTTAGGTCTTGCTGCTACCTCTCTTTGCTGTGGAGTATCGGGGGTTTAGAAAAAGCTATGGCACAGAGCATCTTGCTCTGTATTTTTTTCTTGTATAGTGTAGTCTAAAGCTGACAAAGCTCCTCTTGTACTGTCAACTGCAATATTGCTACTACAGCTAACAAGCCTGCAGCTTTCCATCCCGCATGTTACTGAAAATCTTAAAGGTGTGGGAAACTCGTTTAATCCAATAAATTTGCAGTGGTCCCTGGTAGGAATGTATGCCTTGTAAGTTGTACTCAGGGCAAAAAAGAGCCCAGAATTATTTTTTTTTCAGTGAACCACATCTTTAATAAAACAAATTTATTGTGTATATTAAAAGTAAATGTTTTATTGTTTTGAGTCAAAAACCATTAGTACACTGGTGAAAGGTGTATAAAATTCACGTTTAATCACACTAAAGCTGAAAGAAAAAAAGCAAAATAAGTATTTATTAATATAGATATAATTGGCAACAATTCATATTTGTATGATTAATGAAAAAAGTAAATGTAGTAACTACAACATATTCTAAAATGTATAAACAATTTGAACTTCAATGTTAAATAAATCCTACACAGTATTCTATTTTATTTATTTTTATTTAACATTCAACTGTCCAGATTAACAGTTTGAGAACAACTTCTCATTTACAAACATGACCTGGAGTCTTGGATTTTATGAATGATGCTACAGTCCATTTGTCAAAAGCTATTACTTGTGCTGTTTTAAGAGTTTAAGTATGTTGTTTAAATGTACACTTTGAAGATATTGTGAAAACATTTCAACTAAAATATTGTAATTTGTCATTTAAAAGGCAGGGGGTTGTGTTTTCATATGTAAGTACATCATGTATGTAACTGTTGATTCTCCTAATCACCAGCTGCTTCGTCAGAGACCTGTGTCTGTGTGAATCAATGTCATTTTGAAAATAAGTGTGTGCTAATGAGTTCTTCACTGTGCCGAGTGGTGTGATTAGTTTATTTTATACTAAACAATTATTGTGGTGCATTCATTAAATGCTTCCATTCCTGATGCCAAGTAAACAAAGTCACTCACCATCAAGTAAAAAAAAAGACCTTGATTTTGTTCTATGTCAGTAAAAATATATACTTAGTAAGTGATTTATTCCTATCCACCTTTAATTTTTTTTATAATATTTAATATTAATTGAGTATCCTCACCTATGGTCATGAGCTTTGGGTAGTGACTGAAAGAACAAGATTCACAGGGTGGCTGGGCTCTCCCTTAGAGATAGGGTGAGAAGCTCAGTCATCCGGGAGGGATTTGGAGCAGATTCGCTACTCCTCCACATCGAGAGCATTCAGTTGAGGTGTCTCGGGCATCTGGTCAGGATGCCTCCTGGACACCTCCCTGGTGAGGTTTTCCAGGCACATCCAACAGGGAGGAGGCCTAAAGGTAGACCCAGGACACGTTAAAGGGACTATGTCTCTCACCTGGCCAGGTATAGCTTTGGGATTCCCCCGGAAGAGTAGCCCATGTGGCTGGGGAGAGGGATGTCTGGGTCTCTCAACTTAGGCTACTGCCCCCGCGACCCGACTCCGGATAGGTGGATGAAAATGGATGAATGGATGGATATTTTAAATTCTTATAATTACTATGAGTGTGGCTGTTTAATTTTCTTTTGTATTCAACTTTTATACACAATGAAAAAAAAAACCTCTTGGACATTATTTTTATGTAAATTAACCAGGATATTCATGAAGCTCTTTCGCTTTCAAATGGATGACCGAAATAAAATAAAATTTTAAAATTGGTGTTATTTATTTCAAGTGGATTCAAGCAACAACAGGATTCAGAATCTTAGCTCTAAGAAATTTCTCAAGAACTTCAGACACTACCAAAGAAAATCCATCTGCAACACCTCCCAGCAGCACGGGGATTTGAGACTCCAGTAACAACATAGCAGGCTATTTCAGATGACGACAATGTGTTGCAGCATTTTTTTGACTTGCATGAGTTCTCATACCACCTACAATCAACACTGTCCTCCAGGACTTCAATCCCCCACTCGTTCTCCAAACCCTGCGGTCCTCACACTCCTGGGGGGAAACAAGCACCTGGCCCAGCAGTTTCATATTTAATTCAGGTGTTACTCCACGACATTGCACCAACCTGATATCCATGCATATTAACAACTTTATTGGCATTCTATTTTTCAAATAGCTATTTTACTTTTAAAGTAGGCCACCACCAAAGGACAGAGCCCCTTTTCTGCCTTACACTTTTAAAATATGGAGGATAAGTCATCTCCAGACCCACTCCAGTTTATGGTATCCGCCTGCATTTCTGTGTTTTTTTACACTTCTAAGAATAAATGTTAAAATAAAAGTATTATTCATGTTCATATGTGCTATTTTCATTTTGCACCAAGGCATTTATCCGTACTTTCTCAAATAGTTGTCTTAAATTTTAGGATTAAGCTCTTCAACATGTCCTTGCCCTCTCAAGACCTCATACCGTCTGTCTATTCTCTACATCTGTTGAAGGTGGAAGCCCTCTTATGGCAGCTGGAGGCTCACGCTATTCCCAGTGGACATTCATGCCTCCCTGTCTTATGGGACTCCAAAGATTGGAAACACAAGAGAAAGTCCACACTGACTTCATTTACCAACAGAACAAAGTGAAAAGTTGAGGATAGAAAATGAATAGGCTTGTGTCACCGTAACCAAAGCAACCTGCCAACACAAATTACTTAAACTGTACTTCATTCTGAACACTTTCAAATTCTGCTGTGTGTTGGTTCTTCAATGAGTGAGATCATCAAAACATGTATACACTAGAAGCTTAAGAAGCCATTTAACATAAATATGTAGGTGTTGCTCAGCTGCTGGATGAAATACGTAATACACTGCCTTGTCGAAAAAATGTCACCACCTGGATTTAACTAAGCAGATAGGTACGAGCCTCCTAGTGGATAATTACTGCATGGGTGATTATCTTTCAGCTGGCAACAAGTTATTTAACCCCAACTGGTGCAATGAGTTGCTTCTCATTTCTTCAAAAACCATGTGGAAAGACACATCTGGTGGTTGTGGAAAATATGTTTATCGTGTTGAACATTGGCATGCATCAAGCAGAGAAAACATCTAAGGAGATTGCAGACACGATTAAAACGGGGTAAAAACTGTCCAGCGCATTAATAAAAACTGGAAGGATAGTGGGGACCCACTAGGAGGAAGAAAATTAGTCAGAAAAAATGTCTGATTGATCGAGATCAGTGATCACTTAAATGCTTGGTCAAATCACATTGATTAAAAACAACAGTAGAACCCAGGGCTATGTTTCATAGTGAAAGTAAGAGCATTTCCACATTCACAATGTGAAGGGAACTCAAATGATTGGGACTGAACAGCTGTGTAGCAATAAGAAAACCACTCATCAGTGAGGCAAACCGGAAAAATAAGGCTTTGATTTGCTAGAGAGCATGAAGATCGGACTGTGGAACAATGGAAGGTCATGTGGTCTGATGAGTCCAGATGGACCCTGTTCCAGAGTGATGATGCATCAGGGTAAGAAGAGAGGCAGATGAAGTGATGCACCCATCATTCCTAGTGCCTACTGTACAAGCCTGTGGGGGCAGTGTTGTGATTTGGGTTTGCTGCAGCTGGTCAGGTCTAGGTTCAGCAACAGGATGTGCTCCAAAAATGAGGTCAACAGACTAACTGAATGGATGTTTTCTTCCCTAATCACATGGGCATATTTCAAGATGAAAGTGCCAGGATTCATAAGGCTCAAATTGTAAAAGAGTGGTTCAGGGAGCATGAGACACACAGAGTCCAGACCTTAACTCCATTGAGAATCTTTGGGAGCTGCTGGAGAAGGCTTTGTGTAGCGGTCAGACTCTACCAGCATCAATGCAAGATGTTGGTGAAACATTAATACAACATTGGATGGAAATAAGTCTTGTGACATTGCAGAAGCTCATCGAAATAATGCCACAGTGAATGTGTGTTGTAATAAAAGCTAAAGGTGGTCCAATTGAATATTAGAGTGTATGACTTTTATTTTTCCAGTGGCGATTATTTCTTTTGCCAGGCAGTGTAGATAGAGGTCAACACTGTAGTTTGTGTGCTTCAAATTAAATTGATTAAAGAAGGTTGCTTCCATTTTAAACCCAAAAACACAAAACCTGTGTTAGAAAAAATAATCAGGTGTTCTTTCCTTTGGTAAAGCAATGAAACATGTTGGTAACAATGTAAAATGAATGAATGAACAAACCTGCAATCTTGATCACACATAATCTTCAATGAGCATCACCATTCTGAGAACTAAACTCTTAACATGGATTGCTGTTGGGTTCTTTATTTTTATTTATTTATTTTATAAAAAAGCAGAGGAAGGTGAAGTTAGGTGAGCTCCCAAACAAGAACAAACACTGGCACAAACAAACGTATAACAAAACAACTCTTCCATCTCCTAAAAACAACAGATGTCCTTTTCCGTGACTTTTCTTCAGACATTACGTAATTTATTGCACTTGAGTCTGAAAACTGGTTTGCTCCACATAATCCAAAAATTAACTGCATCCCTCAGACTATCCACTGGCTCCATCGACTACACAGGCTATAAACATGATGAGCACATTTACCTCAAATGAAATTCTAGCCACACTTTACAGATACAGGCCTGCATTATTTATCTAATCTGTTGTGGTTCAAATCCTGTAGGGGGGATGATTGCACTCTCCCAGCCTGTGTAATACTATCACCCTCTCTCCAAAACATGACAGCTCCCACAGATTCCACTTCTTCTGTCCATCACTTGAAACATCTGGATTCATTTTAGAAGGTCAGGGCTAGTGAAGCAGAAGCTGTCAGTAGAAGTTGTCTTGATGTATTTCATGAAATGGAGCAAAGAAATGCCACCCTTAGACAGACCAGAAAATAACTTTTCTGTAGATAATATAGAGACTGAGAAACTGTCTGCTGAGGTAAAGGTGTGGGTGAACTCTTCAAATTCCGAGATGAATTACATGGATGCAGAAAATAAGAACTATGTGCCCAATAAAACAGTTTAGGAGGCTAGGAAATAACTTTAATTTCAATATAATCACTGAACTCAAAAGAAAAATGTCCATTGTTAATCTCTATATTAAGAGAACCGACTAGTTAACATGATAAAATAAGATTTAATAACCTAATGAAACCAAATACTTATGCGCACGAGAAAATGGGTTAGGAAATGAGACAAGGCCGTGCTATTTCTCTGTGTTTAGAACTCCTCTAGGTAAAGGAAGCTGTGCTATCAAAGCCCCTTACAAATATAACCCCATTTTGTTATGAGTATCTTTATTAGGTGTGTGCTTTTGGGTCCTTGCTCATTTCTTTGGGGGCAAACAAAAGTAAGTGAAGCATCAGCTCCACAGTCCCTCCCACCTGCCTCACGATGCCAATACTTTCCTATTAACTCTCCTTACTTTCTTCTTCCCATCCTTCAATCCCTCCTCCTGGATTAAGAGCTCTTAATTTTCACTAATTACACAAACTCATTTCTTTTTCTTCCTGTCTCGGCATTTCTCAGTGTATTTCTCACCGTGGGGCTCATAAACACATTGTGAAATGGGGTTTAATAAGACCGCCTTGTGAGGGTTTAGGGCCTTTAATGGACACAGGGCTTGTTTGATAAGTCCCCACTTCATCACACACTTTATTAATTAAAGTTTATATTACATTAGAAACAAAGTTAAAGCCATTTGCTCCTCCATAATGGTTTCATGTAGCTGCATATCTATACACAATTAATTGGAGCCTCGCCTCCTCATTTGCATTTTGCCCTTGTTTGATAAAAGTACACTGGGATTACAGTTGGCCCAAAATATTAAAAGTAGAAGCAATACTGGGAAAAAGAATTGAATGTTTGGAGGCTTGACTGAACAAGTGATTTGCAAAATGTGGTTGACTTATAACTGCAACACAGAATAAAGACCAGCGTAACGTTGTACCAACAAACATTAGCCCCACATGCCTTGTAGTCAGATCTAACATCAACTGTTCAACTGGAATATTTTAGATTTGGATCTTCAGCACAAACTGGTTAACTATACAAGTGTGGGTCATTTAACTTCATTGGTGCCTTAATACACCCCAGCCAGACCCCTCCGGTCATCTGAGCATGACTTATTGGTGGTTCTGAGAATGAGATGGAGGACTCAGGAAGTGCGGGCATTCTCCGTGTTTGCACCTAAACTATGGAACCAACCACTATCCAACATTAGGTGCTCTACTTCAGTGCAGAGTTTAAAATCTAAGTTGGTTCTGCATTTTCACTTTTTTATCTGGTTAATCAGACGGTTGTTTCTGTGTTTTGTTTTGTATTTGTTTACCTTTCTTGTTGTTATTGACTTTGGACAATATCTCGTCCATTTGTTTGAATTCCTTTTTTATGCATTTTTATCTGTTTAAACTTGTTTTTCATTTTAGACCACCTTGGCTGGTGGTGTAAAGATCCTATACAAATAAGTAAATGATGATAGTGATGATTACGAACTGACACTAGTTTTGATGAATGTCAGCAGACCAGAAGACGGTTGACTTTCTGCAGACTCGAGGAATTTTGTTCTGACAAATAAAGTTATTTTTTCTCCACTAAGGATTGTGTTCACCAGGAACCGAACAATGGAGTGACTGATTGAATGGTGGTTTGATGTAGTGTCAGCAGTGATGAGGTTATAGCAGAGTCGGTTTTATATTTTGTCATCTGATCAGGGTGCAATGTGTTCTACTAAATGCTGGAGTCAAGATTACTGTAACATGACCATCAGGGATTGCCATCAAGAGGCCTTAAAATACTTAATGGTACCAGGGTGCATGTCTTTGTATGTCAGGAACTCTCAGTCCCTTCTCAGAACTGGCTTCAAAATGACTGGATTACAGTTCAATAACACTGTGGTTTTATATTTCAGCTGTATTTTTTTTCCTTATATTTGTAATTAGTTATGTCATGACCGTACATAGCCGAGCAACAGTTGGTGAGACTTTCAGCTCCACACCTTAGTGCAGGGCTATTCAACTCTGGGCCTGGAGGGCCGGTATCCAGCAGGTTGTGGTTTTAACCCTGCTTCAACTAACCTGATTTCAATTAGTAGGTGATTAACAGACGTCTGCAAAGCTTGATGAGCTGCTGCAAAGGTAATTCAACCACCGAATCAAGTGTGTTGGACCAGAGGAACCACTAAAATGTGCTGGATACCAGCCCAGAATTGAAAAGCGCTGCCTTAGTGCAAAACCTGGTCCAAAAGTTCCACACAGCATCAACTATAAAAAAGGTATTTTGGTTTCACTTGTTAACACTGAGCTGCTTAGTCTATCTTTATGCTATGTAAATGAGAGCAACATGTCAAAATATCCATTATCAAAAAACTGCACTGAACAATAAATCAGTGCATCATACTTTATCTGTCACTTTAAATATAACAGCTATCATTGTACATCATATTTGGAACAAGTTCTTTATATTTTCTGGACTGCATTTGCTTCGCAAAAGATTTTTACTGCACACAAAAATATGATTCTGCAAAGGTCTTAGCATAGCAGGTAGGAGAAGCAAAGGCAAACTTAGATTTTCTGAAATCCTGAAAAAACGGACACTCCCCTGCATGCCCCAGTCATCTACCCACACACTCATCATGCACAATTTGTGTGTGTTTGCACTGAGAAACCAGATGATGTAGGAGGCAATGCACAGGAGACAGCAGGAGAGCAGAAGTGCTGTGGCCTGTCAGACATAATGAGTAAGCAACAATACACACTGTAATTGTGTTCAACTCCAGGGACCCCCCTCTGTATGTGGTTGTGGGGACTTTGGCGTTTATGTCTGCAGGCATTTGTGTGTGTGTGTGTGTGTGTGTGTGTGTGTGTGTGTGTGTGTGTGTGTGTGTGTGTGTGTGTGTGTGTGTGTGTGTGTGTGTGTGTGTGTGTATGTGTGTGTGTGTCCCTGCCAAGCAGAAAACGCTACATTAGAAGAAAAGGGCACACTTGGGGCAGCTACACAGAGTGAGACGGATGGGAGAAAGGTCTGTCATAAACGTCATGTATGTAGATTGCTTGAAATATAAGAGGTACTCAATGTCTGTGCAATGCTCATTCTAAAGATGTTGCAACAAATATAAACAACACTCAGGATTAGAAAAACATACATACCCTCTAATAGCAATAGGAATAACATTACATGAATGGCGGTTTCTATGTTTAGTTCTATAAATAATATATATAGGATCTGGGTGTCTATTTGCAACATTAATGATTCTATCATTGATGCTTTTGTATGATAAAAGATATATTACTTAACATTGAATGTGGGTACCGTATTTTCCGGACTATAAGCCGCTACTTTTTCCCACACTTTGAACCATGCGGGTTATAATGAGGTGCGGCTTCAGTGTTTCCCCTACAAATTTTTCCAGCTGTGGTGGTGTTGGGGGGGTGACACGTCTCACCTTTATGTTAATATTGTTTTATTTGATGCACTCCACTTTGAACTGCACCAATCCAGCAACTGCTGCATTGTAATAACTAGTATTAAAGGTGAATACACCAGTATTTGCAGAATAATAATTTCTGTTTTAAACTCTCAGTGACACACTTTGCAGGGTGGATTTGGCATTTAATTTTTCTTGGCGTCTGGAAAAACATCTTCTTTTGCCCCCTAGGAGTTAAGTGCTCGCCCCGTAATCGGAAGGTTGCAGGTTCGAGCCCCGCTCAGTCTGTCACTGTTGTTGTGTCCTTGGGCAAGACACTTAACCCACGTTGCCTGCTGGTGGTGGTCGGAGGGACCGGTGGCGCCAGTGCTCGGCAGCCTCGCCTCTGTCAGTGCGCCCCAGGGCAGCTGTGGCTACATCGTAGCTCATCCCCACCAGTGTGTGAATGTGTGTGTGTGAATGGGTGAATGACTGATTGTGTTGTAAAGCGCCTTGGGGGGTTTCAAGAACTCTAGAAGGCGCTATATCAAATACAGGCCATTTACCTTTATTTGACTTTCTGCCCCCTTTGTTTTTGTCCAAGATCATTACTGGGCTGGCCCTAATAAAAACGTTCTACATCCCTGCTTAGTAGACTTAATGAAGTATTTTTAAGCCAGTATAAAAATGACAGAAACTCAACTTTACATATTTGGCATTATTGACCAATATTTTTTATTTGATTTATTTGTTAAGAACATCAAGATGCATTACAGTGAACATTATAATAAGCTGGGCGGACACTGTGCGACTTTTTCACTCGTAACACAGCTTCAGCTCAAACTGTACGACTTCAGCGCAGGGTAGATCTCACGAGTCATGTGCTCACACTGTACGTCTGGTAGCAACACGTCGGACCTAAAATATGCCAAAAATAGCAGTTTTTACACAACACGTCAGACTTTTTTGTCTTGTTTTTGCCTGTTGTCCTTCGGGAGTGCTGCAGGAGGACACACAGTGATTTATGGGGGTTGGATGAGGAAAACGAAATAAAGAAAGTAAATCTGTGTTTTGTGATCAGTTTAATTTGACATGAACATGACAAACATGCTTTCTTGACAATCTTTGTGAGTAAAAAAAACGTGTAGAAATAAAAACGAACAGCGTGTGTTATTAGGGAAATAGCGGGCGAGCGGAGTTGATGCAGGATTGCGAATGCGCCGTGAGCAGTTCTGATACTTTTTTGGGTCGCAGCCGCTCGCTGCGCCGCTTCAACCCTCATGAGGAACGAGATAAATATTAAACACTCCGGAAGTCCGTGCGAGCTCACGATTGCTGATCGGTAGCTGGTCACGTGGTGTTAATCGCCTCTCGTAACCCCCTGTACACTACACGACGCTCAGCGCAAAACTCGCCCCGATCTTGTGGATTCTCGCACGAGTGGAAAATCGGCTCAAAAAAGTGAAAAAGTCGCACAGTGTCCGCCCGGCTTTACTGTCTGTGTGTGTGTGCGTTGATGCCTGGACCGAGCTGACGGAGCTCTCGGCTGCAGTTTTGCGTGTAGGGAGGGGCGGGCGCTCTATCTGACTGGCCAATCACAGAGCTTGAAGACAGTCAGTTACCCAATGAGAATTTTATTCAGCACGATTACAGATATTTCCGAGTTTTACACTCGTTTCTTGCTCGTATTCGTCAAAAATGCTTTATCCGTACGCTCATAGCTGTAACCACCCTGCCGTGCCTCCTCCTCCTTGCTACCTGCCGGCTGTGATCACAAGCAACAACATAGTAGTTCCTGCTACTTCTTTGGGAAACGGCGCAAAAAAAAAAAACATCAATAAAACTTGGGATGTTGTAGGCGTGGCGGTGGGATATCAGCCGTGGCGGCCCGCCACGGCTACGCCTATGTAAGGGAAACCCTGGGCTTTAGTCAACCAGAAAGGATGGCTGCTGGAAAGTCTAATGAAGGAATGGTTAAAGGAGTGCTACAGAAAGTGCCCAGGAGGATTTTTTTTCACAGTAAAACGGTGCTGCTTGTTTTCCCAGCTTCACCCCAGGATGATGACAGCAACACGCAGAGCAACACTGACATCGCCACAGAAAAGGTATGTGACGAAGCTCTTCTGAGGCTGTTCAACTCCGACACTGAAGAAGATGACTTTAGTGGTTTCAGTGCGCAGGAGGGCGATGAATAAACTAATCAATAACTTTTCTCTTTTGTTTGATACTGATCAGTTCTGTTACATTTAGTTAAAATCAGTTCAGTTATGTTCGGTTAAACTACATTTTCAATTCAGTAGATATCTGCGGCTTTTAGCCCGGTGCGGCTTATATTGAGGTGCGCTCTCTAGTGGGTCTAGCATGGGTGTGTGTGTGTGTGTGTGTGTGTGTGCATGCGTGCATGTATGCATGCATGTGAGTGTGTGTGTGTGTGCGTGTGTGTGTGTGTGTGCGTGCGTGTGTGCGTGCGTGTGTGCGTACGTGTGTGTAAAAAACAACAATTTTCATGGCTCATTATTTAGGTTTGAATAACTTCCTTCAGTCTAAAATCAGAATGACCATTTGGAAAGTTTCCATTTGACATAAATGAATCAGACAGTAAAAAAATAAATAAATAAATAAATGCATGTTTTAAGTGAAGCAAAGCCACATTTTAAAGAGTCTCTGGTATTTATTAGAACTGTGCAACTTGTGTACAAGAAAAATACATTTTAAAAAAGTAATTGTCTTAAGTTATTTACAAATGATAAAGTTTACACCAATGGAAGATATGGCTTTTTTGGCCAAAAAACTCCTAGAAAATGGCACTGTACAAAATAAGAATGTTTTCATTTCATGCGAATGAGGACATAGCAAGATTGGACCTTCCATCCACAAACATAGACACAACCAGCTCCCCCAGGCTCATCCATGAGGTTTAGATAAATAAATTCATGAAGTTGGGGGGGTTGGTAAACAGTGGCCTGCTTCGCTGTGGCCTGTGACTGACCAGTTCTCACATATGATGCCTGCTGCCTCAGATTAAAGGAGTGAAGAGCCAATCCTAGGGGATGGTTGGGGTTGCGCCACTGTTTACCCTGAGTCAAGACACAAATGCAGGCCAAGCAAGTGCAGAAATGTCCCTCTATTGTGTATCTGTCTTCCTTTGTGAGCTTGACAAATGAAGAGTATAAGGACACAGGGTGGCGGGAGGGAGACAAAGTGACAAAAGCAGCAGGTGCAGCAGGACAGCTAATATTTGCGCTGCAGCGTTGGTGGCAAACAAGCAACTCCCCCTGAAGAAAAGGGGCAACAGTCTCCTCATAAATGGCTCCGTTACAAACACATAAATCTGGGAATGGCTCCACCAACCTATCCGTATCCCCTCCCCATTCTTCTTCTTCTTCTTATACCCACAAATCCCCTCAGTGGAGGACAATTGCAGGGGCACATATCAGTAATAAGTGACATCTCAGAGGTCAGACTAGAAGTTCTTATGTGTCATTTTTATGTGATCCTCCATCAGCAGGGGGACAGTCACACAAACAACCCTCCTGGAAAGTACTTGTCGGGTATTTCATACAATAATTACTGTCAAGAACTTTTAAAGAACAAATTGGATTTAAGAAAAGGTAACGTTGAAAAGAAATACTCTATCCTTTTGTTGACAAAGTGTCAGACTAAACCACTCTCACGCTAAACGTAATGTTTTAAAGGACACACAATAAATGCAACACAGTTCTTGCTGCATGCACAAGTTTTGCTTGTGGCCATTTTAAAAGTGAAATATGTGTCAAAGACAAACACGAATTCCTCATGAAATTCTATTAGCATTGTCTGAAACAAGCGTATTTGTTGTTAGGGGTCTCAGTTCAAACAGGGTCACTCTAAAGAGATGTGACAGGGTGATTATGAATATGCAAAAGGATTTATCTGAACCTTTCTTCATCCCTAACCTCCTTGTTGCGATAAGGCATAAGAAATGAAAGCTTAATCCATTAAGAAAGCAAATCCATGGCAGCTGCCCTGGTTGCTGTGGAGGTATTAATAAGATGGCAATGTCAATTCATCAATGGGACTGGACTATTGTCACATTACTGAAAGGACTCTTCACAAGCAGCAATGCTGGAATCTCCCTCACTTTCTTAAAAATCTAGTGCAAACATTTCCACAAAATTATTCAGCAACTGTTGAAAAGTAAAAAAGGTCTGTACATTCAGCTCAAAAGTTGATCTCACCTATACGAAACAGGAACAGAGCAACAACTGGGGAAGAGGCCAAACTTGTAAGACAAAGGCTGGGCATCTTTCCAACATACACACTACACGTCCACGCCAAGTCCAATACATATCAAACGGTAGACATAAATGACTCCAAAGTACAACCGTCACCCCCTCCCCTAAAAATAAAAGTAGCAATGTGATGTCACATTGAACTTGTATAGTGTACAATGTTAAAAAAAATCCCAGAGGGTAAAATCCAACAGGACAGTGACTTTCACAGTATGAATGGCATGCCTACAGAGCACATATTTAAGCAACTCCAGATTGTCTGTGACTGATGTTGGTATAACTATAGCAAGAAGCTCAATTGGAGGTGACCTTTCCTTCTGGGCTGACACAAGATTGACGTGGATCATAACAGGAGTAATGACAGACCGGGGATGGCTGTGACTGGAGGGGGGGCCCTCTGGCTTGTGATGAAAGATGAGATAAGAGCCATTCGGCTCCAAGAAACGTTAAATCCACAGCTGAGTGCTACATGGCGAATTTGAGAAGAAGAATGCAGTTCCTTGATGTCTACCAAGATGAACCTTTAAATCAATAACACATGGGATCTCTCAAGACCCCGTTGGAGTCCAGGAAAAATCCCTGTGAAGGAGGAACTGAGAAGGGGAAGGGTACCAGGTTGGTCAATAAATCAGGCCTCTGCCCCAAGGCAAGTGAGCCGACTCCAACTGTGAGACAAGATCGCGGGCTAGTGTTTAACTTTCATCCTGTAAGCCAATGGCTTTCCCTCTGCTCCCTCACCAATTTGCCACTCAGTGCGACATTCACCTCTACCAAACTGCCCACCTCTGCCCCATTGACAAAAAGGCAATCAGCTGAACTGGTCTGCATGGTAGCCTGAGGCGAGACAAAAAGGTTCTACAGTCAGGAGTTTTCCGTGCAAGATGGCACTGTGGGTAAAAAATGCAGAGTTGGTCGAAACAAGTTATACTGCTGCTGATATCACTATTGCAACTACACCTCTGACTTGTCCCATTTGAATAGGAAAAATAAAATGAGATGTTATTAGAGATGTTTAAAGGCAACATTTGAATAAGTGGCGATGACCTTTTCAGGCAATGCTTGTTTAATTTTATGTGACTTGTTTGTTTCCAGCATGCAAAGTAAACCATGACACAGAGTTTTAAATCAGAATCAAGAGTACAATTTTCCCTAAAGACACTTCCATGTGGACAAAACCTCTAGAAAGCCTGCAACTTCTCCCTCAAGGTCTTCTTCATGAAAATGGGAGCTTACCTGCAGAAAACACTGATAAACTGCATGCTCATGAGAAGAATATTCACCATCTTGTTTTTAAAATATTGATAAAGTAAATTTGGAAATTTGAGCAATAAAAGCAAGCAAAGTGTTGCAACTACCCACAAAACAGGCTGCAGGAAGCCTGACCATTATAAACCAAGAACATCCTGTCAAAAATATACAGAATCTGTGAAACATAAAGGCCACCATCGGTCTGTACATGATAACGTGAAAAAGTAATTACCTAACCGTCCTTTCTTGGCCTCAAAGTGACAAAAGACAAATCTACAGTTGCAAATTAACCCCAGAATAATGAATGAGGAATAGAGCCCTGAGGTCTTAATTGAATATTTGCTGGACTCATTTTGTTGACAATGATGGATGTCTACCAAAAAAAAAAGGCCTCAGCAAACTCATTTTTCATATTTCATCATTCTCACTTCTGACTTTAGCTGTACAGATGTATTGATTGGTAAATGATGAGTTTTCATTGTGCAGCTAACTTGAATGAAGTTTGACATGTTCTGATGATAAATCTGAGCTATCAGTGGTTTGAGGAGAGGAAAATGAGTGCTTCATTTTAACATTACAGGGATTATAAGAACAAAAGCATTTGAAACTGAATTGAGATGTGTGTAGCTGTGTGCTTTTATTGTACACTGGTGTAATTGTATTACTCCTGCAAATGCTATAGCTTGGGATATAAGAGTAGTTAAATAGAAAAAGGAAAACCGAACTAATGAAAGTTCACTTAGGGGAGCATCCAGGCTTGAGCCCTGTAATTTTCTATAGTTAGTTAATAACTTTGACAAACACAGAGCTTTAAATGTGCATGCACGTATTTGTGCATTAAAGCTGTAAAGTAGTGACAACTGTGTAATTCCACTGATAATATCTGATCTTTGCATCAAGTGTGTTCGGCTCTCACTGAAAGAAAAATGTTTATCTGGAGCAGATCTGTTCATAATCTGAAACAAAACAACTGGAGATTGTTCACTTTCACCATCTTAAAAAACATAAAGCCATTGAAAAATGTAATTCATGTAACCACCAAGAATGCCACCAGCAGGTATTTTAACGTGTAGGCTGGAACCTTTGGAGATGCATGGCAGTGAAAGTGTATTTTCAATCCTCTACAACAGGGGTTGGGGACCCTGCTTCAACACAGTTGATTCACCTGTTCAGCAACTCACCAGGCTCTGCAGAAGCCCGTTAGTCACCTGCTGATTAAAACCATGTGTGTTGATGCATGGAAACCTCCTAAACCGTGAACTTCAACTGGCGGCCTGCAGACCACACCAGACCTTTCCACCCAGCCCTTTGGGCCCTAACGCCCCCCAATTGGGGGACTTTGAAGTTTAGCAGCAAAATTCATGTCCCAAATATGAATAATTGTTAGCGTTCTCCAAACACAACTAAAACTAAAATCAAAACTGTTTAGATAGGAATCAAAGCTTGGTTAGATTGAAATGAACTTGCAAACTTCCAAACAAAACCAGTAAACATTTAATACTAGCATTAAATATAAAAATCAAAACAGCTTATTCAGAAAAAAAGATACATTTTTAGGAGTGTTTTGGTGTTTTGACCTCTACTACCGTGACACAAAGAAAAGCTATGCCCGGCCTGGGCACAACCTCCTCAGGAAATGACGAGACACAAGAAGCAGTCTTCTGATAATATTATCACCCAAGACTGTGTGAATGTCACATGTAACACCATCAAACAGTACAGTACGTACCAGATGTTCTGTCATGCAGCATTGTTTTCCATTTCTTCAGCTGTTATGCATACCCTGCTTTTACTCTGTCTGCTTTACTCCCGCCAGTGTTTGGTTACTATATCTGTGACGCTATTAACCATCCAGAAGATACCAACATGAAAAGGTGCAGGTCATTACCTTCTGTTGCAGGGTTGGACTCACTTCAATATATAATCCAGTTTCCTAACGATCATGTAAACTAGGATAAAAGCTCCCATCCTGGTTAAGGCAAGGTAGTTTTAATTGTTTAACCCATTTCATACACAGAAGCTTTTTAATGTGCTTTCCAGGAGCGCAAACAGCAAGAACATAAAGCTTTAAATCAATGGGACAGCATAAAACAGCAGATTTTTAAATCAACTTTAAATGCACAGATTAAATCAGATGTAAGAATAAGGTAAAAAGGCAAAAAATAAACAATAAGTTACAGTGCAGAAAGTGCAGCATAAAAAGCATTCATTCAACAGCTGATAAATACATGAAAGTTTTCAATTTGCATTTAAACGGTACTATAGTTTGGGCAGATCTGAGGTCATGAGGTAGCTAAGGTAATAGCTTGATTATAGCCATAGCTAGACTTGACACTGACAAAAATGAGTAACCAAATGTATTCCAATGGGCATTATTCCTATCAAGATAAAAAAAACACATAAATAAATAAAACCCGTCCTCTAAAAATAAATCTTGCAGTTTTTCCTTTTCTCCCCCCAGGTGAACTTTAAAAGATACCAAAATTAAAAAGAGTATTTTGAACACCATCTGTAATCATTTGACTTTAGAGTTGTTTTCTAAAGACATCAGCAGACATGTTTTACTTTAATGTTTTATTTTTCCAGGATTACAGTTCTATTTTCTTTCCTTGGTTTAAAACACTCCACTGACATATATTGATGTGAAAATTAAGAAACTCGTCGTAATTATAGTAATATCACAGCGCTAATACCGTAACCTCTGGCTATAATTATGTTAGAGGCACTCCAGAGCAATGAATGTGAAATGTATGAGTGACTATAAGGTGAACGCACTTACTTCCATCCCTAATGTGAAGATGAGGTAAGTACATTAACATCTCATGAACTGTGAACAATTTAGCCACTTAACATATAAACCCTGAGCGTTAAACAAGAGGAAACAGTTTTTTTTCTCCTTACACCGTCAAAATAACAGCATTAAGAGTGAAATTCAGGAACTGAAAAGACTTTATTTTAACAAGTGTTATGCATGGTGGAGAAAAGAGACACAGTGAAAGCTGCCTTGCTATTTGAGCGCAGTACTTACGAGCAGCAGGATATGACTTTTGGTTCATAGACTTTAAGCCTAGCGCAATTCTCTCTGTTCAAACCATATAGTTCACCTTGAAGGCAGGCAGCTTCCAAGTCACAGAGCAGATAAAAGACAACCTCATCAACACATCCAAGGGAGGTAATAATGACAGAGCATGAATAAATATTTCCCCAGATGATTAAATTGGGTGGAGATGTTAGAAAGGTGGGCTGTGAGCCCGGGCTGTGTGTGCACGCAGGAGGTTAGACAAAGAACAGGGATAAGAATGCAGCTATCTGGGGCGTATGATGTGTGGGGGGAAGCTCAGAAACATCCCAGCTCCACCCTAACCAACAGATGAAGGGGGAAATGTTGCCTATGAGTTAACAGGAAATCAGGATCCCACTGTGTGTCACAAGGTTCAGCCAAGACTGCACCCCCTGCCAAAACAAAAGCAACGCACACTGAATGCTAAATGTTTTCAAGGAAGGACGCAATTCATAATCATGCTACGTTACAGAGGAGCCAGGCTTATCAAACGGGACTGGCAAGTGTTTAAAATGTGCTTCAAAAATGGGTTTAATCAACAACTTGGTGAAAAGTGTGGGTCTAAGCCGGCACGGTCCATCTGCATATGCTTTCTGTCTGGTGGTGTATGCACATGAAACCCCACATGCTGGCAGGCAAACACAAAACATATGCCTCTAGAAAAGCTGCATCTGATTGATCAAGCAGCCACGAGCGGGACTGCAGTAATTGAATTTCACATTAACTCTTCCAAACTTGCAAATTGGGTGCTTTCTTTTATAAGTGAACTAACAAATGGGTTTCCAGGAAGTTTTCATTTTATTTCATTTTTATTTTATTTTTGTCAAAAGACTGTGTGGCTATCTCAGAACAGAGTTTAATAGTGGCTTCAAAGAAACGGTTAATATGTAAAGCTACAGTGGGGCAAAAACGTATTTAATCAGCCACCGATTGTGCAAGTTCTCCCACTTAAAATGATGACAGAGGTCAGTAATTTACATCATAGGTACACTTCAACTGTGAGAGACAGAATGTGAAAAAAAATTCCATAAATTCACATGGCTGGGTTTTTAAAGAATTTATTTTTAAATCCGGGTGTAAAATAAGTATTTGGTCAATAACAAAAATTCAACTCAATACTTTGTAACATAACATTTGTTGGCAATAACAGAGGTCAAACGATTACTATAGGTCTTTACCAGGTTTGCACACACAGTAGCTGGTATTTTGGCCCATTCCTTCATGCAGATCTTCTCGAGAGCAGTGATGTTTTGGGGCTGTCGCCGAGCAACACGGACTTTCAACTCCCTCCACAGATTTTCTATGGGGTTGAGGTCTGGAGACTGGTTAGGCCACTCCAGGACTTTCAAATGCTTCTTACAGAGCCACTCCTTTGTTGCCCGGGCGGTGTGCTTGGGATCATTGTCGTGTTGGAAGACCCAGCCACGTTTCATCTTCAAAGCTCTCACTGATGGAAGGAGGTTTTGGCTCAGAATCTCACCATACATGGCCCCATTCATTCTGTCAATACCCTGGATCAGTTGTCCTGTCCCCTTAGCAGAAAAACAGCCCCAAAGCATGATGTTCCCACCCCCATGCTTCACAGTAGGTATGGTGTTCTTGGGATGCAACTCAGTATTCTTCTTCCTCCAAACACGACGAGTTGAGTTTATCCCAAAAAGTTCTTCTTTGGTTTCATCTAGCCACATGACATTCTCCCAATTCTCTGCTGTATCATCCATGTGCTCTCTGACAAACTTCAGACGGGCCTGGACATGCACTGGCTTCAGCAGCGGAACATGTCTGGCACTGCAGGATTTGATTCCCTGCCGTTGTAGTGTGTTACTGATGGTGACCTTTGTTACTGTGGTCCCAGCTCTCTGCAGGTCATTCACCAGGTCCCCCCGTGTGGTTCTGGGATTCTTGCTCACCGTTCTCATGATCATTTTGACCCCAGGGATGAGATCTTGCGTGGAGCCCCAGATCAAGGGAGATTATCAGTGGTCTTGTATGTCTTCCATTTTCTGATAGTTGATTTTTTTTCACACCAAGCTGCTTGCCTATTGTAGATTCACTCTTCCCAGTCTGGTGCAGGTCTACAATTCTTTTCCTGGTGTCCTTCGAAAGCTCTTTGGTCTTGGCCATGGTGGAGTTTGGAGTCTGACTGTTTGAGGCTGTGGACAGGTGTCTTTAACCCCGGCTTTCCACGGGAGCCGTCAGCAGCACGTTACTGCAGCAGCACGTCATAGCTGCCGATAGGAACCGCTGTGGTCAACAGAACCTTTTCCACTGGAGCCGTCGGCAGCCGTCAGCAGCGCGAGTCGGCCGCGTCTCAGGAGCAGCATGTCGCGGCCTTTACGCGCCGGTTCTATTTTCTACGCGCGACGCCTCTGAAACGGGTCAAGTTCGACATTTTTGGGGAAGGAAAGACAGGAAATCGGACGCGGAAATGGAGAGAAGCTACAGAGATTTTCAGAATAAAGAACGTGCTGCCTTCCGGTTGCTTTACTTTTAAAAAAGGTTACTAACTGTGCGTCCCCGTGAGAAGTTATCACCTAGCTAGCGGTCTCCTTTGTTTTTCAGGTCCGTATTGGCGATTATAAAACGGACAGAACATAAAACACAAACCATGTTGTAATTTTATCCTGCTTGTTATTGTGTTTACTGACGAAGTCACTCGTGTGACTTCGTGCTCGGTCGGTGACAGCTGCTCCCCTGCTGCTTTACGTCTCGTGGGAAGGGCCAAGCAGCAGCTTACGCGAGCAAGACGTGCTGCTGCAGTAACGTGCTGCTGACGGCTCCCGTGGAAACCCGGGGTTATACAGATAATGTGTTCAAACAGGTAACGAGTGGAGGACATAAAAGCTTCTTAAAGAAGACGTTACAGGTCTGTGAGAGCCAGAGATTTTCCTTGTTTGAAATGACCCAATACTTATTTTCCACCCTGATTTACAAATATATTCTTTAAAAATCCTGCCATGTGAATTCATGGATTATTTTTCACATTCTGTCTCTCACAGTTGAAGTGTACCTATGATGAAAATTACTGACCTCTGTCATCATTTTAAGTGGGAGAACTTGCACAATCGGTGGCTGACTAAATACTTATTTGCCCCACTGTACTTTGATAAATGGTGACTTCACATCTACTACTTGTTTTTAAAGGTTTCCCCTTTATCCTACAGAGGATGTTTCAGCAAAAAAGGTCAGAAATTCATTTGAATGTCCACAATGATGTACCGCTAAATGACTTCCTTCCAATAAGTGTTATATTCTTTAATGTTTAACATGTTTCCATATAGTGAAAAATTTCCATCTTTTCAAAATACCTGAAAATCGACACATTTGCTCAAAAGGACGATTAAAGCTAAACGTTATTTTGAACCACTTCACAAATGCTGGCATGACGGTAGCTTTATAAGAACAGCCGGAAATACTCCCATTGCAACACTTGCACTTGATATTTAATGGGACACACACCAGATGGAGCTTCCACGTGACGGTGGAAGGAGATATTACTTTCAAGCTACTCAATAGAAGCAGTAAAGAGAAAGCAAAAATTAACTGAAATATGCAGCACACAAGCTAATTACATGTTTGGAGGCAGAAAGGAAGCAGCAGATGACAAACACAGAGTGTCCAGGCTCAGATGAGTATCACCGCGAGGACTAAAGTGAGTGCAAATGGAAAAGCTGATGTGTCCTTCACTCACATTTTATACGGCTGCTGTTATGGTCAAAGCAGCTTCTTCTTAGCATCTCTTTGCAATTGCAGTGTCCTCAAGAGACACTGCCTCACATGTTTTAGTTGTTTTAGTTGTCTTCCTGCTTTAAAACATCTGATTCATTGGTGGAATAATTTCTTCAGGACCTCCTGCAAAAACCTTTTAAATCAAGCATTGCCCAAATCAGGTGGATTGGAGCAAAAAGGAAAGAAAAAAGAGAAACGTGCAGGATAGTGACCCTGGAAGATCAACAATGGATACCTCTGTACACTGAAAACAATGGTCGGCCAAAAAGGTAGACATCGTGTTAATTTTCCATGTAACTGTTACATAAAGCCAATGAAATATTCACTTGTAAGGTGACTCGATGCAATCTGCTGCTATGGAATTTTTCACTGATTGGCTTAATGAACTGAATTGTATTGGAACGTTTACTTTGTGAAGTACCTTGAGACGACTCTTGTCGTGATTCTGTTCTATATGAATAAACTGAATTGAATTGCTTTAAAAGTCCTAAAAGGGGGGTTTGATGAAGCAGTGCTTACTAAACATGCTTCATTTAGGGCTGGGCGATATGGCCTAAAATCCATATCACCATATACTGAGGATTTCACCGTGATAACAATAAATGGGCGATAACTACAGGTACACGTGTAAACATAAACGCGCAGAAACAAAAGTTGTCCACTAGATGGGGCTGTCACGTGTATTATGTTGAATCACATTTTTACGTGACTGGAGGTGGTACAGCTTCTTAAGGGGACATGAACGTTGCCAACCTACACACACGTTTTCATTTTTTTTATTATCTAATTTATTGACACAAGAAAAAAAATATCTCGATAAGAGTCCAAAATTTCAATAACAGTCATTTTTTTTATTTATTGCCCAGCCCTAATTTAGATTTACACTTGTTAATCTAATTAGTTTTTTTGAACTGATTCGATAAATAACAGTTGTGATTTAATAAATTCTAGTTAAATCTTATATAAAAGTATTAAGTGGTGTTTACTTGGGTCAATAATAATATATATATATATATATATATATATATATATATATATATATATATATATTTTTTTTTTTTTTTGCCTAAACACATAATGTAGCAGTTACAACTTGTTTTTGTTTAGTGGCAAGTTAAACATTTCAATTGTGAACATGCATGTTTCATGTGTTTACACACAGAAAATGTCTCACCTGTGCAGCTTTCTAACAATAGATTACAGCAAGTTCAGTTAGAGTAAATAATGTTTCTTGGACATCTGTTCATAGCTGCTAGTAAAACCCAGAGCTGTAAGTTTTGAGGTTATGATGTGTCACAATCTCTCTTTGGATAATTACACCATTGTGGCTCCAGCATCTCCTAATCAGTCAAATCTTTTGTTCCTCCACCGTCTCTTTACACCGACTGTTATTTTCCATCAGGATTGACTAAAGAAATATAAGTCCTTGAAACCGGGCATGCACTGGCACTAGGAAAAGCTGTTTCCTTGCAAACAGTCACACAATCCAAACTGCATATCGCAGGCATGCAGAGTCAGCCGAGCAGATGGCCTCAGCTGGGGTCTAGGTGGGAGTCGAGAGGAGGAGAGCACACTGTAACTGTCAGGCTCGGTCCCTAGAATCCCACAGCTTTCTGCTACACTGATCTCAATCACTGTACACCTGCTCTCCATCGCCCCCAGTTTCCAACCTCACTTGTAGGACAGACTGATAGATTTGAGTAGGAGGTGAAAGCTGGAAATAACTCTCCTTAAAGCCTAAGCCCCAACTTCAGATTGGAGTAAAAGCTGATCCAAGAGCAGCGTGTCAAAAACCTTCTTCTGGCTTCCACACCAGAGACGGCTGATGTAGAAGCTTTGGTGAGGTCACAGTAAAACTAGAGGCCATCTGCCTACTCATGCTGGACTCTGATTATGAGCCTTAGGACTCTCTAAGGTGGGGAGGGAGCAAGAGTGAACTCAGGAAGCTCACTCTGCTGTTTCCCAGAGAAACTTCACGCTTACTTTTACACAGTTACTTTTAGCCTGTTTGTCCTTTTAACTCAGCCTGTCTGCTATACTGGCCTACTTTACCATCTCTATAGAGGCAGCACTGTCATCGGTTTCACCCATTTTTGAGCCTAAAATCAGGGCAGAATCCATCTTAAAACAAATTAATAAAAGATGTACACTTGCAGAGCAGTACGAGAGGTGCATTCACACATGTTGCAATACACATGTAAGAGTGGGATTTCAATTACAACCCCAGACTATGCTGCAACGATATTCTCTTATGTAATGTCAGAAGTTATACATATTTAAACTATTTATGAATTGCAAAGTCTAAGAAAGAATGATTTTGTTCTTGTGTTATTACTTGTGAAGCACACACACACACACACACACACACACACACACACACACACACACACACACACACACACACACGCACACACACAAGTGTGTGTTATGATTTGGTTCGTAGTAGCAGCTAAAGTCACCATGTTGTGTATATTGTGTTACGTTTCAAAAGTTAAAGTGACAGTGTGTATTTTTCTTGGCGATGGGGGCAGTAGATGCCTAAATTATTGCAAGCAAGCTGTATTTTTGTGTTGGAGTAAGACCTTTCCAACGGATGCCCATCAGGGTCAAAAAGCGCTGGGGAGTGCAAACTTCAGAAAAATGAAAAACATATCAGACTCCCTTTCATCAGTGGCAAAGGCAAAGGTGAAGAGGTAAATGTGTGCAATAACAGTGTTTATGATTGGTGACATTTTGAAACC